>NC_056755.1:37110000-37710000 GCF_018687715.1 Carya illinoinensis
TCTTCCTATTAATTCAGAAGCGTCATCTAACCTTTGTAACATACTTTCGCAAGACTTATTGGATCCATTATGGGCTGGTGGGCCTCTATTATGATGGGCCTACAAGTATAAAATATACCTTCCAAATGCTGAAGAAGAAAGAGGGGAAAAAAAACTATAATGGAAAATTGAGGAAATGAACAGATAAAATATATTTATAAGAAAATAAAAGATTTTAAAATAAATATATATTTATTTATTTAACATCCTATTTCTATAACTTATCTTGAAATTAACCAAAATCTTTTAGAATTATTTTCCAAACTATAAAGTCTAGAGTAAGATCGAGATAGGCACACGAACTGTATTTTCATAATAGTTTTTCGACAAAATTAAATACTCAATAATTTATTAAATTTCGGGGTTGTCTTGCTCTTCTTGCTACGATGATATTGTCCATGATTGCAATTCGAGTACGGTCCTCGTGAAGATTAGTCCATTGATTTAGCAAAATCTGTGACTCCAATTTGATCATGCATGCACAAAAATCCTTAAAAAGATCAAACTGATTAATATTGTCACTGCCGGTCTTACCATAGTCTTCGCTATCTTCCATGGTTGGGTTTTGTTAAAAAAAAAAAACATTTTTGGGCCTTTGTCTTCAGCGGGGGGCCCTTCATATCTAGATCAGTTCTCCATTTCTCAACCCAAGTTTCAGCCTTCGAGTCTTGTTTCTATTCCACCGCAATAATCTCAAATGTCATTGGACAAGTTTGTCCATCTCTTTTCATAGCTATACTACACGGATTGGTTCACCAAGTTTCCAACTGATTTTCACATGGGGGTGGTCGAGTAGAGACAAAGAGCAACACTCGACCAACCCACAGCCTAATATCGAGCAACTCGAGAGAAGATTTTCTGGGAATATAGTGGTTACATTCTAACACTTTGGGGCGATAGGATCAAATCCAAGCTGTAAAAACACACAACATGGTTAGAAACCAAAAATAAAATCAATTGAAAACCATATAATCATTTACACTAGTCCTAGTTTATCATTATGTAAACTATCACTTATTGCCTTTGGTGTTGTGAAATTACCACTTGTCTTAAAGGTTAAAAATGATGGAAAGTAGTAATTTTATTATTTATTTTATATCTTAATACTCTCATTCATGTATGGGTCAGACTCACTCATAATGAGTGACCCAACACGTGTAATATTTAATTAAATAGAATAGAATATAGAGTCAAAGTTTAAACTCAAGACCTATATTTTGATAATATATAAAATACTACTTGTTTCAAAAGTTTAAATTGTTAGAAAGATGTAAATTTTATTATTTATTTTATATCTCAAGAGTAATAAATTGATCTAAACACCTTTGGCACCCCTTTTTGCAAGCACATCAGCCATATGGTTAACCTCCCTAAATACCTGATGCAATAAGGAGAACAGGTCTCTTGGCATTATTTGAACCCTATCCCAATCATCTCTCACTTCCCAGTGAACTTCTCCAAATCCATTCAACCAGTCAACCATTATATATATGGCCTCTCTCAAGGATAACCCCCGGCTAAATTCAGCCATCAATGGCGGCGCAAGTTGTTGAAAAAGCGTATCCCATTCAGCCTTGGCAGTTGAAGGAGGGACTGGAAATGAGTCAAATGGCAAACTCAAGATGATTACTCTTTATCTTGGAAGAATTAAAAGAAGCATTTGACACTATTCACACCTTTTCTTTTCCCATTTGGATGGCCGGCGGCTGCTCATTTGGTGTGTGCATGTCAGTAAGATTTGGCTGCGGGGGGAGTGGGTGTGTGGGGCCGAAAGGTACACTACGAAGAGTCAAAGCAGATAATTGACCAGCAAGCATGCTTATCATATGATCAAATTGAAAATTAATAATTAGCTATCAATTAGTAAAAGGAAACTTTATTTTATATTATTCTCATGTTTGATTTTTTATTCTTGTAAAGAATGGAAACAACCTCATGATAACAGAAGTTTAGAGGATTCAACAAAGGATGCAAGCTAGATTGTGACAGCAACACAAAGACATGCAGGCCAGCCGGCCGAAAACAAATTGCAACTCCAGGTTAGGGAAACTACTTTGCAACTACGTTATTTATAGATATAATCCGTCTGGTTCTATTTTGAATAAAGTTTAAAATCGAATTGATATATACCAATTTTATATTTTTAAAAATCGATTACGTATCAACTACTTTCTTAAATCGGTACGTCCAATTTTACCGGCTCCGATCCGATTTTAATATATTAAATATATTAGTATTACTAATATATTTATCAAAAAAAATATATCAAGAATTTATTTATTATTAGGTAATAAAATGTTTTTAATATATATTTTATATTTAAAACATACGACCAAATAAATATTTATGTTTAAGATTAAAATCTTATGTTATAAATTATAATATATTATTCTATACATAATTATATATAATATTAAAAATTAATAAAAGTATATATAATATGTGAACGGGTCTAATTTAGTCCTGTCTGGTGTTGGAAAATATAAAACCGATTCTGAACTAAATTTGATCGGTTTTTAAAATGAAAGAATCGATTCTGAACCGAACCATTCAAAAACTAGACCGAAGCAACAGGTCCAGTCCAAGTCGAGCTGCTTTTTCGATTTATTTTTTATACCCCTAACCATATTACCTTTTCTTATTATAAGCATAGCACAAAGTCATGAGAAATAATACACGGACACTGTACATGAATGGTGCATATATAAACACTAAAACATTATTCGATTATATAGATGAGATGTTATCAAATGTAAAATCTATGAATAATAGTTAGACAGTTTATAAATAGTAGTAAAATGTTTTAACTTAAAATATTATATGAGATTTTGGAAAGGAATAAAGAAAAAGTTGAATAAAAATATTATAAAGTTAAAATATAATTTTTAATATTAATTTTTTTTAAGACTTGAAAAAATTAAATTGTTTTTTGTGTTATATTTGTAAGTTCTAAAAAGTTATAATAATTAAGTAATGATTAAATAAAAAAATAAAAAAAATTAATATTAGAAAGTATTTGTATTTTGAGTGTTATTTAGATATTAATATAAAATGAGTTAACGTCATCTCAAAATGCAAACAGAACCTTAATCTTCATTTGTTTACTTTCCGAAATTATTATATATTGTTATTGTTGAGGAATTATATACACGGAGGATTAAAGTCTATTCCAAGTTCTTTCGAATATAAGGATTTCATAGATAAACACGTACTGAAATCTTTTGTATTTATTGCTCGTAGAAAATACTTATATAAACATTAATAAATATTATAAATCCCCCGTGTCCTTGTTCCTCCGTGTCCTAATTTTTAAATTAAAAATTATAAAAAAATATTTTATTTATAAATTAATATGACTTGATAAAATAAATTAATTTATAAATTTTTTTAATATAAATTAAATTTAATACATTAAATAAAATCATGTAAATATATAAATTTATTTATTAATTATTTTTATTTTTTATTTTTATTTATGTTTATAACAGTTGGCATGTTAATTAGGGGTGTAAAAAAAAACCGATAAACTGGTAAACCGAACCGGACCGGATCAAACCGGTGGCATCGGTCCGGTTTCTAGATTGGTTCGGTCCGGTACCGGTTTTAGTTTTCTTAAAACCGGTCAAAATCGGTCCGGTTCTAATTTTTCTTTTTCTAAAACCGGACCGGACCGATTTATATATATATTTTAATATTTTATATTATATATAATATTTATATATAATATATAATTATATATAAAATAATTTTATACTATATGATAAATTACTAATTAATATAATATTAAATTTTAAAATCTTATATAATTTTGCTTATTGTATTAATAGTTATAGTAATATTATATAGTGCATATTAATAATTATACTTATACTATATCACTATATATTATAATATAAGATAATATATCATTATATTATATATTATAATATATCATTATAGTCCATAATACAATTATAATATACTACAATATATTATCACTATAGATTTATATACTATATTATATATATTATATAATATATAATATAGTACATTAAAACTGGTAAAACGGAACCGCACCGGACCGGAAACCGATAAAATTAGAGTACCGGTTTAGGAGGGTAACCGGTGCGTAATCGGTTTTGAAAAATACAAAACCGGTATATACCGGTTCGGTCCTAAATTTTATTCAAAACCGGACCGATTACACCCCTAATGTTAATGTACATATGCGCGCACCATCGATCCCTGTTTAAACGACATGTGGTAGTTCTAGAACTTTAAACTTTTCCTAATAATATATGAGTTTTGTTACGTATAAATACAGTGGTGCACTAATCTGTATATTAATATTAATTTATTTATATTTAAAATTTAAATTAACACTATTTTTAATAAAATTTATTTTTTAACTAATTACATTATATTAATACACAATTATATTTTTGATAAACTATTCCCCACTTCATCTCTCTCTTCTATTTAAACCCAAGCACTAGAAAGGCTTACTGACACATTTTACCCGATTCCACTTCTCTCGTTTCTTTCTTCTTCTTCTTCTATGGCTGCTATACCCACAGAATCGAACGCCATGTCAAACTATCCAAAAGATCTCCTCTTCGACCTCGACGAAGTTCTCACTTTACCTGAAGAATCCGGCCGTCAGATTGCAGCACCCAGATCTTTGCTAATGAACATGCCGACGGTTGCTACAAGTGATGTTTGTTCTGTCTGCATCGAAAGCTTTGGGTCGACGGGTGAAGATGGTATTGGTAAACAAGTCCCTTGTGGCCATGTCTTCCATGAAACGTGTATCACCTCGTGGTTCTCCCACCATGACTCTTGCCCTCTCTGCCGGTGCCAATTCTCCGACGAGTAGGGGCCGGAAATCAGTTTTCTACAGAGAACGTCCGATTTCCTGATCATTTTTTAGGTCTTATGTAGGTGTTAAAATTGTTGATCATATTCTATTAATATATAAGTTTGTTGCTGTCTTTTTCCCTTTAATTTGCGTAATCTTGCGTTATTTCTCCATTCCCGACTGCGTGAAACATGACATGAGGAGATCGACAATGTATTGGAGATTGAAAACATTAAAAAAAAAAAAGAATGAAAAAGAATTCCAGTTGGGTAAAGATAAGATTACAGAAATTGAGCCAACCAAACCAAACATGAGCAGATTTTCAAAGTTTGGTGTTTATGTCATCCGTGGCAAGTTATAGGTATACGGGAAGACGAACGGCAAGAAAAGTAATGTTCAACCTATTGTCAATAGCCCAGAAGACGACGCCAGAATTTCACATCAATAGCCCATCGAGCAATTTGGCAAACACAACTGGTGGCCGTACCATAACCTCTGATGCTTTATGCGAGTCAATATCTGGTCACACATTATATATATTTTAATTTTTTTATTTTTATTAAATTAATTAAAATTTTCTATTTATCCTTCTTACATTATATTCATGTTATGGAAAAATATTAACAGAGACGTAGTGTGTAATTAAAACAGATGTAAAGTGTGATATGTGAGAGTTAAAATTATTTTTATTATAAAATATATATAATATATTTATAAATTTATAAATTTATTTTTATGAAATAATTATTGTCTTCGCAAAACGCAAACTTTCTGATCAATGAAATCTTTGAAAAGTGTTCAAACTTCAAAGATATAACAGTCGTCAAGTCAAGTTTGACGGTTCTAGAAACTCGACCAATTGCGTACGAGCTGCCTATGAATTAAAAATAATAATAATAAATAAATAAATAATAAAAGGAAATCATATAAAGTGGTGACCATATGTTAAAAGAGAATTTGCTGTTCAATCCGTTATTTAATGAGAGTCTAAAAAAAAAAAAAAAGTAAAAGATAATTTGCCTGAAGGGGGTGTGGCCACCCAATCTTTTTTTTTAATAGTTAAAGAAATATTTTTTAATGGATTTATGATTTTTTTATTTACTTTTTAAAATTTTTTAATGAATTTAAAAATATAATTAAAAAATAAAAATAAAAAAAGATAAAAATAAACTTGTCTATTCGATGGAGCTTTCGGTGGCCTGACTCCCTATCTGGGAGTAGCACCGTCCTTAAGAGAATGAATTTAAGCTTTCATGTGTGATCAAGAGTTTATAATATAAGAGTCATGAAGGTGACAACAATAGCAAATAACAAAGGGAAAGAGCTCATAACGCACAAGTGGGTAACATTATTAATTAATTTAATTTGTCCTTCCAAAATTGAAACATGTTCTAAAGACGTAAACTCCATAAAATTAAATAAAATAAACCTTATTATATTTTTCATATATACTAATGGTCACTTGGAAAAGAAGATTTGGTTCAAATACATAACGATAATGCATGCCATGACTCAGCTACTGACAAGCTAGAGGTCTACATTCCTATCCATTTTTCAAGGGAAAATTCCAACTCTTTTTACTTACTTTGGAAAAAAGGTAACTGCTGGAGCACTCGGTCAATTTATTTATTTATTTTTAATTTAGTGATTAGGAAAATATTATTTAATAATATTATAATATATTTTTTTAAAAATATTAAAAATAATAAAAATAGAGCTCCAGTAGTAGGTAAACCCATCCTTTTACTTTTCAATCCAAGAGACTACTCATGTGTGTCTTGGCCACCATCATGATCTCAACATGTTGGGAGTATTTACCTTAAACCAATCAAATCAAGAAGTTTAATTTACTTTCGTGTTTTTAATGTCTTTGAATATTGACAATATTCTAACAAGTTGGATTTAAAGATGAGATTTAAATTGATCGGCTATGTTTAGATTTGGTGTTGGCATCAACTTATCTCATCTTATTTTTTTTTATTATATATATGTTTTTAAATTTTCGTATAAAATATAATAAATAATTATTTTTTTTAAATTTTAAAATAATAATAATATTAAAAAATTAATATTTTATTTAATTTTTAATTTTTATTTTAACTCATCTTATCTCAATTTACTATCTAAACCTTCTAAATTTCAATCCCTTGTAGTTAAGTTAGTCTTTATCTCATTTACAACAAGTTGAATCTAAACAACACAATATGATTGGACCAAAGAATAATAGGCCTTCTTTGGTTACAAGGAAGTTTTTCGTAAGTTGAAAATTCCGAACCAAACATCTTACCACCTCGTATCAATCCATTCATTCTTTAGTAGGCTCGGTAAACAACTCAAACAGGCATCCCCTTCTCTACGTCGTTGTTCAAAGAACACCATCCAAAAGAAAAGTCCAACCGGGAAATTATAATAGTTATTAAGGCTCAATTTGGATATTAAAAATATCTTAGATCATCTATAGATCATGAATAATGGAAAAATAATTTATGAATAGTAGATAACTATTTGTAAATAGTAATGAAATAGTCTGACAATAATTATGTTTTCAAACATATCCTAAGTATTGAAAAAGCTGAGAGAGACTCCCGACAAAATTAGCTAAAAGAAAGAAACATCATAAGAATCTATCAAAACCCACTCCACTAATAGTGTTTGCTATCAAGGCTTCAAAATTCAAAGTAAGGCCAATCATTTTGTACGTAACTTGTGAATTAGCGGATGATAATTGAGGAGTTTAAACCGTTTAATTAAAATGATAGAGACAGAATTGACACATATATAGATGACTCAAACACGATTTGAACAACCCAAATTATGATGTCCACTCTCGTTGCGTCTCACACAATGGAAGCTCAATTGTTTTGCTACTACAGACTTTCCTCTCTCATCTTTGCCTCTATTCCCTTTTTCGAATTGTACCGATGCTTCTACCACTTGTTTTATCTTTCAATGTTCCTACATTGGGGTTGTGTAAAATTTGAAAATCTGATTCTACAGGTCGGAGTGGAGCTCCGATAAAATGGAGTCGGAGTCATAGGTTTTTTTGTACTTTTAGTTGGAGTCAGATATGTTTTTTTATTGACTCCGACTTCGTCATCCAACCTCCACCTTCGATTTTAGCCTCTAAATCCACACCAACATTCGACTTGACTAATTCCTCAAACTCTGATATTAGTATACATAGTTTATAAAAATGTGTATTATTTATATATTGATCATATGTATACTCATATAAAAATTCTAGAACTTATATAGTCAAATTCAATACTATACTAGAATGTATTAATTATTCTAAAATAATATACTTATACTGTAATATAAATACACTAATAGTTTAGTATATGTATACATTATAGTATTACTACCATACATATCATAGTATTACTATGATAGTCTAGCTAATAGTGAGTAATCTGTAATAAATAGTCTAGTATAATAACATGTAATAATGTAATATATGCAGTTGGACACTAGTAAATTAGTAATTGTTAATCATCAATACTAACAATTGTTAAGTTGATGAATGGTGAGTAGTATTTTTAATCCTACTTTTTTTGTTTTTATTTTAGTAAAGATGGTAAAAGTATTTGTTTTCGAACTTTTATATGTTTGCTTGCACCCAAAAAATCTTCTAGATCATTTTTTGCTCGTCTTGCTAAGACTTTAGCCAAAAATATGGGATTTATAGAGCTTATTGCATGAGCCCAAAAGCAGGGGCTTAAAAACTATTTAGGCTTTAAATGTGAAGCCTAGCCCTAGCCCCAAAACCCAAGCCCAGCCCGCAACAATGCCTCAAACCCTCGGGAAATTCTGAGCTCATCCCTCTTAAGACTTCGTTTTGGATGCCAACAAATCCCAAACCCTAATTTATTTCCCCTCTTCCATTTTCTCTTGAGAAATACTATAGACACAAAGTGAATACACAAAAGTAAATCCATAAAATAACATGGTTTGATGTAGTATGTTAGATTGTAAAGTTACTTTTATTGTAAGATAGATCTAACGGATCATATGAAGCCATGTCACTTTATAGATTTATTTTTTTGTAATCCTTTGTGTCTGTAGCACTTCTCTCTCTCTCTCTCTCTCTCTCTCTCTCTCTCTCTCTCTCTCTCTCTCTTCTGTGCCAAGCACCCTCATCTCTCGGTTTCTCACCCTCTGTCGTCGCCTTCTACCTCACCTCACCAAAACCGTTACATCTAGGGGTGTTCATCCGGATCGGAATAACCGGGTGAATTCAGGAGGTTATTTGCCCGAAATTCCCCTCAGGCGGGTAAGAAATAACTCTTACCCGCCTAGACCCGATTACGGATCCGATTTTATAACAGGATATCCGTAACCGGTTTTAATTTTAAAAACAAAACAAACCTAACCTAACAGTACCACTTCACGTTCACACGGTTATCACACCCTTACAGACTGACCTCGATGATCTCTCACCCCCCAGGAAACCCTAACTCTTGCTCATAGTTAGATCTGTCGCCACCAGTATCTAGGCCATTGGTGACTAGAGTGGCTGCCGTCTGGTAATGTTACTTTCTTCTCCAAAGTTTTTTCTCGTTACTCAGTATGTTCTCTCTCTCTCTCTCTCTCTCTCTCTCTCTCTCTCTCTCTCTCTATGTTTGTATATCAGTTTCCTTTCCCAAGTTTTTCTCGTTACTTGCTTACGGACTATTTCTCATTTCTTGTTGGCCGTTGCTACCTTTAGCTAGATCTGAGTTCGTGTTTATAGATTTGAGTTTGTGTGTAGATCCGAATTTGTGTGTGTAGATCTGAGTTTTGGTGTTTGTATATCACTTTCCTCTCTCGTTGGTCGTTGCCTACTTTAGCTAGATCTAAGTTTGTGTTTATAGATTTGAGTTTCTGTGTATAGATCTATAACAAGTAAATGATTTATGCAGTTGGGGCTACGGGCTTTTGCTAGGGATGTGAGTTTTTGCTCCATTAATCTCTCTAGATGCTGTCATTGTGTTTATTAAACTTTTTTTTTCTCTTCTTTTTGGTTTAGATCTAGGTTTGGTTTTTTTTCCTAATCTCTAGTCTATTTTTTATTTTTTTTTCTTGCTATTAATTTATCTAGATGTTTTATGTTGAGAATTTGAAATTCTCTATTTCTCCACTGTGTTCATTAAATTTTGTTTCCCTTCCTTTTGGTTTGGATCTGGGTTTGGATAAATTTGATCAGAAACCCAACACGTACTTCAGTTTTTTTCTTGGGTTTATATTGATTCTATAGTGATCTAAGCAACTATGTTTGAAAACACGTAAAATAGAAGAGGAAGTAGAACAGTTGATGCTTTTGATGAGATAAATTTGGTAACAGTTTCTTGGTTGTTTGAAAAAGAAAACATTGTTTTAGGGAAATAGTAAGAGAAGTCATGGGTGGTTCATTTGCTTTTCAAATAGGGTTGGACTTCTGATCAATAAGGAATTGAAAAGATGGGGATGGGAGCGATTGCTTGTTGGTTTGAAAGTCGATGTAAGCAAACCTAAAAGGGTTGTCCCATTTTCTAAAGGTGAATTGGGTTTCACTTGACTTCTGAAAAAGATAAAAGCTCATTCTCTAATGTATTTGTTCTCTCTCTAAAATTTTGGCTACAAAAATCATTTTTTCTTATTTTAAATAAATACAAATGCTCTTAAAACATTTAAAATCTTACTTCTAAATTATTAAAGATCAGGATGATAAATATATATATATTATCTATATTTATGTTTAGGTTATAGCTTGCCAGTTTGGTGTACTAATTGACTTCTGTTGTGCTCCTTTTGGGAATTTGGGATGGGATTTTGATTTCAACCATTACTATTGTTGATGCTAAATGTTGGGACTTTTTAAAATTTTTATCCTTTTCTGTGATCTTAATATTCGTTGCATGGATGTGGGATACTGAATATAGTGGATGTGTTGTTGAAACCTTGCCATGTTTCTTGTCGATCTGCACATGATATATGAAATTTTAGCTACTTGAAAATGTATTTGTATAGAAGTGAAGGCCAAATGATAAAACAAAAACTAAAAGAACATTTGCAAATATCTCAAATTTCTTGCTGGCATTGCACCAATCATAGGGGTTCAGGGACATGAATACCCAAAACACTAGTCATGCTTTTGCTGTGCTTGTGACTTTGATGTTTCTCATGCCGCAGTTTTATTTCACTCCCACTGTCATCTTTTCATTTCAGTGCCAACATGTCTTGCCATTACAAGAAGGAATACCAATAGTTAAGCAATTTTAGAGTACATGATCTTCTCAAAACTTCAAATCTCCAAACCGCCCAAAAATTTCTTCATTTTGACTAGGCTTAAACTATTAACTTCTTTTTTAATGGCAGCTATCACATGTTTTATGGGATTTCAATTTCGATCCAACACATTCTTTCAATAAGAAATAAGGAGTGAAGATCTCCATATGATGCAGTTTGGGTACTAATAATTCTTCAATAGGCTTGGTTTAATTATTTGCAATTCCTAATTGTTTCATCTATTTGTAATATATGTTATTGGTAAAAGTGCACCATATTGATTTTCTTATATCAACACATGATTTGACAGATGCTTACATCAAACTAGTTCCCTTGTGCAACTTATCCCAATTCCAGATTGAAGATGTGAAAAGTAGTGACATTGTATTAGTTTAATTAGTTGTGATGTATTATTATTTAGTTTTTTCTTTATAAATTTTTGTTTTGCATTGTGATATAACAACAACATTACATATTTTTCATTTTTATTTATTTTGTTCTCCAATTTATTTTTTAAAAAACTTTTAAAAAGTGTTTAAATTATGTTTTTTAAAGAATCAAGGCAATTTAAACATGATATCAGATTTTTTTTTTTAAAAGTGCTATAATTTTTTTTAAAGTTATAAAGTCTATTTTTTTTTTTTTTTTTTTTAAGTATTACAAAACCAGGATTCAATTCGGTTATAACTCGGATATCTGGGTTTTAAGCTAAAAAAGCAAAAAAAGGGGATATCCGATTTCAATCTGGATATTCAGACTGAATCCAGTTATCCGCTCGGATTGATCAATGCGGGTGGATAACCGCCCGGTTTTTAAAATCTGGATTTGGTTCTGGTTATGGCCGAATATCCAGCTCCGGATCTGGATGAACATCCCTAAATTTGCGTCACTGCACACCACCAAGCCGTCGTTACCTTTCTTCTCTGTGACTCTTGCTTGTTGTCATGCCTTACCCCACATCATTTAGGCTGCGCCACTCTCCACAGTTTTGAACACCACAAGCTGCAAATAAGCCTCTCCCTCTCTATTTCTCTTATCCCTTTGTCACTCTCTTGCTCTTTCTCTCCCTTGGATAGCCCAAACATCATCCTCTATGTCATTCGATGTTGAGGCCAAACCTTGGCCACCTTTGTTGTACCGAGCCTCCCCACTGTTGGAGAAAACAAGCCAAAATGCCTCACCCCAAGCCAATCTTCCGCTCTCCTTGCTACTGTCGCCCAAGCCTTGCACCAAGACCATGCCGTCTGCCCAGTTTCCTTCATTGCCCACCATCGGCAAGCATTTCGCCTTGTCTACCTTCCCTCTTTGTCTCTTTCTCTATCTAACCCTCTATTTGACCCCATTTCGTTTCTACCACCATGAGCAATGGAAGCCACCACAACTGTCGCCCAAGCCTTGCACCAAGACCATGCCGTCTGCCCCAGTTTCCTTCATTGCCCACCATCGGCAAGCATTTCGCCTTGTCTACCTTCCCTCTTTGTCTCTTTCTCTATCTAACCCTCTATTTGTCCCCATTTCGTTTCTACCACCATGAGCAATGGAAGCCACCACAACACGTCCAACTGTGCCGTCGATTGTGGCACCATGATGTCGTCGTAGTCCCAAGGCCTTCCTTCACAACTTTTTCACTCAGTGTCCATTTTGGTATGTGGTTCTTGAACAAAACCTGAAATATTTGTCGTTGGATTTGTAAAATTGTGACTTGGCTCTGTCGTTGTGATCCGCATAATTATACAAAGTGTTGAGAATATTTGTAGCTTTGTGTGGTGGCTAAGGGACCTGTGAAGTGTTGGGATTGTAGTTTTGTGTGGTAGCTAGGGATCCCCATGAAATGTTGGGCCTAAGACAAGCTTGGAGAGTGAGTTGAGATAAGAATTTTGTAAATAGTAGTAAGATAGTTTGTGAATAGTAGTGAGATAGCTTGAGTTAATGTTTTATGGGATTTTGGAAAAGGATAGAGAAAAAGTTGAATAAAAAATATTATAAAGTTAAAATATTAGTAGAATTTAGTTTTTTAATATTATTTTTGTTTGGAAATTTGAAATAGTTGATTTTTTTTTTATTTGAAAGTTTGGAAAAGTTGTAATGATTAGTTTGAAAGTATTTTTATTTAAGTGATATTTGGAAAGAAGATGAGATGAGAATTTTGGAATGAGAAATTTTTCTAAACAAGCCCTAACTTGTAGCTCTATTTGCGGTTTTGTGCGGTGGCCTTGTGTTGTGTAAAGTGTTATTTTGCTACTATGATATCTTGTTTTATACATTATTGTGGTTGTTGTTTGCGGTTCTATTCAATTTTTTATTTTTTTGTTGAGATTCTATTATTACATTGTGAGGCTATTTTGGTAAGTTTCCCTAACCGACTATGAACAAACCAGCGCAATTGGTTCCTGAGGGTATAAATGTCTCAGACCAACGTTAGACCATCGGACTCAGAGGGTATAAATGTCCCAGATCTAATGTGTGCTTCTTGAAATGGCTCTAGAGGGTATAAATGTCTCGGGCCATATAAATGATCGGACTTGAAGTATATAAATGTCTCGGGTCCAGTATGTGATTCTTGAAATGGTTCAAGAGGGTATAAATATCTTGGGCCATGTAAAATGATTGGATTTAGAGGGTATAAGTGTCTCGGGTCCAATATGTGATTCTTGAAATGGTTCAAGATAGTATAAATATCTTGGGCCATGTAAAATTATCAGACTCAGAGGGTATCATTTTCTTTGCTTGGGTTAAATGAATGCATAATTTTTCTTTTTTACTTGCATTTATTTTGAGCATTAGACTTAGTTCTACTTATTGAGATTTTGCAAAAACTCACTGTGGTGTCTCCAACTACGGTTCTGCTTCTCAAAACTATAGATTTTAATGCATATGATAGGTTTGATGTGGGGCACAAGTATAGAGGTCCTGCTCAACTAGGAGAGTGAAGATTGAGATTATTCCTCCTTTTTGTAATTCGGTTTTTATTTAATTCTACAAAATTATGGGATGACTATGTTATTCTGTTATCTACGATTTGAAGACTTGTGACTCATGGATATTTTGGGCAGTGATGTATTTACTTATTTTGGTACTATTAGCTATAATGAGTGAATGACTACATTTTTATCCTTTATCCGTTGCGAATTTACCTAACACATATTTTGAGCATTTGTGCATACACTTGTTATCACTTTGCAAGAGGTGTGTGTGGTCCAGGGGGCCATCATTTCGACATAGTGGCTACTACCAAATTACAAGAAAGCTTCAAATTAAATATTTAAATGTGAGGGGTGCTTTGTGGTAGAGCCAATGGAAAAGAAGCATGGATTAGTTCTATGGTGAAACAGCAGAGTTAAGGTTGAGATTTTAAACTACACTCAGAACCACATTAGTGCCTGGATTTCAGAATAGGTGGAGATGAAAGTTGGCTGATGATAGGATTTTATGACTAGCCTGAGACTAGCAGAAGAGAAGAAGCTTGGAATTTGTTAGTCCCTAAAAACAGGTGATAATCAAGGGTGGTGTGTATTAGGGAATTTTATTGAGATTATAACCAATGATGAAAAAATGAGGGGTAAGCCAAGATTAGAGAGACAGATGGAAAGTTTCAAAGCAGCATTAGAAGTTTGTTTGATCTCAGGTAGAGAGGGAACAAGTTCACATGGAGCAACAAGCATAAGGATGAGACCTTCACTAAAGAAAAGTTAGATAGGGCAATGGCAAATCCAAACTGGGACAAAAATTCAATGATTATTGGGTGGAAGTGCTGACTGGCAGAAGCTCAGATTATAGGCCAATACTATTGACTATGAACAAGAATGGTGAGAAAGCATGGAGGGGGTAGAAAGTCTTTAGATATAAAACAAGCTAGGTCAAAGAGGAGGGCTATGAGGGTGTCATCAAATGGGCTTGGCAAAATATTGAGAAAAGAGAATTATATGTTCAAAAGAGTTAGGATAAGCTAGAAAGATGCAAAGGAGCTCTTCTAAGGTGATGTAGACAGATTAAATTAGATAGAGTTCAAGAAATAAAAGATAAGACTAAGTTCCTAAAAAATCTTCAAGATGAAGAGAGTATATACAATTCTGAAGCAATTGAAAGAGTTCAAAAGGAGTTAGGGGCAATGCTTAAAAAGGAGGATCTAAAATGGAAGCAAAGAGCCCAAAGAAACTGGTATGTAATGGGAGACAGAAACACAAAAATCTTTCAGAAGATATTGAAGGGGCATTCAACAATTAGTTTGAGAAGTTGTTTACCTATACAAGACCAAGCTCAGAAGATATTGATGGTTGTGTGCAACAGATAGGGACTCGAGTCACAAGAGAAAGAGACTAGTCAAGCCTTTTTGCAGATTGGAAATAGAGGAAGCTGTCAAACAGGTGGGCCCTTTGAAGTCACCTGATCTATATGGTTTTGGTGCATGCTTTTACTAGAATCATTGGGATACAATAGGTGAGGTGGTGTGTAATATAGTGTTAGCCTTCCTAAATGGTAATTCTTTGATTTCTATAGTAAATTTTACTTATATAGCATTAATCCCCAAAACAAAGAACATCCTATGAGTATTACTGAATATAAGCCTATTAATCTTTGTAATGTCATTTACAAAATTGTGTCTAAAGTAATTGTAAATAGGCTTAAAGGAGTGCTGACAGATATCATTTCATCCAATCAAAGTGCTTTCATTCCATGAAGGATAATTACTAACAATATTATGGTTGCCTATAAGGTCCTGCATACAATGAAGATGAGAAAGAAAGGTAAAAAGGGAAGCATGACCATCAAACTTGACATGTCAAAGACATATGACAAAATAGAGTGGATTTAGAAGCTATCATGAAGAAACTGGGTTTTTGTAGTGAATAGATAGATTTGATTATGAAATGTGTCTCCTCCATCACATACTCAATGTTGGTTGTTGGAAAGCCAAGGGATTAATGCAAGGGGATCCACTATTCCCTTACCTAAAATCATCTGTTATTTACAGATGATTGTGTTTTATTTTGAAGGGCTAGTGTGGAGGAATGGGGAAAGCTAAAAGCGATTCTATGCAAATATGAAAGAGCTTCTGGACAGTTCTTAAATAAGGAAAAGACTGTTATGTTTTTCAATTCAAACACTGATTCAGAAAACAAAAGGAAGATTTTAAGGGAATGGGGGATCTAGTGAAAGGTAGCCATGAAAGATACTTGGGGCTTCCCACTCTGGTGAATAAATCCAAATATAACACCTTCAGGTGTTTAAAAGAAAGAGTGTGGAGGAGTTGGAAAGAATTCTTTTCTCTCGAGTACAGGAAAAGAAATTATGATAAAGGCTATTTTGCAAGTTGTTCCATCCTACACTATGAGTGTATTCAGGTTGCCTAAGAAGCTTTGCAAAAAACTCAATAGAATTCTTGCTAAGTTCTAGTGAGTTAATCAAAGAGAGAAAGTTGAATCTAGTGGAGGAGTTGGAAGAAAATGGGGCAGTCAAAAGAAAGGGGAGGGTTGGGGTTCAGAGATCTTAAAAACTTTAACTCAGATTTGTTGGCAAAGTAAGGTTAGAGAATTCTTCAGAATCCTTATTCTTTAATTGCTAAGATCTATAAGGAAAAGTATTTTAGAAATTCCTCAATGTTAAAGGCTAAACTGGGCAACTTACCCTCCTTGATATGGAGAAGTGTTTGAAGCTCTATGGGGTTGCTTAAAGAGGGGCTCAAATGGAGGGTGAGGAATGGTAATAAAATCAAAATATGGGGTCAAAGATGCTTGTCCTCTCCATCTTCATATTGTGTGTAGTCTTCAATTTCGACACTGAATGATGATGCTAAGGTTAATGAACTCATGGTTGAGGAAAAGAAGGAATGGAATGAGAACCTTATTAGAACTATCTTTCCGAGGGAAGAAGCTGATCAAATATGTTGTATTCCATTGAGTAAAAGGGACATAGAGGATAAAATGGTATAGGGACCTTCCAATAAAGGCTTATTTAGTGTCAACACTACCTATTACTTGGAACAAGAAAGATCAAAGGTTGTGCAAGGGAAATCTTCAAAAGGGGCAAGGTTGATAGCATATGGAAGTATATATGGAACCTGAATTTACCTGGAAAGATGAAAGTGTTTATGTGGAAGGTAGGTAATGAGTTGCTAGCTACAAGGATAAATCTTTTTGTAAGGAAATTAATTGATAAACCAAAGTGCCCAATTTGTTTTTAAGAGGAAGAATCTGTAATGCATGTTTTATGGCAGTGTCCTACTACAAATGATATTTGGGCAATGAACTTAAAACCTATGTAGAAATGCAGGATAGCAGAAGATGATTTACTGAGTTTATGGGAGAAGCTAATATGTAAGTTAACCAAGTCTGAGATGGAAGAGGATAGTAGCTATCATGAGGAGTTTGTGGATTAAAGGAAACCTTTCCATTTTCGAGAAGAAATTCCGTAGTCCAAGTAGTGTTATCAGATTAGCAAGGGAAGCATTGAGTGAATTTCAATTAGCTTAGTCTTTACCAGAGGGGCAGGAAGAGAGTAACAATGTAGTAGAAGGTGGGCAACAATGGAGACCAATAGAGCATAGATATGTTAAGGCCAACTGAGACGTAGCTTTAGATGGCAAAGTAAGGAAGATAGGGATAGAAGTGATAATCAAAAATGAGAAGGGAGAGGTTATGGCAGCTTGTTATGATCAAAGACCAAATGTAGAACAACCAGCTATAGCAAAATGTTATGCTTTGAGAAAAACAATGTTTTTATGCAGAGATCTAAATTTTGACAAAGTAATTTTAGAGGGAGATGCACAAGTCATTATCAATGCAGTGAATGCTACAAATGAAGTATTATCTTATCTATGCAGTACCATTAAAGAGATGAAGATGTTCCTTTAAGATTGGTTTGGATGGAAGGTTCAATATGCACACAAAAGTACTAATACAGTAGCTCAGAAACTAGCAAAGGTTGCTTTACAATCGGAGAAGGAGAAGGTGTGGATTGAAGAGGCATAAGATTTTGTTTTAGCTAGTTTACAGAAAGAAAACAATTGTATTGAAAACGCATATTATATGAATGAATGAGGAAATCTTCATTTTCAAAAAATAAAAAATAAAAAAATAATGGCTTTTTGAAGCTAGATTTTGAATGTGCTGGATTGAAGTCTTTAGTTTGAAACTAGTCAGAACTAATGCTGCTACCATTTCAATTTGCTAAGAAACTCTTTCTCTTCTTTCTTTTATGATTTTTCAATCTTCTTTGCGAGTCTTATAACTCGATATAAAGAGAAGAAAGAGAGAGAAATCTTCACCAGCAGATCGGCCTTATCATCTCTCCTATAGATCATCCACAACCAAAGAAGAGAACTAGTCTTTGGCTGGAGGGGTTTATTGCACAAGAATGCTAGGATGCAGGCTCCTGAAGATGGTAGCTCAACATCAGTAAAATCATATCCACATACTCTCCCAAAAGAAAAGAAAAGAAAAGAAAAAAAAAACGCAAACCCCATTGAAGATGAGAGTGAGGTACAACAAGGCCATGTCTATCCACCGCCCTTCTCACGGAGTTGTACGTGGATGTTACCACCAATATAGCTCCCAGTCAGCAAGCAGTTAGCCTTCCCCTACAAAGAATGGAAGTGTGGATGAATCAACATCAAATAGAGCAATTCATCTTCTTTTGTTTTTCAATAGTAACATGGTAAAGTCAATTTGGACTAGGAATTAATTGCAGCATGTTCCTGACATTGTGGTGATCAAATATATCAATTAATGCTAAGTTCTAAATATATATAATAAGCATTGCATGAAATAATCCAAAGTAACCCAAATTATAGGACTATAATTTTTGGTTTGATGTTGCCATTTTAGACTAGTAGTAGTTGTGAGTGTTGCAAGAAATTAAGTTTTTGCTGCATGTACGTCCATATTCATTGAATTATGGAATATTTTCTGGTGATTTTGGCTGGCATTCATGAATTGCAAGCAAGATTGAAGATTCCTTGACTTGAGGACTTTGGAAGCATGCAAAATATTGACAAAATACTTCCTTCAGCATGCCTTTGAAAATTTGCCATCAAATATATCAACACCACTTCCCTTTTGATCAAACTACTTCAAAAAAAGTGTTCTAAATTGAATTTTATACTTTTAAATTTTATTTTAATGATTTTTCAACATAGAGTCATTGACCATTAGCAATGGTTTTTTCTTTCAATCTTTTTTGTTGGTTTTTAGTATCTTAACATCCACAAATCTGATTTAGAAAACCCCCTACAATCATTTGTTGTATCTCTTTTTAACAACCTTGTTGATGTTGTGAAGTTTTGTATTTCTATAGAATAATATAAAAATATCTAGTATTCTTGATGTCTCTCACCTTTCTATGGCTCTCTATACTTGCTAAAAATTAGGTTCACACATAAAAGTGGAAACTGTACTGGTATTTTAGTTTGTTTCTTTTTCTCATCCAATACATTTAATGAACATGCTTACCATGATGTATCTTTCAAGGGTGTTTGTATTGCTAATCTGCAATGTCTTCATCACATTCTTCATTTCTTTGGTTGATCATTGTTGAAATCATGCTCCAATATGTTTATATGAATTGATAGTACATCTCAAATTCTCTAACACCCCAAGAAACCCAAAACGACATTTGTTTTACTTGTCTAATGTACAAGAAGGAGGTAATTACAAATAGATAATTACTAATTATTGGTGAAAACTATTGGCATTGTTGAAATTTTAATTTCCTACATGTTTTATAAAAACCATTGGTTGCAGGGAAGGCCATACTACATCTACTTTCTATGGGCAAATATTGAATGAGAAAAAGGGAAAAGAGTTGCTGAAGAGGAAGAACTTCAAAAGAGAGAGGAAGAACTCCGAAGGGGGAGGAAGAACTTTAAGGTGCGAGGAAAGAGATTTAAAAAAGGGTAGACGACATCCAAAAGAGGGAGTTCGGACTTCTTAATGATTAGGATAACTTGAAGGTCAAATTAAAGATATTATTGATGCACGAATGCTACTTTGTGTGTATTGGGAACTTTTAATTCTAATATCATGTTTCTTGCGAGGATCAAGAAAAATTGCAGATTAAGTAAATGTGTACCAAATTGTGTAACTTTCTTAAGTTTGTAATCTTCCAATGTAGTATTTACGTTTTTCAATATAGTCCAACTATATACCAAACTGATGACCAATAATAATTCTGTTTTCTTCCAATGTAGCCCAACTATCCAACAATATATGTGAATGACCACAATATGGCATCTTCCAACCTAAGCAGCATATCATATTTATATTTTTTGAAACATCACTCTATCCAACAAACATCAAATACCAAATACAATACTTCAAAGTAGATTACATTGAGTTACATGAATACATCCATGTAGCGTACATCGAGCAATGAATACATCGAGTTGCATGAATGCCTTGACTTCATGAGGAATAATTCAAGTTACAAAAGAATCCCATCTCTTTCAAACAAATACCAAAAACCCCTATTACAAACAATGACCATATTGCAAACATGATAATCAATAATGCCTCATGAAGTCCACAACACTTTGTTGTGTGACAACCACTAATGCCTTAGCTGCAATGTCACTCGTGAAGTCCAACTGCTAGTGGTTTGGAACAATAAAAAATAAGCACTTCTTAAAAAGGATTATTAAGCATTAAAAAAAATTAATTTGGAACCTATGCCACAACACCTTGTTGTGTGCCAACCACTAATGTCTCATTGCAATGCCACTCATGATGTCCATCTGCAAGTAGGGTACATTTTTTAAAATATATTCTAAAAAAATCACATAATAAGATTCATAAACAAATTTAATACATTTTTCCTCTTTCTCTTGCCACTGGGCTTGGACTGTTATTGTTGGTTTGTGACTTCCTCCCAACCTTCTGTATTGTAGGTACCCTCATTTTCGATGGGGGCCTCCCTTTGCCTAACAAAGTGAGAGCTCAACACTTTCTTCGAACTTCCAATTTCAATATCAATGCTCTCAATACTAGTATTAGCAAGTGCTGGCTGTGGCTTTGACTTTGTGTAAACCAAATTCATTGCCTGTAACTTTTGTGCCCTATCCATGGAATTATCTTTACTTTCTATTGCATTTGTGACAACCTCATAGCATATCTTTATCAAATTAGAGTACTTATCAGCAGTTGGTTTACTACTCAAATCATCATAACTGTTTCAAATGAGAGCATATTTTTGTTCAATATCCTTCATCCACCTATCCATAATGTAATTCGAAGGCAACGATCGTACATACCTTGATGAGAAAATAACAAGAAGGCGCCTACATAAAATTTATCTCATCTCAAATAGTTCGCACATGGACTTCGCCTTGCACTCATCTTTATTGAAGTGTGCTTGACATGTAACTCGTTTGATGCAGTCATCAACTTGCCTCTGGTCATTCACTTGATATGTTTAAATCACTCCTTTCATTTAGATGAGAGCACAATGGGAATTGATAATCCCCATTACCTCGAATTGTACTTCCTTAAACTTAGAACTAGTGTAAACTTCTAGAAATTTTTCTCCACAAATAAATGGGATATACATAGAATTGTGCAGTTAAATGAATGAAAGTATGCTGGCATCTATTCTCTACTTTCTTCTTGAGTGCATTATTGAACTGATTAATGAAATCCTTTAAAAAGGTCCCCAAATGCACAAAACTACAAAAAAAAATACATTTATGCTCTCACTTATCTGAGTTGTGGTCATCCTAGCCCATAATATATCTTTCATATATACAGGAACCCAATACATTCACTCACTATATAGACTTCAAAGCCATACATGCTCATGCAAATTGTACGTATCAAGAAATACCTCCCAAGACTTTTCAAACTCATTATAAGTTTGACAATCATAAACCAAGTTGTGCAATGCACTCTTCAAACCATAGTTGTATTTAGAATATGAACCAAACTTTTCTGGTAGTTTTCATATACTATGTCACAGACAGTACCTATGTTGGGTGTTTGGAAATATTATTGCGATAACATTTTTATAGCCCTATCTTGATAAATGATGATAGCTTTTGAAATTCTCATATCCTTGTATTTCAATCAAGTTTCAAATAACTAGATAAAGATTTCAATATGTTCACTTGATATCAGACATGCTTCCAACAGTGTGGATTTTCCATGGTGGTTAACATTGACAAAAGGAGCGAATGACATATAATTTCTATTTGTTAGGTTTGTTGTATCAAACATGATAACATCCCTAAAATACCCAAATGTTGCTCTGCTATGTGCATCGGCCCAAAAATTATTTTGTAATCTTCCATCATCATCCAAATCCATCAAGGAATATAACCCATCATTCTTACACTGCATTTTCTCAAAATACTCACGAAATGGATTAACACCTCTTTTGCCAAGTTTAAGGTATCAAGCCTTGTCAATATAATTTCGTGCATTTTCCTCAATAAATGAAAGATTCTCGTATCCACCTACCTCGACAATGCATGTGCCGAAACTTTTAGTCATACTTATTCATGCATTGTCATTAATGTCTAGCTGCCTCTTTAGGGAATCATCAATTGCTCAATTACATCTAAAGAACTTGCTTTTCGTGGACTTAGCCTATGGTTTTGAGCATTCTCAATAGTATTTATACGCAAAGTCCCATTAACCAAAATTGCATTAATCCTCACCTTACAATCGTTCTTCATTGTCGGACGTGGTTTAGAAACGTTAGAAGTACTATTTCTTGCCTAACTACCATGAACACAACCAAGTATTATATATCTAATACTCCTATCATCTTTCATTTTACTTCTTTGAGTCATTACGCCATACCCAGCATGTTTTCCATATTGCTTATAGTAGCCAAACAACTCATGTTCAGATTTAAAGATCATCCCTAGCCTTGGCTCGATAACCCCATCATCATCATCCCCATGACTATTCAATGGTACCACCTCATCAGTATTCTTTGAATGCACAACTAAATCAGTTGTAGTGCCTTCATCTACATGTTTATCTTTGGAACAATCAGCCTCCTACGTGATACCAAAAAACATTATATCAGGAAAGGTATAAGCCCAACTTGACTATATATTATGCATGTTTAATACGAACATGTAATCAAATATTTATGGTCTAGCTGATGTTCACATAACTCATTTAAGTAGTTTGAGGTATCCAAATAAGTATTGCTTTCAAGTGTAGTTGTGTCTTTTGTTTTCTTTAAATCCCCACCAAAAGTATTTTAGAGCTTTCTCTATGGAGAGGAGCAAAAACCTTTGGAAGAAGAAAGGTTGACATACTGTAGGCCAGTAAGGAGGATACCACTACTTTGATGAGCGTGGTGCAACTGGCTTGAGATATATGAGATGGATTATACATATGTGCTTTCTTCTTCATTTCCCATAAAGGTGTATACCAAGAATACCTATTCAGAGTACAAAATTAACATCAAGAATGGACTAGTGAACCATCTTGGTATAAAAAAAATGGCACAAGAGGAAATATACAGATGTTCAGTGAACCCTCTTAAAGTGGGAAGCTTAACCTATGAGTCCTTTTTAAGTATACATACAGATATTAGTGCCAAATCTACAGCTACAGCAGTGATATATGGATGATTTTAAATAAAATAATAAATAAATGGGGGCTTAGTTTACTTTACCAGAAAACAAAATCTTCCCACTAAATTTAGTTGCATTGTGCATGCATTCTATTTAGGAGATTATCTTAGCAAATAATAATAATAATAATAATATCTAACAAAAGCAAACATAAGAGTAGAGCAATGGTGATAATACACATATCAAAAAGTAATTTTTTAAGAAATATATAACATTATTACTGGATGGAAATGCACACATCAAATAAGGTAATTTCTTTATCACATGAACGATAATGCACATATCTTCGCAGACAAAAGTTTTGATAATGCACCATATGTAATCACCATCTACAAGTGAGATCAAAGCAATGGTGCTATTACCTACTTGGTGGCGGCGTCATGGTGGGTGCAGTCTGGGCGGGTTCTGGTTTGCTACAAATATTTACTTTGGGACACATCGACGATGGTGGAGTTGTAGAGGTCGATAGTGGTGAAGGAGATGCACAGGCCAACAGTGGTGGAGGAGCTATGTAGGTCAACGCTGGTGGATGGAAATGAATACAGAAAAGGAAGGTGGAGTGTGGGTTGCTGAGAAAATTTCATGGTAGCGGGACTTTTGGTAAAATTGAGGTCAGGGGCATTTTCATCATTTGTGGAGCATGGACATTTTCGTCATTAGCTGGAGCATGAGCATTTCTGTTGTTGAAGTCATTCGTTTGTGGGGTCTATACCTAAAATAACTCTTTTAGAAAATGTGATAGAGGAGAGATGGCCAACCCATCCTGAAATTTGACAATTTCAGCACCAACCATCCTAGCCTTGGGTTTTTGTCTGGCTATTTATTGCCTTGGGATACTGAACCTTTTAACCAAGAAACGGCAGAGAAGATTCACGTGCCAACATGACAAAATGCAAGTTGTGTCTAATTGTTTGCATGCCTTCCTTTTTGTGGAAATTCCTAGCTAGAGCTATAAATGAATCAGTCTATTCGATAACTCATTCGGTACTCACCCAATTAAACTCAAATCGAACTCGGTAAAAAAGAAAAATCTCAACTGTTAAAGTAGATAATTACTTGATTAGTAAATAATACATACCTAACTAAACTTGACTCGACTCAACTAAGACTCATTAATGCCCACTCATTTATGCCCAAGTCAACTCATTAGCTTGACTTGATCAAAGCTCATTCATATATTGATAAATATATACATACACCTATGTATAAATACATATATATATATATATGTGTGTGTGTGTGTGTGTGTGTGTGTGTGTGTGTGTGTGTCATGTGTATTAGCTAATAATATAATATCACTTTTACAGTTAAATATATAATATGTAACATAATTTACTTATGGCTATATATTGAATATGTTTCATAGCTATATTTTATAATTTGTACCATAATTAGTCGACCAATAAGATTTAATAATTTCATATACTAATATGTGGGGACTATATAAAATAGATATATGCTAGTATATGGTCCTATTCCTAGCCGATATATGAAATAAGATTTAATAATTTCATATGCTAGTACAAGCCAAAGACTAACTTGGCTCGGCTTGATTACAACCCTATTCCTGGCCGACCACCCTATCCGTAATTAAAGTCATACATAGGGAAATATAAGCAACTTCTCCAAATTTCCTTTCTCCCAAATTGTTTCATTCATTACTTATGTTCCAAATTAGGCCTAAAACTCACCTACACCTCTCCTCCTTGAATTCTGTCCAAGATTAATACTAGGTAATTTTTTTTTTCCAATGAGTAGGCAATAATTTATTTTTACAAATCGGGACATATCTATATTTTGGTGACTTCAAAAATGATTTCTCAGTTTGTTGTTATGGCTAAATTAATTGCTTAAAGTGATTGTTTTAATAGATAATTCATAATTTTGGCATGCATGTTAGCTGTTGAGACAGTTATTTTTCAATTACAATTGAATACGCACAGTACAGTGGGATGACCACCCCCCTTACGTGGTGGTTGATGGTGATGTACTTGAAATTCTCATGCATGGCCTGTTTAATTATAAATAACAAAAAAAAAAAAGGACAGTATTTATGTTGTTTGGCACTCAGGAGTCAGGTGCCTACATCTGCAAGTTTTATAGAGGTTAATTTCCTAAAGTTGGATATTTCTTATCTTTACATTTTAGTCAACAACTCATTGTCTTTCACTCACCCAACATTAAAAATTAAATAAAAAATAAAATTGATTGATGTTGATTGATTTCCTAAAGTTGGATATTTGTAAACTCATTTATAAAATCCTCACAAGTCTCATTTAACAATATTGATAATATCTACATATCTATTTAGTATAAATTAAAAAATATTTGCTTCTAATTCAGTTATGTGATACCCCATATGATAAGTGAAGGTAGGTGATGCATGGGATCTCGCATTATTTGGAAATGAAAAGTTCTTACTCTTTATAATATTCCAACTAGGTTTCAATTGTATGATTGAGTACTAGTCTTTTTAGAGTATAGACCGTGTGGCTTGAACCTTTCATTGGAGCCTTACAAATTATAAATTTAAAAGCCTATTATTTGGGGGGTATAATTAGAAATACCTGTATAGCATAGTGCCTAGTCAATTACAAACATAAAAATATGTACAACAAAACAAAGTTTTTTTTTTTTTTTTTTGTTTTTTTTGTTTTTAAGGAATGCCATTTTATTGATCAATTCTTTTAAATCAAGGATGAAATACATAAAGGATAATCCTCCATATCAACAATCACATCTGAAATGCTTAATGAGTTCTTTGTGAAAACATGGGCAACAACATTTGTATCCCTTCTAACATGGTGCATTTTCCACTTGTGAAAGTTCCTTAATTTTTCCTTGGCTTGATTCATAAACATCTCAGTACTAGTCCAAGACTCCTCTGTGTTTGTAATAGCCTTAATAACTTGAAGAGAGTCATTATCTAATATCACATTTCTTACTCCCAACTCAATTCCAAAGAGTGTTGCTTGAAGAGTCCCAAATGCTTTAGCTAATAGAGGGTTTGGAAAATGATTTTTGTTCATCCTCAGTGTAGCTTTTTCCTTGCCTTCGTAGTCTTGAGCAATGATACCTATGCCAATCTTGCATTGAGCCTTGTCAACTACAGCATCCTAGTTAAGTTTATACACATTCAAAGGAGGAGGTTCCCATTTATGTACTGTGTTACTCACTGAATCTATACTGCTGGCTTGTTGGTTCTATATTTCTTGTAATCTCTGAAAAGTGTCTTGTGATAGCTTTACCACAATGGTGGGATGAGTAAATTCAGCTTTAAAAATACACTCATTCATTCTCTACTATATTTTCCTTGTCTACTAGATTTTCCTTGCAACCACAGCCAGCCATTTCTTTCATCTCTTCCTTCCCAAATGCAGTAGACATTTCCTCTATCATATTTAAAAAACTCCAATTATAGAAATGATTCTTGGATTTTCTTGGAGCATTGTTCCTAGATATCTTTTACTGCTCCACAATCCCAAAGTGCATCAACCATTGTTTCTTCTTCTTCTTCAATACATAGAAGGCATTTGGGATACTCCACCACTTTCTTCTTGAATAGATTAACTTAACTCGGGAGAGCTTCAAGACAAGCTCTCCACAGAAAGACTTTATCTGTTGGTGGGACTTGCAATTTCCATATCAGTTGCCATACTCTCTAGTGGTTATAACTGTATGAAGTTTGAGCCTTAGAGGCCATCTGTATTTCTTTGTGCAAGTGATAAGCACTCTTGACTGTAAATACAACATTTGATGAACCTTTCTAGATTAACTTGTCAAGGCTATTACCAAGGCTAATAGGGATCTGTACTATCGGGTCAACTTCCTCCTTTGAAAAAATGTCATACAGTAAATCAATTCTCCATGTTCTAGTATCATAATCAATAAGCACTTAAACTTTGGTACTACTCTCGAGGATCATAATTGGACTTTGAATTTTTTAGGATGTTAACTTGGGGATTTTGCGATGCCCCCAACTCCCAAGTACGGATACGTGAAGATCGACGCGTCAGGATGATTATAACACGGGTTACGCATCCCATCGCCAGGTACCAAGTATGTGTACATGCAACACGTGTACAATAAAAATAACGCAGGGGTAATAAAAGTCTTACAGTTAAGTACCAGAATTTTGTTTAAATACAAATTCGCTTAAAACACAAGCGTACCAAAATGTTAAAAGTTTCAACATTGTTTTAAATCAAAATTACAGAATATAAAAACAAGTGAAATAATTTCCAAAAGTAAAACAACTCCAAATCAATAATTTGGTGGAGCCGTTACCCTCCTCCTTAACCTTTGCATCAAAATTTACGGTATCAAAAATGGTGCCGCATGTAAGTAATAATCCAAACACCACAAGATAAAAATATATTAAACTCAATAATATGCATGAAAAGATGTCATATTCATGTGTTCCAAAAATCTATATTTTTCCATGTACGCCAAAAATCTCATTTTTGATCCACAATAAATTCCCTTAAAACAATTCCTCGCCATTATCCCAGATAATGGCCAAATCAAGAAAACCATAATTTTTCTAGAAAATGGTTAACAATAAACCTCTTATAAAACCTTGCCATTTTTTTAGAAAATGACCCATATCCAATATCCAAAACCAGTTCCAATTTAATGTATGCACCATGATCTCCTATAGGAATCATCCGCACACTCTAGCTCCTACGCTACACCGCAGGGAACGACCATGCATGTGACATCTAAAAAAGCGATATCAAGTCACGTGACCAGCGCGTACTATGACCAGGCATCCTCTAGTCCGTGCCAGCTGAGGGACCACAGAGTCGATACGACAACGTTACCGTATCGTATGATCCGATTGTCGCCCAGCGACAACTCAGAGGATGTCACCTAGTATTATCCGCTCCAGAGTAACTAGAGGAGCTCCACCGACATAATGCCTCATCCCAGTTTGGGGTTGTGATACACACGCACCCACAAAACCATTTAACTCGTGAAAATCCAGTTTTCAATATTCAACACATGTACATGTATGCCATTATGTGAAAAATACAATTTTTCCCTTTTTAAACATGAACATGCATGCACCATATAATGTGCACATCAAGACACAAATTAACCAACAAATCTCAACATCAGCAACAAATAAATAACTTTATCCTCAAATCCATTCGACCCTCAACTCCTTGGACTCAGTTCAGAATAACTAACCAGTTACAATTTATTGTAAAATAAATAATATATTTAAATCTAAAATAAAGTTTGAAAAATACTTACAGCGCTATATAATAATTTTCGGAGGACCAACGAGCTGCAAAAGGAGAAGAAAAAGCAACGTAACAGTGTAAAAACACTGTGGCCATGGGTTGTAAAATATCCATTTTTGAATGGGGATAAACCAAGGCTTGATATTGATATGAAATAGTTTAAATGTATTTATGAAACTAGTAAAAGTGAGGGTTGGCCGTGGGTGGCGGCGAAAATGGCCGTGGAAGGCCAAAAAGTGCAAAATGGAGTTGAGCTCGTGGGGGCTGCTCCGACGACGGATCGGAGCTGGAAATGGGTGGTTTAGGTCGGTGATGAAGTGGTGAAGAAGTGGTAGCCGGAGGTGGAACGATAGTAGCATTGTAGCAAAATGACATCGCGGCTTGGAGGAACTCGTGGTGGTTAACGACAGCTCGGATGAGGCTGAAATTTGGTGGAGATGTTCACTGGCCGAAGGGGAATAAAATGGGATGGGTGGTATAGCTCATGGCGGCGGCGGGCAATGGTCATGGGCAAACAAAGTGAACGGTGCTAGGGAGGAAGAAAGACAGCACGGGGAGAGAGAAAACTAGAGGGAAAAGTGGGGAAAAATAAAGAAAAAGAAAGGAAAAAGAGAAAAAAAAGATGGAAAAAAAGAAATGAGGTCCAGAAACTGATCAAATGAAAGCAACTTTAAAAGTTATAAATCGAATAAAATAATTTAAACACAATATCTAGCTAAAATATAATAAATAACTAATAAAAACTAACAACAAACTTTTAAATCCAAACATAAACTAAAATAAATTAAACAACAATTTAAACTCAAAATAATAATTAATATTAAGAAAGCACCATAAAATAAATTTTACAACTAAATAAATCTAATTAAAATTCGATAAAATTTAAAATAAAAGAACTAACATTTTAATTACATTAAAATACTCCTTTAATAAAAATACACGTAAAAACGGGATATCACAGATCCAGTTATCTTTCCAAATGTATGCTTCATCTCATGTGCTTATTCTCCATATTGTGCCTGCTTCAATTAAAGGTCTTGATGCAACTATGCTTCTCCATATAAATGAAGGTTTGCCTGTCCAATCTTTAATGAAAGAAGGATTTCCCCTGAACATACTTGGCCTTTAATACTTGTGACTAGGGCTAAGAATCGGTCGGTTCGGACCGGATAAACCGACCGGACAGGCTATTTTTGGACTGGACTAAACCAGACCGAATTGGGTCCGGTTTGATTCGGGCCAATTTTCAAAGGACCGAATGAGTTTAGTTCGGTCCCGGTCAAGGGGTCTTTCACCTCGAATCGGACCGAATGGAAATTAAAAAAAAAATTATTATTTATATAATAGTTGTATATAAATATATATGGTATAAAAAAATACTAATAGTCTAATATAGATTGTAGTTATACTTATATTAATATAATTATACTAAATCACTATAACTAATATTTCAACAATACCTATAGTGAGCTATACTAATAGTCTACTATTAATACTAATATTCTATTATATAATTTATATAGTTATACTAGTCACTATAATTAATACTATGTATAGCTATATGGTATGTTTATCACTATAATTAATTTAATTTAATTATCACTATACTTATGTTTAATTAATATAATTATCACTATACTATAATTTATATAGTTAATACTTATATAGTAATACTAAAACACTATTTCACCATAACTAATATTACTAATATATAGCTATATTAATGGTCTAATATTATTATAATTTATGTAGTCATACTAATCATAATAAGTTAATAACTAAATCACTAGAAATATAACTATATATATTTTTATTATGAATGTATTATTATATTCTTTAATGTATAACTATAATATATAGTACTAGTATATATTAATATATTATAAGAGTTATAGTATAAATATAATATATAAATTATAATATACTAAATCACTATAACAGTATAACTAATACTAATATTAGGTATATTAATAGTCAACTATTAATACTATTATATAGTTATACTATCACTATGATTAATACTAATATATAGCTATACAATATACTTATACAGTTGTACTAATATTATTAGTCTATTATATAGTCTAAGACTCTCAATTCTAATATAGGCTATATAGCTATAACTAATACTAATATTTATATTATTACTAATAATGTAAAATATAGTTATACTAGCTAACTGATTCATCATAACTAATATTACGAATATAATATAGCTATACTGAATTACTAATAGTCTAATACTAATACAATTATATAGTTATACTAATCATAAATTTATAATAACTAAATCATTATAAGTCTATAACTATATATAATTAGTATCATTGTATTATTTTATTCTTTAATGTATAACTATTAACTATAATATATAGTACTAGTATATATTATTTATATATTAACATATTATAAAAGTTATAGTATAAATTATAATATATCATATATGTTTAAATTTATAATAGTATTAGTATAGTTAACTTAATATGTAATATTAAATAATAAGAATATTACTATTATTACTATTATTTAATATAGTATTACATATAGTATTACTATTATTACATATGGTTATTAGTTATAGAATTAATACTAGTTTATTATTATTTATAATATTAGTACTAGTGTATTATTAGTTATAGTAAATAAAATAATAACTATTACTAATTTACTATATTCTAATAGACAAATAGTATTAGCATATTACTAAAATATATAATAGTATACTATATGTATATATATTAAATATATTACAATATAATTACATAAGTAGTAAACAAAATGTCTTTGGATTAAAAAAAAAAGTTATAAGGTGGATCGAACGGACCGACCGGACCGTCCCTAATGGGACCGGACTGAGGCGGTCCTTAGGGAGCTCGGTTCGGTCCAAGGTGGGAAAACCCTGGACTAAATAGGTTCAGTTCGGTCCGTAAAACCTCCTGGGACCGGACCGAACTCCCCCCTACCTGTGACGCTAAGGAATGAAGGTTCTGAATTAATCTCCAATCTCGTTTAGCAAGCATTGCAAGGTTAAAACTCTCATTGTATTCCATGCAACCCAGTGTATTTTCTTTTTATTTTCTTGTTGTCCCCACCAATAATTCTACATAACTCTGTTGATGCTTTTGAGAAGGCTATTTGGAAGCTTGAAAACTCTCATACTGTAAGTAGGAAGAGCTTACACTACTCCTTTGAGGAATATTTTCTTGCCAACTTGAGAGACAGTTTTCACTTTGTGACTGCTTAGCCTCAACCTCACCCTGTTCAATATACTTCTAAATGACTTTGCTTGAGAGCTTCCTACTAAACAGGCAATCCAAGGTACTTTTCATAAGTCATTGTTGATCTTATTCCAGCAATGCTCAGTCTAATGTCTTGAGTCTCTCGAGCTGTGTTCTTGCTAAACTAGATTGAGGTCTTCTCCATATTCAATCTCTGTCAAGATGCATTTTCAATAGACATTTAGAATATTTATCACCAAAGCACTACAACAAAACATAGTTATAACAATCATGCTATTCCTATGACTCCAACAAGAATCTTTATAATATTATTAACTTTCCATATTTATTAAAATTTAGAAAGATTGATTTTGATATTTTTTGTCTAATGATCGAAATACATTTACAATTATTTCTATAACTCTTTTTTTTTTTTCAAAACTATTTTAAACGAATCTATTTTTTATAAAATAAAAATAATCTTACAAGATTAAATATCATCCCTTTAAAATAGAATTATAAAAGAAATTATGTCTTATTATTTCTCATTTTTTAACATGTTAGCATTAGTTGTGAACTAACTATTCTTGGGTTAAAATTTGACTATAAAACTCACATTTTTTATTTTAACTATTAACTTTTGAAAAGTACTATATAACAAACTCTTTAAATTTAGGATAACGCTATATACACTCTTGGAATGTGCAGACTTTGTGTACTTCGTTTAGAAAAAAAGTGAGAGTCACCATTAAAAGAAAATTTATGTGAGTCCCAGATTTAGGCTTGATTTGGTTTGATAAATATCTCATCTCATATAAGCATTATAATTTTTTTAAACTCCCACACAAAATATAATAAACAATTCAACTTTTTCAAATTCTAAAATAATAATAATATTAAAAAATTTATTCTAATAATATTTTATTGAACTTTTAACTTTTATTTCTTCTATGTAACCAAGCGAGGTCTTATTCATTTTTTTCTAATAAAATACGTAGAAATTACATATTTCATAACTGTAAATATAATTTTTCATTAAAAAAAAATATTGCCCACTTTTCATACATGTTGCTAGAAGAATGAGTAGTTAGATTTGGTCCAAAAAAAATAGAGTGGACTAAATCGCCTAACAACATTAACTGCCAAATGCCTAAAACCTGTCTAAGGAAATGCCTAAAACCTATCCAAGGAAATGCATGCCTAAAACCTGTCGGAAATGCATGCCTAAAACCTGTCTGAGGAAATGCCTAAATCCTGTCTGAGGAAATGCCTAAGACCTGTGTGATAAATGAATTTAGATTGGGACTATTTCATTCACATAAATTTTTATATTAGAATAACTATTTTATTATTATATAATAATAAAATAATACAAGATGAATTTAATTTTGATTATTTATATCAAATTTTTATATTGAATTATCTATTTATTTATTATATAATAATGAGTAATTAATAATTAAAAAATATTTAATTTTTTAATTATTAATTTATTTTATTTTATTATATTTTACTATTCTACCTATTTATATGTTAATTAGTAATCATATTGTTATTAAATTATGGGTTAAAAAATTATATTTTTTCAATTGTCATTTAACGTTAATAACTACAAATGTCTAATTAAACTCATCTATTCTATATAAATGTCTTAATTATAAATCAAATTTCTATATTTCTCATCTAACCATATTTAGTATAATCTGGAGATAGAAAGGAGTTGAAAAAATTAATAAAATATGAATTTCCTTTTTGTGCAATAGATATCAAATTTGATATTTTCTTTACAAATACTGTAACTAAAAGTTATAAAATTTAGTATTGACTAATCCGTTGTAAGTAAATTTTCTGTCTAATAATTAAAAGAGTTTTGTTACATACAAGCACAGTCGCGCATTAATCTGTGTACTAATACTGATTTATTCATACTTAAATTTTAAATCAACACTATTTTCAATAAAATTTACTTTTTGACCAATCACATCATATTGGTGCACAGATTAATATACAATTATGCTTATAACTATATTTTTTCTAATTAAAAAGTACCCTTTATTTTAGATATAGATAATTCTTTTAACAATGCTCTAAGGAAATGCCTAAAACCTGTCTAAGGAAATGCCTAGAACTTGTCTAAAACTGATGATGCCTACTTCCCTCCGTATAAATGCAACAACCGAAACACATTTTCATGCAAAATAAGACGACAGAATTGCGCTCTCTGTATCTCTCTCGCCTCAAGTTCTCTCCTCTTCTCTGGCTCAGTGTGTCCTGAGGCCTATTCGTTTCTCGGGGAAATGGAAAAACAGTGCGTCAACGATATTGAAGCCCCGAAGATGTCGGTCCTCAATTGTATTGATCTCTCCAATCCTGACATTAACCAATCCGTTTCATTGCTCAAACAGGTCCATTTCTATTTCCTATACCTTATTATTTTACGATTCTTTTTATCGTTTTCAAAATTCTCAGCTGCTGTTAGTGATCTTTTCCCCTTTTCTCTCGTTTGTGAAGGCGTGCTTGGATTCGGGATTTTTCTACGTTGTAAACCACGGGATGAGCGAGGAATTCATGGACAAGGTTTTCGCACAGAGCAGAAGATTGTTCTGTCTGCCATTGAACGAGAAAATGAAGCTTTTAAGGAACGAGAAACATAGAGGCTACACCCCTGTTCTTGACGAGATTTTGGACTCTGAAAACCAAGCTCACGGTTTGTTTTCGCTACCAAGTTTCACTCTGCTGTTTTTATTACGTTATAATTATACTTATTTTTATTTCTCTGTAATTTTGTTGTTTGGTAAAAAGTAGGAGATTACAAGGAGGGATATTACATAGGAGTGGAAGTCCCTGAAGACGACCCAGAAGCGGAAAAACCATTTTATGGGCAAAATGTTTGGCCTGCACCAGGTAACTACTACAAAAGGGATATATAGCAATTTAAGGAGGCGAATTTTAATTATTCTTTCATAATTCATTATAATGAAAATTAAGGAATGATAAAATAATAAGTCATAGTATATTATCATTATTAAATTTATCTTAATTAACTTCTTATAATAAAGAAACAATGTTCCGTTACATAAATTTCACTTAGCATACAGTTAATTATTATTATATATATATAAATATATATTTAACCAGATCACCTTTTTAATTAGAGCAGGTCACTTTTTTAATTGTTTCGTTTTTGGTTTTGAAAAGTATGTGATTGAAGTTTGAATTTTGTGCTATTTTAAAGGACTATTGCCTGGATGGAGGGAGACAATGGAGAAGTTTCATCAAGAAGCTTTGTAAGTTTTAACAAACATAGGGATTCTATGACGGAACGATTAACAAAGTCTTCTATACACACATGCACTCGAAAGTAGGAAATGTAATAGAACCACAAAAAGCAGGATTTTTAATCCTTATTTTTTGGTATAATGTTATTGTCTAGTGGGGATGAAAGTATCCTTTTGTAAGTGAGTATATTGCCAAGCAACATATGGTGAGACCAAAAATCATAGCCGTCTGGGTTGTACAACTATCCACAATGAAAGAAGTTTACATTTTGAATGCGAAGATAAGGGTCACACTGCTAATTAACCTTTTGCTATTGGCAGTGATTGTGGATGTGTTTTAACAAGCCTAAATTAGTGGGTATGTTTAAAGTTTGGTTCTCTGTAGAATGGCCGGTATTCAAGGATACGGATAGTATAAGTTGTCAGCTCTTTATTTATTGCTTTTTTTTTTTTTTTTTTTTTTAATCTATTCCTTATGTATATTCAGGGAGATCGCAATAGCAGTTGCTAGGATAATTGCTCTTGCACTTGACCTGGAATCTGAGTTCTTTGACAAGCCAGATATGCTTGGCAAGTCTATTGCAACCTTGCGCTTACTACACTATGAAGGTTGACTTTAATTTCTTGTTTTAAACAATTTTAAACCTGGCCATGTTATGGTGTTGTAACACATCAGGGGACTTTTTTAGGTCAAATGTCTGATCCCTCAAAGGGAATATATGGAGCTGGAGCCCATTCTGACTTTGGTTTGATTACTCTCTTAGCAACAGATGATGTCTTAGGTCTCCAAGTAAGTAGACTGCTGTCAAAATTTATATCTTTTTGGGTGAAATAGGATATTTAGTTTTTAATCTGATTAGCTATTGCAATTGTGTTAATTAATCACCAGATATGCAAGGATAAGGATGCTAAACCTCAGATATGGGAATATGTACCACCACTAAAAGGGTGAGTAACTGTGGTTTTGTTTTTTTTGGGGGGGGGGGGGGGTAAAATTTAGTTTTCTATGTAGACATTATTCTCAAATGGTTTCTGAATTCTATTAATTCATTATTCTGATCAAACTTGATTTTGATCTTCTTCCACTTAATTAAGCATCAGAACATTTTCTTTCAATAGGTGGAATTCCCATCATGAATAGATCCCAATGTAAAGTTAGCAATGAGATCAAGAAACTTAAGTATCTAGTATATTGACTTTGTTTCTCTTATTAGGTATTTTCATGTATATGCTCTGTGTACTCTAATAACAACTTGTTTCTTCATTAATTAAATTTGAACTTCCCTATAAAGAAAAATCAACCTCTTTAGTGCAAAAGGATGTTAGAAGATTTTCTTATGACCTAAAAGATATAATTTGTTGTAAACCTTACTTCAGTACTAAACACCACTTGAATTAATATTGTGAGCACCATATTGATGAAGTTGTAGAGAAATTTAATTAATTAAAAATTTTCTATCTACCGTGATTATTAATGGTGTGAGGACCTGGCATAAATATTATTGACTGAAAACATTGAAACTTCTGCTCCAGACTCCTGTATGATAATATTTTTCTTCCAAGTGGTTGCACTGTTTTGAACGATAGATAAAATGCCCGTATGCTACCATTTTAGCTGTACATTGTCTATCTGTAATCTCAATGACATTTAGTAAATATGTTTTGGTATGAAATATGTAAATAATCACATATTCGCATTATAAAAGGGATACAGAAAAGTTTTTGTTTGGTTTGGCATGCTGAATTTCTTTTCTATGATTTGTCTTTGACAGAGCATTTGTAGTAAATCTTGGTGACATGCTGGAGCGTTGGAGCAACTGTGTTTTCAAGTAATACACCTCTTAGCGGTAGCCTTGGTCTAAGCTGCACTTTTATCCCATATGGGAGCCTTTCAATACGATTAAGTCCCCAGAATTTTTTCATCCTTAGTGGCATTTAGTACTTGGTTGTTATGTCTGAGTGTTCTTTATTTCCATAACCTGGTCTGACTGTGGCTGTTATTTATAATCTGGTACAGTTTCAAATTTTAATATGACTTATGAATTAGTTTCCCCTGGGTAGATTACTGCAGTGTAAGTTTCCTTAAATATGATTTTCAACATCTGAACATACATGGAAAATCTAAAACTACATAACTCTCCGGATTTCATATGTATATAAGTTAAAGATGTCTATATTTCACTCTTTATTGATATTGTATTTATTGCCATCCTAACTGCCTTTAAGAATTCAAATGTAGATGTAGCTTTAGGTTTTTTAAGGCATAACGCATTTGTTATCCCCAATCAAAATCTAAGGTATTAATCAATCGTGTATCAGAAACAGAAAGTATTGCACTAGTGATCTTTTCAATTACTGAAAAGTTTGACTTTTGTCCCAGGAGTGGTATTATACTGCTATTGCTTTTTATTGAGATATTAAGTTGTTATCCCGCTTATGCTGGCAAACTTGAATTCCAGATTGAAGTTTGTAGGGTATAGATTTTCCCCAAAAATCATGATTTTCAAGACCATTATCATGAACCTACTGCTGCTATTGCCATTGCTGGTTTGTTCTTTTAAAGTTTTTATTAAAAAAAAAATGTTGATTACTGTTGTAGGCATTTCTCAGGGACTTTCATTGAAAACTATATTATTCTTGCTCCCTTTCTCTGAAAATTTTCTAACCCTTGCATGAACATTTTGCTACTCAGGTCGACGTTGCACAGAGTTCTTGTGAATGATCAAGAGAGATATTCTGTAAGACCCCTCCTTTTTATTTTTATTTTTAATATAAATTTTTTTGAGGCCCTTCATGAGCTTTTAGATGATACATGAAGACGATGTCACCGGCTCTATAATGTCATTAATTAATTGGCTCAAAATTATCTTCTATAGTTTACATTTTAATTTATAAATTGTAGTTGGATTAATTTGCACAATGTCAAGATGTATTACCAATGGCACCGATAGGTTCACAGTTGAGACTTTAACTACTCAGATCTCCTTTTCCATATCTTTCTCTTTTAGGTAAAATCAGTTGTAGTTGTGGCTGTCAGGTGGACAAATTGGTTGCTTAGAAACTAGAGCTTAATTGTTCTCCTACACTTTGTTATTTACCCGATCCAATATGACTATGTCAGTAATATCAGTCCGTCAAGCATCAAATCTCTTGCTCTTGATTATTACCCTCTCAGTAGCCCCAATGAGCTTCTCTGTTGTTTTCGAATACAACACAAAAGTATGTATTTACCTACTTTCTGTTTCAGAGAACATTGTGAATATCTGATGCCTGTAAATGAAATTGTTAACTTGGCGAGACTCTCTAGATTGTTGAGGATTCATTCAATCTTATTCATGTTTTTTTTGCATGACAGTCATTTTATGTATTTAGCCTAGGTCCTTGAGTAGCTATTTTTCTAATTGTTATTTTTCATCTACATAAAATGCATTTTTTTATTTCTTTCTTTCAGTAGATCCTTTTAAAAGTAATCATGTGTATGTGTATCTCATAATTCTCATTTCCTTTTCCCTGTGGCAGATTGCATATTTTGTGGAACCTTGTCATGATTGTCTTGTCGAGTGCTTGCCAACCTGCAAATCAGAAAATAACCCTCCAAAGTAAGTTAGTTTCCGCAAATTGTTGCCATTGCAAATTATAAAGCTCAGTGAGTTCCAGTTTGAAACGGTTGCTTGTTTTCCTATGCATAAAGCGAATGGGCAATGGGCTGTGGGTTTGTCTGAGGATTTAAAAGAAAGGAACAAGGAAATAAACCTGGGTAAACAAAAACCTCTGAATCGCCAATCTCAGGGTAACACAAATGGATGCGTTTTTACTTTTATGTCAAAAAATATATATATTTTCTTGCATAGTGTTTTCTAAAATTGCACACAATATTTTAGTGGGTGCATTCCGTTTTAACTTTTTTGTTTACCGGCTATGAGAATTTGTTCATACAGAATTAAATACTCTTGCACACGTTACCATTTGACTGTGAAAATAAAGATCCAGATCACCCAAAATTTACCTGGATAATTAGGTGGCAGTTTTAAATGTGAAATCATATGCATGAACTGAGAAATATTAATGGATTTCAAATTTTTTAACTCTTCTGTTTCTGTGCCGCATTTCTCTGTCTTTCCAGGTTTCCTCCAATCTTATGTCAGACTTACCTTAGCCAACGCTATAAGGATACTCATGCTGATCTGAGTAGATACAACAAAACTGAAGCGTAATTATTCCACCAGAATATGCTTTGGGAGATCTACAAACCTGAACAGCCAGCAAATAATTCTACTGAAACAAGTTAAAAGCATATAGCCAGACCAGTAGAGGTTCTTTCTATACAAGTTTTGCATATTTATACGGATAAGGGTTGATCATCATCCAGAGATCATACAACCTTTTCTACATGTTTATATTTTTCTAAGCAGCTCGAATGGTGTAGCAAGCTTTGTATGATGGTGTTCCTCTGCCATAAATGAGGGTAAATAAATAAATTCGGGGTACAATCCTCTATAGAAAATGGTGTGTTGAGCTTTCATCAGTCCTCTGAGATGTTTTTCCTTCGGTTAAAATCATGGGGTGGGTTGGCTAAGCAGAGCACCAGTTGATAAGATCTTGAGTGAGCCAGTCGGATGTATATGGCAAGGCCATTTTAGGGTTCAGTGGGCCATTTACTAGAGATATGGATTGATAAAAAATTGATGTATATAGTTAATTTTTAAGAAATATGAGACGAAAGAGGTGTATGACTCCTTTATTTCTTCCTTTATGCATGCAAGTGACTAGAGTATCTCTTTCCTTTATGCATCTTGTGTTGCTTTGACATGTTTCAATTTCAAAAAATGATTAGGTACTCTTGAGTACGGATGATGTAGTATTTCCATCCTCTCGCAACATGTCGTCTAATTAAAATTACTTATATAAGCATCAAATTTAATTGACATAGTATCATATGATAAATCCTCTCAGACATGGTCGCACCATCAATGCTGTCATGGACTGATTTTTCCTTCTGCATGGAAATGTGACTGTTAGCTATGTGGTAACTCTGATCAAACATGTATAATATATTGTCGACCAAGGTTGGAATTGTTTAAATGGTCAATAGGATTTTTTTTTTTTTTTCCCACTGGTTAATGTCTCTGGAAAATGTACCTAAGGCATTCTTTCTACCGATAGACATGTCAGGTCTGGGGCAATCGAAACGTGCAATGTGACCATTCTTGATTTCATTTTCTTGGTCATGAGCAACACCAATAGGGGATTGTACACTTTTTTCCTTTTGGTTAGAATACTCATGGATTGCATCACATCACATTGGAAGTAGCCCTTTTGACTGTCGGTGGAAATATAGAGAGATGAAGAAGGAAAAGTTGGTAGAGATAATCTATAGGAAGTTGAGCAACCACAACAAGATTGTCGTCCATTTCTAGATTACTTTAGAAGCACCACATTACATTATTGTACCAATAAGGTACTTGAAGCCTTACTCTTATTTTTATATTCGATCTTGACTGTGGATGTTGTTTAGCCACTGCGGAGCTTTGCCTTTTAGCTCCCCAAACGGTGATCAACCAAAATACTGAAAAACTAGTTGTGCATTTACAAGATTTACAGGAAGAAATTGTTGATTTTGTTTTTAATTCTTTTTATAACCTGCCTATGAAGTTACATTACATTCTTTAATCACTAATTGTAATATATAAGATAAAAAAGAAGAGACAATATTATAAATGAAAGAAGATAAAATGTTTTAAAACATCCAACATTGTTTCAGCTAGATGAGGTTCAGGATCAATAAAGTGGGTTAGAAATGGATGACATGACTAAATATATTTTTTATACATCTGGAGGGTTTCGAACTCCAAACCTTCATTTTCGAAACTGCATACATTCATACATACATACATATTATTTGATGTTATTGGAATGGGAACTGATGAGGTTAGGGGTCGATGAAGTGATAAAGTTTGAGAACAAACGTCAGGCACAAATTATCAGAATCAACACTAGCAATAAACCAACAAATCTACCGTCTTTCTGCATTGCTAATTTGCTAGAGCTCTTTCATTTTCAAGAAATCAACTCCAGGAAACAAATACATACAGAACTTGGAAGTGATAAAAGCCTATTCATAAATAATACACGAGAAAAAGTAACACACTTCAAGCTTTTATTCAGCACAGCAAAACAAGAAGCAGAGATAAAGCAACACATCCAGAAGAACATATAAACAAACCCCCAAATCAGAAAATGATATCCTCATCCTTGTGCGCAGCTGCAGATAAAAAGTTGTGAGCTGAACTTATTGAAATCCCTTTCTGCAAAGATACCTTCTCCGCAGACTGCTCAACAGAAAACTGCTTGGCAGCTGCCTGCTGCCTCTCAAGTGCCCTCTTCTTATAACCTTGTATCTTCTTTAACCTGAAGAAGTCCTCCCTTTCCAGTTCATCCAACTCCGCCTTAATGTAAATTATGGTGTTCTCCAACCTTGGCTTCACAACATTCTCTAGTGCATTAACCCTACGATTAGTGGTCTTGATTGCTGCATCAAGTGTTAAGAATGATGTCTGAAGTGAAGCAAGCTCAACAAGAACCTCAATTGCTTTCACATAAGCTGCACGACACTGCTGAACTTGTTGTCCACCTCTAGCCAATCCAGTTAGGTCATTCTTTGTCTCACCTTCAGTAAAATATTCGAACTTGGGGAGCTTCACGCCAGCAATATTTTCTTGCTTTGATCGAACTTTGAGAGATGCAGTTTTTACATTCTCGAGGACACTGTGCTTGATACTATCTCCAGCAACGTACTTGACTTCGGTTAGGGCAAATGAAGAGGTCTTCATGATCTCTCCCATTGACTCTTTTGTGGAAACAATCTTTTTGAGAATCTGACGGAACTGCATAGTTAAAGCATCACTCTTCTTCTTGAGAAGAGCATGACCTCTAGTAGCACCAACAAGACGTGCTTTCATGGCCCCCAGCATTGTTACAGTGGGAACTACATTCAAGCGCTGGCTTTGACCGGCCATCTTTACAAATGTCTAAGCCAAAGATACAAACTGGTTAAATATTTTAAGAGAATAAAATGGCTTAGTGCAGTGAACGGAATGATCACAACTTTTATAGTTCATTGGAATGATCAAACCATTACAAAACTGTTTATCTCCTGCTAAACACTTCAATAAGGGAAAGAAAATATACCATCAAAGAATAACGAAGCGAAATTTTGAATATTACCAGACACCCTATTTTATAATAAAACACAGCCAGATTGAGAGTCCGACCTCGAGATGATCAGCATCTGCTAGCATCATATTTATTTTTCAAGCATAAAGGCGATTCCCGAAACTTTCGGGGCTTCCCTCATCATTATCTCTATATCTAATTCCCCTTCTTACTTTACCATACCAACGCTCAACGCTATAATACAAAAACTTCAAAACTGATCACATAATTCAAATGACGTACTCACTGTATTAAGAAATTAAAGTAAATGAAAACCATTACTGTATCATCGCATATAACTCAAAATCCAAGAAAAATTCTACCCGATTTTGAAACCCAAACAAATACAAAGAGATGAGCAAACCCCCAAGTTCCCATTCTAGAAATCGACAATTTTTCCTCGCATATGCATTTTACACCCTTAAAAACAAACCCACAGACCCAAATTCATAAATCCAAATAACATTAAACGTAACCAACGTCAAAATGTACCAGATCGGACCAGATTACACACCTAGAATGGTTCGATTCAACGGGAACTATAGTTTCGGGGTCTCCCAGCGTTGCCCAGCGATTTTATCGCGCTAACGGACTACGCCTAAGGCTGTCGATCGTCTTTTATTCTCGGCGTGAACTCTGCTTCCTCCGGCTACGTCAAGCAGCAAGCCTGGCGACACACGTCTGTTGCTGCTATTGCCGAAATAACAGTCGAAGATTTGGTTCGAGTAGAAAGTGGAAACTTCGCATAGAGATGTATGTGATCACGATCAGGTCCGCTTTGTCGTCCGTTATTAAAAGCCATTAACAGCATCCAATAGAATTCCTCCACGTCAGCAAGCCCACACAAAAACCATAAGGACCAATACACTAGATGAAATCAATATTTATGCAGAAAACACAAATCCCCAACCCTTTCGAGCCGCTCACAAACTCCACCCATGTAACACTCAAGCCACTGAAGTAGGGAAAACGGGAATAAGTCACTTTTAGGGTGAAAAACCTCCTGAACAATGGAGAGGAAAGAAGAATACAACTGATAAAATTTATATTCAATAATCAAATAATATTATTCGATGATTGTTCCTTCATTCCTACAGACCTTATACCAACAAATTCCCACTAACAGTTAGCAATGCATCCTCCCATCACATGACAAGATTCATAACAGACTAAAGTAAAGTAAGCATAAAGAAATATAGTGAAATAAATAAGTGTTGAGCCATATAAGGCTTAAATTGTAAAAGCAAGAAACTAGGCCAAGCCCATAGTCTCATCTCAAGTCTATCGAGCCCAATCCAAGTCTTCAGTGTTCCTAGCCCATGTCCAGCCTAGATCCTCTTCCCAGCCCTAACATGCGTGTGACAGATACCCCTCTCCTTCAGAAAACCTTACCCATAAGGTGTGGGTAGGTTTCTCTCAACTCTGAATACGGTTTCCACATCGCATCCTCCATGCATTCTCTTTGCCAGCAGACTAAGAGCTCCATAAGAGCTTGATTTATGCTCTTCCTTATCCTTTGGGCCACAAGGTTCGGGTTTAATCACCCATTCTACATTGATTGGAGGTAGAGTTGGGAGTGTCACAACCCCATGCCCTAGCTTTCTCTTCAGTTATGAAATGTAAAATACCAGGTGGATGGCAATCGTGGGTGGTAGTTCGAGCCTATAAGGCACCTCCCCAATCCGCTGCATCACCTGAAAAGGCCCATAGTATTGAGATGAAAGTTGCAAGCTTTGTCTTCGCGCCATTGTCATCTGCCTATATGGCTGCACCTTAAGGTAAACCAGTTTGTTCCTTTAGCGTTAGATCTACATATCTCTCCGTGCGTTGTTGGGCTTCGTGTAAATTCTATTTCAACAATTGCATAATTTGGTCTCTGGTTTTGAGATTTTCTTCCACAACTTCAACTTTAGTGGTCCCTAGGACATAGGGTAGTAGCTTTGGAGGCCCCTACCCATATAGAGCCTCAAAAGGGGTAGTCCGAGTTGATTAGTGGTGGTTGATGTTGTACCACCACTCTACTAGGTTATGAGCCCAAGACTTAGGCTGATCACCCACAAAGCACTGTAGATAGTTCTCCAGGCACTTGTTCATTACCTTTGTATAGTCGTCAGTTTGAGGATGATAGGAGATACTAAAAGATAATTATATCCCTTAAATTTTAAAGAGTTCCTGCCAAAATAAGTTGTCTGACACTATTGATTGTGGCATCCCGTGTAGTTTGAGCACATGTTTGATAAAGGCTGAAAAATGGTGGGACAAAGGAACAAAGTGTGCATACTGGGATAGTTTGTCCACTACCACTCACACACTGTTAATCCCTTGAGAATTAGGTAGGCTCTCAACAAAATCTGTGGTCATGCATAACCAAGGTTAGGAGGGAATGGGTAGGGGTTGGAGGAGCCCTCCAAGCTTAAACTGGTATGATTTCACCCCCTGGCACACATTGCACTTGACTCACTAAAAAATGAGTAACACAAAGGCTATCCAAAGTGTAGGAGGATGTCATGTAATAATTAAGAATAAAATTTCTAGATCGTTTCTTCGGAAAAAGTTGCTTAAATCCAAACTCATATAAAATTATGAAAAGTTTCACAAGCAAAAGTGGTGGTATGTACAATGAATGGAAAAGTGCAACGGAAATAAAAATAGCACTAGTCATAGATTAGATTCATACTTTTGAATTTTTCTGAGTGTCGAAATTGAATGTAAAAGGCTAACAAATTGAAATTAACAATTAATGACTCAACTATGCTAAATAATTTTAATTAATCTGAAAATTAAATAATAAAACTGAATTAACCTTTAATCAATCTAAAATGTAATTGTAATACATATTTAATGGAAACTTAAAGAAACAAAAAAAATAACTAGCATAAAATAAAATAAACAGCAAATAAAATGTTCAAACTTTTAAACCAAAAATATAAAAAATACACCATAAACTCTAAATTGAAATTAAATAAAAAGTAATGAATGAAAAGAGCAAACTAGATGGATGGTGATGGAAATTAAAAGCAATGGAGGAGGTTGGACTGTAGTAGCAATTGGACCCCTCAATGAGCTCTTCAACGGCATTGTAGTTCCTCTGTGAAAATAGTGTGCGACATGAATCAAATTGCCTAAGAGAAAAGTAGTCTGCGGCCGAAATGCCCCAAAAGGAAAAATGTATATGCGGCGCAGGTCAAAGTCTCAAAAAAATAAAAGAAAATGTGCCAACCCAACTCAAAGTTCTGTATAAAGGTGTGCAGTTCCCTTTTACCAATTAAAAGCTATCCGTTCCTTAGCCTATATAATAAAAAATAAAATAAAATAAAATAAAAATAAAGAATAAAATATCAAAAATATATTGTACATGTAAAGGAACATTGTCTAATTAAATCACAAGTTATAATATTAAGCAAAAACCATGCTATTAACCAATTTAAATCACAATTTGGATTTATTCATCTTAATCATTTTTTTTCCATATAAAACCAAAACCAATAATAATGGAATGAAAGAATTAAAATATATTGGTTCTAGATATATAAAATATGTAATATTTCAGCTCAATCACACCCCCAACTAGTGTTTTACTAATCCTTGAGCAAAAGAGTGAAAAGTCGTTGAGATGTACATTGCATAAAGATCCAAATCCAAATAAAAGCAATGAAACATAATTCTGAATTCTCACAAAATGTGATCCATAACTACTCAACCCCAGAAGCTATACTCACCAAAACTGTCTCAATAATCCTTCCCATAGAATTTGGGAAAATGTCTCAAAACTCATATGTGTGTGTAACTACACGGTTGTGTGTTCCTCATTACTAGCCAGGATTTTTTATAGGATTTTTCAATATTAAGATTAATCATTGCTAATTCTAACTACCTCAAAATTCAAGGGACTAGCAGTTTTCACGCCAACTCTGTTTAAAAGTTGAATACTCAACCCCCAAAGTTAGGGTAACTGTTTCTATCTCTTTACTTAGGAAAATTCACTAAGTTGTCTTTATCTTCTTCTTCTTCTTTTTTCTCGATTCTTTTCGAATCTTTTTTTTTTCTTTTTTCTTTTTTTTTCTTTTTTTTTAGCATGGCTCGGTAGTCCTGCAGTTTACTTCTCCTGTGTTAAATTAGTGGACAGTAAATGATGAACACTACAAGTGTAAGCATGTGCAAAATGTCCTTCAAACTTTTCCCTTCGTTCTATATAAATCTTACCAAGTCTCATCTCAATAAGTATAGTAGCATAGTGTTTCAAACCATATATCAAAAAAATATGATGTATCAGAAATCATGCTCTATGCTCAAGGTTGAAAATAAATCTTTACAAAATAATTATGCTCAACCATTCCACCAAGGTGCTTAAATTTCACAAAATGTTAGAAATAAAGTGTGTCAATCAATCAATGTACATCATATTAATGTAATTTTCTTTTTAAATCTGTGCACTCACGCTGCCCCCAACTAGTGAGAGACATGGCCTTCAATGAATCGAACGAAAGAAAACAAAGTGCATAAGGATAAGTAAGCAATACGGACAACCAATCATGTGATATAAAATAAAAAAAAATAAAAAAATATAAATAAAAGATAAAATTTAATTAAAGAAATAAATAAATTAATCAAAATAAAAAAACTTCCCCGGGGTTTTGCACAAGAAAGATCTCTTTGCTTGGATCGAAGGCAGTCATAAATGGCTTTAGACGTTGTCCATTGACAGTGAAGCTATTGCCATTTTTCGGATTGATAATGTCTACCGTCCCGTGAGGATGAACCTCATTTAGAATGTACAGCCCACTCCATCGGGATTTCAGGAGCACTTTCTGATCAGGGATAAGATGTTTGTCATGGATCTTCTTGTCATGCAAGGCCTTCATTTGCTCCTTTGCCAAGTGAGAATTGTCGTAGACCTCCCTCCTTGCTTCATCAAACTCCGAAATCTATAACTTTCTTAAACATTTGGCAGCATCAAGTGAAAAGTTAATTTGCTTAATAACCCATAAAGCACGATGCTGAATCTCAACAACATATAAATAACAAGCTCGACCATAAACCAATCTGTGACGCCCCCAAATTCCGTTTGGGATCGGACGGACATTTGAAGCGTCGAGACATGCAACACAAGGTTACCTGCCCCCGTTCATGACATATAAGATGCAATATTCCTAACATGCATCTAACAATATGCAATATTCGCAGCGGATAAATTTTTTCTTTAGCAATACTATGCACCAAATTGAAAATATCCCAAATGCTTAAAACATACTTCATGCATAAAAATTCATTGAACAACTAGGATCACAACACTAGTCCAAAATGGTTATGATCCAAAAAGTACTAGAGATGCAACTCAATCGTACAAGTAGTAATTTACGTTAATTACTATATTAACATTTATGTCGCACCGTCGCTTAGTCAACTGTGTCTAGTTGATCAGCTCCTGATTCTCCTTCAGGTCCTATAACAAGATCTACCATTCAGGGGGAATGGTAGTTGGGACTACCAAAGTGAGATTTGATTACAAATCTCAGTAAGTTAACAAAAAAAACTTCCACACAAGCTAATAATGCATGGATGACAGTAAAAGTATAAATGCATAATCAAATTCATAAGTAATTAAAGTATAACTTGGCATACAACATAGCATAATTGACATAACTTAAATTGAAACATGAACTGAATTTGACTTGACATGAACTTGATCTGAAACTTGACCTAGCATGAACTTGCTTTGAAAATTGAATTAATATGAAAAATACATACTCCACAGTTGTTGTGGCCCCATATATTCTACGTGTAAATACATACTGTAACAGCCCGCTAGAAATTCAATTGTGAAATTTCTATTAACTTTAGGAATCTCGTGAAACCCAATAAGTTTTCACGAATCCATTAATCGTATAGGTTTTTGTCTAACTACATAGTTAGTGTTATTATTTACTATGATATCAAAAGTGTGTTTTTGATTATTGGAGATAGTTAGAAGTGTCAAAATGTATTATGGTTTGTGCCATTAGACTCGGAGGGTTATTTAAAGTCTTATGGCGCAATAACTTTTTTTCATATTTTCGGACAAAACATTTGTTCAAAACTGTAGATATTATTGGATAAAAAGAAATATCTTGAGGTAATTTTCATGAATATTATTGGGTAAAAATATTTTGAGTTGATTTTTATAGATATTATTAGATAAAAATATCTTAAGTTGATTTTTTGTAGATACTATTGGATAGAATATTATGAGATAATCTTTTATAGATATTTTGAGTAGGAGAAAACTACACTCAACTCTCAACTCCAGCCATATCTCTTCCATATCTCATCCATAAGTATTTCCAGCCACCTCTCCCCACGAAATTATCTTCATTTACACTTTCCATTGAAAGAATATCAAACACTCTTTCTCGGACAGCTTTTAGGAGGTCTTTTGCACACCCATTTCGAAGTTTTTGTAAGTATTTTATCATAAAGTCTCCTTCATATAAGTTGTTCCTTTTTTAGTCTAGTTTACATGGATATCTTATTTGCCCCATTTGAAGATCATTTGGTCAGTCAAAGATTGTGTAAACTATAGAAAGGTCATTCTGAGAGATAAACTGGAGAATATGTTATAGTTTGAAATTTTTGACCAAGCTAATAGATAGATATTGGTCCGAAATTTTTATGGAGTATTGTTAAATGTGTATATGATTATTGGTTGAGGATTTTTGCATGATTAAAGGTTTTGATGAAAGATTTTCTTAAATTTAGAAACTTAGAAACTGGAAGAGGAAAAACAGTTTCTGTTTTGAGAAAGTTTAACTTTTTGGTGGTCTAAACCTATTTCAATGACTTTGATCATTTTATTGGAGGATCTTAAGTATCTTATATACATGTTATATTATTATTTTGAAGATATTTGATGTTAGTTTCAAAGATATAAAATTTTATGCAAAGAGATATTCAGATAAGCCAAAGTGTGGATATTCTTGGCTAAATTTATGTTTTGATTAATTTCTAACCATGTGATCTTGAATTAGAAGCTTATATATATTTTAGGACATCTTTTTAAACCATGCGATGGTTTGGTTTGAAGATCATATATTTATAAGTCATAGATCAAGAGATTTATCAAAACTAGTTGAGGAAAAAGTTTCTGTTTTTGGACTAAGTGTAAAACCAAAAACTCCAAATGTTATTTTGTGATTTTGGTGACTTTAGTTTGATGATTTAAAGCATGGTTGATGTTAGGATGATATTATGAATATGTTAGAAGTAAGATTTGATTTTTGAAATTCTTGGAGATGTTTTGATTTAAGGTCAAAACTTGTGATTCAAGTGCTTGGATCTTTTTACAAAAAAGTTTGATGTTAATTATTAGCTTTTTCTAAATGGATGTTTTAAGTATGGTTTTGAACTTAGGATTGGAAGATGTTTGTTGCAAAATTTTGGTTTAAGCATGAGTTTTGAAGTTGGAAGGAATTGCAACAAAAATCAAGGGAAATGGCCTATGGATGTTTCGGCCATAGTGTGTTCTTCATAGTTGTGTTTTGTTTTTAATTTTTATGAGTTGATATTTAAGTTTAGGACAAAATTTACATGAGGAATGTAAATTTTGGAAACTTTTGGAGTTAGTATGCAAAATCCTTAAGTTATGGGTAAAACGGTCATTTTCCCACATGTATAGAGTAAAATGAAAATTTTACTCTTTAAGTTAGTATTTTTCATATTTCAAATTATTAGTGATTTAGTTCTAACTTTTAGAATCACTAATTACAGTTCCTCGTGGTCGCACCTGAAGTTTTATAAGAAACGCGGAGATCGAGGTAAGTTAGCTTTTAACTTACTAGCAGTCTACTGTGTATGTGTGCTAAGTAAAGGAACTACAGTGTATGTATGTATGTTATCATATATGTCATGTCATGCCAAGTTATCACGTAATTTTCTATTATACAGAATTTATTCTGTCGTCAATTTTTATCTGTTACATAATATATTCTGTCATGTATTACTGTACCTTACAAGTACGTCATGCTAAGTATGCCATCTATTACATGTATGTCAAGTCATGTAATATTCACTATTGCAAGTATGTCATGTTAAATATGTTGTCTATTATATGTTATGCAATGTTACGAAATATTTCTATCTCAAGTTGGTCATGTATTTCAAGTTATATTCAAGTCACGTTATGTTACGTCAGGGCTTCAGTCATTTCGTATTCCAGTCACGTTTCATCTTGATTACTTATGTATGGGGTCACAGCAATTGTGACGCATACACTACGTGAGACACAACAATTGTGACACGTAGAATACATGGGGCCACAACAACTGTGGAGTATGTATTTAAGCAGTTAAAGAATAAGTTTCCGTAGAATAGATGGGGCCACAACAACTGTGGAGTATGTATTTACACGTAGAATACATGGGGCCACAACAACTATGGAGTATGTATTTTTCATGTTAAGTCAAATTTGTGTAGAATACATGAGGCCACAACAATTGTGGAGTATGTATTTATACGTAAAATACATGGGGCTACAACAACTGTGAAGTATGTATTTTTCATGTTGAGTCAAGTTTGTGTAGAATACATGGGGCCACAACAACTGTAGAGTATGTATTTACACGTAGAATACATGGGGCCACAACAACGGTAGAGTATGTATTTTTCATGGTAAGTCAAGTTTCAAATCAAGTTCATGTCAAGTCAAGTTCAGTTCATGTTTCAATTTAAGTTATGTCAATTATGCTATGTTGTACGCCAAGTTATGCTTTAATTACTTATGAATTTGATTATGCATTTATACTTTTACTGTCATGCATGCATCATTAGCTTGTGTGGAAGTTTTTTATTAACTTACTGAGATTTGTAATCAAATCTCACTTTGGTAGTCCCAACTACCATTCCCCCTGAATGGTAGATCTTGTTACAGGACCTGAAGGAGAATCAGGAGCTGATCAACTAGACACAGTTGACTAAGCGACGGTACAATGTCAATGTTAATATAGTAGTTAACGTAAATTACTACTTGTACAATGGAGTTACATCTTTAGTACTTTTTGGATCATAACCATTTTGGACTAGTGTTGTGATCTATTCAATGGGTCTTTATGAATTAAGTATGTTTTAAGCATTTGAGATATTTTCAATTTGGTGCATAGTATTGCTAAAGAAAAAAATTATCCGCTGCGAATATTGCATAATGTTAGATGCATGTTAGGAACATTGCATCTTATATGTCATGAACGGGGGCAGGTAACCTTGTGTTGCATATCTCGACGCTTCAAATGTCCGTCCGATCCCAAACGGAATTTGGGGGCGTCACACATACTCCACAGTTGTTGTGGCTCCATGTATTCTACACAAACTTGACTTAACATGAAAAATACTTACTCCACACTTGTTGTGGCCCCATGTATTTTACGTGTAAATACATACTCCATAGTTGTTGTGGCCCCATGTATTCTACGGAAACTTATTCTTTAACTGCTTAAATACATACTCCACAGTTGTTGTGGCCCCATGTATTTTACGTGTCACAATTGTTGTGTCTCACGTAGTGTATGCGCCACAATTGCTGTGACCCCATACATAAGTAATCAAGATGAAACGTAACTGGAATATGAAATGACTGAAGCCTTGACGTAACATAACGTGACTTGAACATAACTTGAAATACATGACCAACTTGAGATAAAAACATTTCGTAACATGGCATAATATATAATATACAACATATTTAACATGACATACTTGCAACAGTGAATATTACATTACTTGACATACATGTAATAGATGGCATACTTAGCATGACGTACTTGTAAGGTACAGTAATACATGACAGAATATATTATGTAACAGATAAAAAATTGATGACAGAATAAATTCTGTATAATAGACAATTACGTGATAACTTGGCATGGCATGACATATATGATAACACACATACATACACTGTAGTTCCTTTACTTAGCACACATACACAGTAGACTGCTAGTAAGTTAAAAGCTAACTTACCTCGATCTCCGCGTTTCTTATAAAATTTCAGGTGCGACCACGAGGAACTGTAATTAGTGATTCTAAAAGTTAGAACTAAATCACTAATAATTTGAAATATGGAAAATACTAACTTAAAGAGGAAAATTTTCATTTTACTCTCTACATGTGGGAAAATGACCGTTTTACCCATAACTTAAGGATTTTGCATACTAACTCCAAAAGTTTCCAAAATTTACATTCCTTATGTAAATTTTGTCCTAAACTTAAATATCAACTCAGAAAAATTTAAAACAAAATACAACTATGAAGAACACACTATGGCCGAAACATCCATAGGTCATTTCCCTTGATTTTTGTTGCAATTCATTCCAACTTCAAAACTCATGCTTAAACCAAAATTTTACAACAAACATCTTCCAATCCTAAGTTCAAAACCATACTTAAAACATCCATTGAGAAAAAGCTAATAATTAACACCAAACTTTTTTTGTAAAAAGATCCAAGCACTTGAATCACAAGTTTTGACCTTAAATCAAAACATCTCCAGGAATTTCAAAAATCAAATCTTACTTCTAACATATTCATAATATCATCCTAACATCAACCATGCTTTAAATCATCAAACTAAAGTCACCAAAATCACAAAATAACATTTGGAGTTTTTGGTTTAACACTTAGTCCAAAAATAGAAACGTTTTCTTCAACTAGTTTTGATAAATCTCTTGATCTATGACTTATAAATATATGATCTTCAAACCAAACCATCACATGGTTTAAAAAGATGTCTTAAAACATATATAAGCTTCCAATTCAAGATCACATGGTTAGAAATTAACCAAAACATAAATTTAGCCAAGAATATCCACACTTTGGCTTATCTGAATATCTCTTTGCATAAAATTTCATATCTTTAAAACTAACATCAGATATCTTCAAAATAATAATATAACATGTATATAAGATGCTTAGGATCCTCCAATAAAATTATTAAAGTCATTAGAATAGGTTTAGACCACCAAAGAGTTAAACTTTCTCAAAACAGAAACTGTTTTTCTTCTTCCAGTTTCTAAGTTTCTAAATCTAAGAAAATCTTTCATCAAAACCTTTAATCATGCAAAAATCCTCAACCAATAGTCACATATACATGTTAACAATACTCCATAAAAATTTCGGACCAATATCTATCCATTAGCTTGGTCAAAAACTTCAAACTATAACATATTCTCCAGTTTATCTTCCAGAATGACCTTTTTATAGTTTATATAATATTTGACTGATCAAATGATCTTCAAATGAGGAAAATAATATATCCATGTAAACTAGACTCAAAAAGGAACAATTTATATGAAGGAGACTTTATGATAAAATACTTACAAAAGCTTCTAAATGGGTGTCCAAAAGAACTCCTAAAATCTGTCCGAGAGAAAGTATTTGATATTCTTTTAAAGGAACGTGTAAATGAAGATAAGTTTGTTGGTGATGGCTGGAGCTACTTATGGATGAGATAAGGAAGATGATAAGGCTGGAGTTGAGAGTTGAGTGTAGTTTTCTCCTACCCAAAATATCTATAAAAGATTATCTCATAATATTCTATCCAATAATATCTACAGAAAATCAACTTAAGATATTTTTATCTAATAATATCTATAAAAATCAACTCAAAATATTTTTATCCAATAATATTCACGAAAATTACCTCAAGATATTTCTTTTTATCCAATAATATCTACAGTTTTGAACAAACGTTTTGTCCGAAAATATGAAAAAAAATGTTATTGCGCTATAAGACTTTAAATAACCCTCCGAGTCTAATGGCGCAAACCATAATACATTTTGACACTTCTAACTATCTCCAATAATTAAAAACACACTTCTGATACCATAGCAAATAATAACACTAACTATGTAGTTAGACAAAAACCTATACGATTAATGGATTCGTGAAAACTTATACGGTTTTTACGAGATTCCTAAAGTTAATAGAAATTTCACAATTGAATTTCTAGCGGGCTGTTACACAATTTATAAGGTGACATCCCTAATTTAGTTTTGAATGCAGTCCTATAAGCCCAGAGAGCATCAACCAGTTTTTTAGACCAATCCTTCCGAGTGGGAAGTGTTGGAAATTTGGACCTCCCAAATTCACCCTCTTATGTTCTACCTTTTGCATGAATAATAAGAAAAATAGAGAAATAATAACAACATAAGATATTTACATGAAAATTCCTAAACAGGAGAAAAACCACCAGATCCAAAGAAAAAAAATCCACTATGTGAAAAATTATTACAATCACACAATTTTTCTCCTCACCCCAAACACACCCACAAAGCTTCCCTACTAGCAAAACTTCAACTTTGCACCTCCTCCCATTTTACAAAAAAAGGCCAACAGAGAAATTTAACTAAAATCAAAAGTTACTTTATAAGGTTTCAACTGGTATACTTAAACTAAGAGGTTAAGCCTCTTATTTATAGACCTAAGGCATTTGCTCTTCTTTACTTCCCATCCATGTGGGACTAAGAAAGCAGCACAACCAACAATCTCCACCTTACAACTTTGACTGGTCCCATAGCAAGTTCCACCTCAATGAAGATCTTCATAGCTTCTACTATTATGGTTCACCATAAAAGCATACCCACTCAGAATAAACCAATTCCAAATATTTCACTTTGGCCCATGTCGAAAAACAACCTTGCTGAAAATTATGCTGTAACTTCCACGTTTGGCTTTCCTGGAATTTCATCAGCAACAACATGAATTTCCACCACACACCCTGCATCAATGTCAAACCAATACCTGTGTGCAAACTTGTGGACCCGTTAACATTAACACATCCTCTATCATGGCAATTTTGGAAATTAGCGGCATGCCATGAGGATATACATGTCCATTTTTTTATGAAGAGAGACACAACATTAGCAGCAATACCAGTATCTCCATTTACTGACTTGGAGCCACTTGCCGAATCCGCTCCTTGTACTAGTCGTTCCACCAGTCGCTAGTATCACAGCTGACTTCAAGGGTTGGTCTTCCCTTCAAAGCCTTGTGCAATTTTGATTGAATCAAGACATCCTTGACTTGTACTTGCCACAAGCCAAAATTGGTTCTTCCATCAAATTTCTCCACCTCAAATTTGAAAGGATCTGAAGCCCTACTTCCTGACATTGTTTTGATGAACTTACTATAAAAATAAATAGTACCTCACTAAATAAGTTTTCAGAAAAGATTGGAGAGTCACAATGGACACGCTTAAAATTTCTAATCTCCTAGACATTTTCTTCTTAGACTGTACCGTCTGTACGTATCTACACTACCACACCAAAACTCCACCCCACAAAAAGAACCTAGTGGCTCTAATACCAATTATTAGAAATTTAGACCTCCCAAATTCACCCCTTAGGATCTACCCTTTGCAAGAATAACAAGAAAAATAAAGAAATAATAACAACACAAGATATTTACATGAAAACTCCTAAACAGGAGAAAAACTACTATGTGAAAAATTATTATAATCACACAATTTTTCTCCTCACCCCGACACACCCACAAAGTTTCCCCACTAGCAAAACTTTAACTTTATACCTCTTCCCCTTTTACAAAAAAATGCTAACAATGGAATTTAACTAAAATCAAAAGTTACTAGATAAGTTTTCAACTGGTGTATTTAAACTATGAGGCTAAGCCTCTTATTTATAGGCCTAAAGCATTTGCTCTCATTTACTTCCCATCCATGTGGGACTAAGAAAGGAGCACAGCCAACAAGACGGACTGTTTTTTCAAGAATAAGCTTGATCTCTCTATTAGCCAATTCAGCTTGACTATTAGTCTGAGGGTGATATAGAGTAGAGACTTTGTGGGTCACTCTATATTTCTGCATAAGTTTTTGAAAAGGTTTGTTACAAAAATGTGAACCCCCATCACTAATAATCGCCTTGGTTATGCCAAAACATGCAAACAATTCTTTCAAGAAACGGATGACAACCTTATGATCATTTGTTCTACAAGGTATGGCCTCTACCCATTTAAAAACATAATCCACAGCAACTTAAATATAAGAATTTCCAAATGAATTTGGGAATGGTCTCATAAAGTTAATTTCCCAACAATCAAATATCTTAAGTGTAAGAATAGGGAAATGAGCATCATGTTACGTGCTGTGATTTTTTCAAATTTCTGACAAGACTCACATGCCTTGCCAAAGGACTCCACATCTCTAAAAGTAGTAGGCCAGTAGAGTCCATTTTGTAAAATTTTGACAACAGTTTTCTTAGCTACAAAATGGCCTCCACAAGCCCAATATGGCAAAAGTAAAAAACAGAGGTAAATTTATCATCAAGAATACATCAACGCACCAACTGATCAACACAATACTTAAAAATATAAGGAGTGTCGAAGTAATAAAATCATACATCTGTAAGGAACTTACGCTTGTCCTGGGCTATCCAATGCTCTGACATCCAGTCAGTGACAAGGTAATTCACAATGTCCGCGAACCATAGAGCGCGTGATACTGCAAAAAGATCCCAGAAAATCTTCATTCAATGAAGGAATGGATGTAGGCACATCAGGTAGCTACAGTCGTGACAGGTGATCAGCTACCACATTCTCGACTCCCTTCTTATCACGAATAGTGATGTCAAATTCTTAAAGCAAAAGAATCCAACGTATCAACATGGGTTTAGTATCCTTCTTTGCCAACAAATACTTAAGAGCAGGATGGTCAGAAAAAATGATAACATGAGACCCAATAATATAAGAATGAACTTTATCTAAGGCAAACACAACAGCTAATAACTCTTTCTCGGTGGTGATATAATTTTTCTGTGTATTATTCAAAATACGACTTGCATAATAAATGACCGAAAGCTTATTGTCCACTCTTTGGCCAAAAACGGCACCAAGAGCGAAATCACTAGAGTCAATCATAATCTCAAACAGCAAGTCTCATCGAGGAACTTGCATAATAGGTACAACTGTTAAGTATTCCTTCGGGATCTCAAAAGCATGCTGGCAATTATCAATCCAAACAAAAGTAGTACTATTTTCCAACAAAGTACACAATGGTTTTTCAATACTACTAAAGCCTTGAATGAAACGTCAATAAAAGCCAGAGTGACAAAGAAAAGAACGAATATCTTTCACTATTTTAGGAATAGGCAGTTGACATATTAATTTTATCTTGGCCCTGTCAACCTCTATGCCATGTTCAGAAACTAAATGCCCAAGTACCTAACCACTAGTGACCATAAACTAACATTTCTCTCAATTTAACAATAAATTCTTTTCCTCACATCTTTTCAACATAGAAGCAAGATTTTTTAAACAGGCATCAAAAGATTTACCAAATACAGAAAAATCATCCATAAAAACCTCACACATATCATCAAGCATATAAAAAAAATGATCATCATACAACGTTGAAAAGTAGTAGGTGTATTACATAAATCAAATGACATTCTTCTAAAAGTGAAAGTATCAAAGGGGCAAGTGAAGATAGTATTCTCTTAATCCTTTGGTGCTATGGCAATTTGATAATAACCAGATAAGCCATCCAAAAGACAATAAAAAGCATTACCCGCTACTTTTTCTAAAATCTAATCTAGGAAAGGTAATGGGAAGTGATCTTTTCGACTAACCGAATTCAACTTTCGGTAGTCAATACACATTTTCCAACCCGTTACCTTCCTAGTTGAGATCAACTCACCATTAGCATTTTCAATAACAGTTAAATCATATTTTTTTTGTACTACTTGTGTTGGACTTACCCACTTGCTGTCGGAGATAGGATAGATGATGTCCACAGCTAACAATTTAAGCCCTTCATTCTTCACCACCTCTTTCATGGTAGGATTCAACCTCCGTTGTGCATTATGAACTGGTCTCGCATCTCCTTTCAGAAAAATATTGTGGGCACAAATTGAAAGGTCAATACCTTTGATGTCTACAATAGTCCAACCTATCACTTCTCAATGATGTCTCAGCACTGTTAATAATTCTACTTCCTGCTTCGAAGTAAGCTGAGAAGAAATAACCACCAGAAATGTATCATCAATTGGGCCTAGAAAAATATACTTCAAATTCTCAAGTAGTGGCTTCAACTCTAGTATTGAGATTTCTTCTTCTGATAATTTCATGGCTCCTAATAAATCAAGAGTTTCAAAGACTGGCCCACGCCAATTACTTATGTAACTTATATATGATAACTAAAGAGACCTAATTGTCTCTATCAACTGCCCATTTGATTCTGTCAACTCTAATGACATAGGAATTGTCTCAACAAGAACCTCAGACTGCTCAGGAAAGCCATCCTCAGATGCACTCTCGAAATCAAATACTGAGAACAACTCTGAAACGTCAAGATCATACACTATATCAATAGCATGCACATCTGAATCATCACATCTACTAGAAATCTTGCAAGCATTGAACACATTTATCTCCAATGTCATATTCCAGAAAGTGAGCTTTAGTACTCCATTTCGACAATTGATAAGTGCATTAGAAGTAGCAAGGAATGAGCGTTCAAGGATAATAGGCGCATGGTGAATAGTAGAGACTGGCTGCTGCATGTCAAGAACTATAAAATCCAGTGGGTAATAAAATTTGTCCACCTGGACCAACACATCTTCAACTATATCCCTCGGCACTTTAACTGTAGCATGATGGAGGTCTTTTTCAGCTCTCCCAATCCCAACTGCTCATACACTGAGAATGGTAGCAAGTTCACACTACTCCTCAGATCAAGTAGAGCTCTCTCAATGCGTGACTCACCAGTCATAATGGAAATGTGGGGAGAGCCGGGATCTCCAAACTTCTGAAGAGTCTCACTCAATATCAGTGCACTAACTTGCTCTGTTAGGAAAGTTTTCTTCTTCACATTTAGCTTCTCTTTCACTGTGCACAAGTCTTTCAAAAATTTTGCATAAGAAGACACTTGTTTTATGGCATCCAAGTCGAATATTAATCTTTACTTGCTTGAACATCTCCTGAATCTTAGTGTAATATTTGTTCTTTTGGCCAGCTGTCAATCTCTGAGGATAGGGAACCACAGGTTGGTACCCCCTACTAGTTTCAACCTCTCCACTCACAGGTTTATTTGACTCTAGCCTCACTTCATCTAGTTCTTTCTCAGTTTCATCAGTCTCTGTTAAATCTTCAGGTTTAAAAGTAACTACCTGTCTGTCCATGGTCATCTCAGGTTGGAGAACTTCATTTCCACTTCTCAAAGTAAGAACGGCCTTCGTTGTCTCAATAACGTCCCCCGAGACATTATGAACTTACTGTTGTTGTTGCCTGTATACTTGAGGATTAGGCTGAGGCTATGCTGGAAATTTCCATTTCTCTAAAGTGCTCAATGTCGTGCTCATATTATTAATAGTGCCTCGCAACTCATTTATGGTCTAAGTATTATGATTGTTTGTGGTGGCCTGAATTTGCATGAATTACCGAAATGTATTGGCCATCTATGCCATACTGTCATCTAAAGACTTATTAGCAGATGATTGAGGCTAAGAACTTTGTGCAGCCACATGTGGCTGAAATCCAGGAGGCACTACAAAAGGATAGCTCTTAGAACTCTGATATGGTTGATATTGGTGCTGAGGAGCACCATGATGAAATGTTTGTTGCGAAGATGGTGGAGACCAGCCAGGCTGATTGTTTATCCATGAGAAATTTTGGTGATTCCTCCACCCCTGATTATATGTGTTGGAAAAATGCTGATTTTGTACTCTATTAACCCAATTAACTGATTGCATATGTTGAGACCTACTTTCCTGAAATACTAGCATAATTAGGCAATCCTGAGTCTTATGGTTTGAATTAACGTATATAGAGCATGCATCTACTACTTTCACAGCCTTCACTTTTTGCATTTCCATGACCTCCAATCTTCTAGTTAAAGCAGCTATTCAGGCTTGAACATTAGTGTCCTTCTTAAGGTCATATCAGTCCCCTCTAGAAATAGCACTTAATGGTTGTGCTGTAAACGATACTCGATCAGTTCGAGTGTTCCATTGTTGTGCGCTTTCGACAATATAGTAAAAAAAGATAGTGCTTCATCGGGTTCATTGCTAAAGAATTCTCCATTGTATATCGTCTGAACAAACTGCTTGCATTTTGGAGTGAGACCAGTGTAAAAATAGATCACCAACCTCCAAGATTCGAAACCATGATGTGGACAAATTTTTATCAAATCTTTAAATTTTTTCTAGCTGGCCTAAAAAGTATCATCAGGTTTCTGATTAAATTGACTGATTTGCTCTTGCAAAAACTGAGTTCTCTGAAAAGGAAAATTTTTTTGTAAGAATTAACGCTGCATATCAGACCAACTAGAGATAGAATTAGGTCTCAAAGAATTAAACCAAATCTTCGCTTTATCCTTTAAAGAGAAAGGAAATAAACGAAGTCTAATAAATTCATCAATAATGGCCCTAGTAATAAAAGTAGTGCAAACCAACTCAAAATCTGTCAGGTACTAGTAAGGACTCTCAGAAACCATCCCATGGAACTGAGGTATCACTGATATCATACTATTCTTAATAGAAAAATTAGGTGCATCATCGGCTAAAACAATGCATGAACGTGTAGTGGTGCGAGTGGGTTGCAAATAATTCTTAAAAGTGCGTGGTGCAGGTGTAGCTATGGTTTGTTCAATTTCAATATCCTCACTCATAGAAGAGACAGAAGAGCTATCTATCTCTCAGCTGTGTACACTACTCTCAATGCTTGATGTAACTCTAAGCAACCTATTTGAACTGTCTCTCACCCATGACATGAAACATCAGTCTAAATAGCATAAATAAGGTTCAAGCGACTAAGTAATACATGACAAATGAAATGTGTAATCAGAGATAAGAAAGTGAAAAAAATAAAAACAAAAATAACGAGTTTAAATTTAAGTTAGACAACTATCCCCGACAATGGCGCCAAAAACTTAACTCACTCAAAAATGAGTAGCACAAAGTCTATCCCAAGTACAGGAGGATGTCATGTAATAATTAAGAATAAAATTCCTAAATCATCTCCTTGTGGAAAGTTGCTTGAATCCAAACTCATATAAAATGGTGAAAAGTTTCACAGACAATAGTGGGGGTATGTACAATGAATGGAAGAGTAAAATGGAAATAAAAATGGTATTAGTCATAGACTAGATTCATACTTTTGGATTTTTCTGAGTGTCGAAATTGAACGTAAAATACTAACAAATTAAAATTAACAATTAAGGATTCAACTATGCTAAACAATTTTAATTAATCTAAAAATTAAATAATAAAATTGAATTAACCTTTAATTAATCTAAAATGCAATTGTAATGCATATTTAATGGAAGTTTAAATAAACAAGAAAAATAACTAGCATAAAATAAAATAAACAACAAATAAAATGCTCAAACTTTTAAGCCAAAAATATCAAGAATACACCATAAACTCCAAATTAAAATTAAATAAAAAGTAAGGGATGAAAAGAGCAAGCCAAATGGATGGTAATGGGAAATGAAAGCAATGGAGGAGGCTGGATTATAGTAGCAACTGGACCTCTCAATGAGCTCTTTAACGGCACTACAGTTCCTCTGTGAAAATAGTATGTGGCATGAATCAAATTGCCCAAGAGAAAAGTAGTCTGCGGCCGAAATGCCCCAAAAGGAAAAATGTATATGCAGCGCAGATTAAAGTCCCAAAATATTAAAAGCAAATGTGTCGTCCCAGGTCAAAGTTTTGTATAAAGGTGTGCAATTCCCTTTTACCAATGAAAAGCTCTCTGTTTCTTAGCCTATATAATAAAAAATAAAAATTAGAAATAAAATAAAAATAAAGAATAGAATATCAAAAATATATTATGCATGTAAATGAACATTGTCCAATTAAATCACAAGTTATAATATTAAATAAAAACCATGCTATTAACCAATTTAAATCACAACTTAGATTTATTCATCTTAATCATTTTTTTCCATATAAAACCAATAATAATATAATGAAAGAATTAAAATATATTGGTTCTAGATGTCTATAATATGCAATATTTCAGCTTAATCAGCACTCCCTTATAAACTTCTTTAGATCAGACTTCATGCCAGGCCAATGAAATTCTCTCTTCACACGATGTAGGGTCTTGTCATACCTTGAGTGGCCCCTTAAAGGCCCACTATGGAGAGTTTGTAACACCTTATGTATTGAATACCATAATCAGCCACACATAGCCTTTGTTTGTAGTATAGCAATCCATCTCTTACTGCAAATTTCTAAAGAAGTTGGTTCTTCTCAAACTAAGTGAGCAGCTTGGATATGTAGTGGTCTTGGGGGTACCAATTTTTTTATTTCTTCCCACCAGTCAGTTGTGGGTGCTAACAAAGTAGAAATGCTTAGTTCCACCTACTCCTTTCCACATTAATCTCTCCTAGAAAGGGCATCAGCCACTTTGTTCTCAATCCCCTTCTTATACTCAACCCTCAAGTCATATTCCAAAAGTTTAGACACCCAATTTTGCTGCATAGGAGTGACAACCTTCTATTCCAGTAAGAATTTAAGGCTTTGATGATCTATCTTTACCGTAAAAATCTGCCCAATCAAGTACGGCCTCAATTTTTGGTTGACAGCCACTAAGACAAACAATTCTTTCTCATAAGAGGACTAGGCCAACACCCTTCCTTTCAAGGCTTGGCTAAAATAGGCAATGGGCCTATTTTTCTGCATCAGTACAGTCTTGATGGCTTTCCCTAAGGCATCACACTCTATGATAAAAGGAAGTGTGAAATTTGGTAAGGCTAGGATAGGGGGATAATGACTGCTGCCTTAAGTTAAATAAAAGCCTCTCTAGCCTTAGGGGTCTAATTGAACTGATTTTTCTTTAACAGGTTGGTTAAAGGACCTGTAATGCCCCCATATCCCCTTATAAACCTCTTGTAATATCCTATAAGGCCTAAGAAGCCCCTTAGAGCCTTCAGTGTGGTAGAGAAATGTCACTCTTCCATGGCTCTAATTTTTTCTGGATCTACTCTCACCCCACTAGCAAATATTAAATGCCCTAAATAGGTCATCTTGAATCCTTGCTAAGCCATAAGCTGTAAGCAATGTGTTTGGCTTGAATATCTTGATTAACAGCCTTATATCATCCATAAGGCCACTCAAAAAGCAATTGAGTTTGTAAGACTCAGACAAGCCTCTCAGCCTATTAGATAGTGCCTCAAACTTGGATTTATATTCATCCACAGTCCCAACTTGCTTCAAATGGGTCAATAATTCCATAGGGTTATCATATGAATTAGGCCAAACCTAGTTAGTAAAGCTTGAGTGAATCCCTCCCAATGGTCCAAACTACTAGTTCCTCTAGGTCTGGGAACCAGATGAGGGCTTGACCCTCCATATAAAAGGATTCCAACCTCAATTTTTGTTGTGGTAGTGAATTGTAAAAAAATTTTTGAAAAAATGATTGGCCTTATATAGCCATTCCATGGGGTCTTCCCCTTTGAAGCATAGAAAATCAATGCGTACTGACCTTGGTATTATTTCTCCTCAAGATTCCTAATACTTCTCACGACAGTGATGGTGGTGGTGATTGGAAGAGTCCGCCTGAGCAGAATTGTGGGACAACTTATGCAGATCAACATTCATCGCAGCAAGCTATTACATGATAGCATCAGACTGGTGTTTCAATGCAACAATCTTGGCTTCTACTGTTTTGAATTGAGAATCTATAGACCTGTTAAGATTCATCAATTCTTCTTGTAATTGACTTACTCTTATACCTTCTATCATTGTAAGCACATTACGATCAGAATCTCTGATACTAGATTGTAACACTTAAGCCACTGAATTAGGGGAAATGGGAATAACTCACTTAGAGGGTGAGAAACCTCTAGAACAATGGAGAAGAAAAGAGAATGGAACTGATAGAATTTGTATTCAATAATCAAATAATATTCTTCGATGATAGTTCTATCGTTCCTACAGGTCTTATACCAACAGATTCCCACTAATAGCTAGTAGTGCATTCTCCAATCACATGGTAGGATTCATAACAGACTAAAGTAAAATAAGCATAAAGAAATACAGTAAATTAAACAAGTGCTAAGCCGTATAAGGCTTGAATTGTAAAAGAAAGAAACTAGGCCAAGCCTATAGTCGCATCTCAAGTCTGTTGAGCCCAACCCAAGTCTTCAGTGTCCCTAGCCCACGTCCAGCCTAGATTCTATTCCTAGCCCTAACATGCGTGTGACAATCCACCATCGCCCACCACCATGTTTTGCATTGCCCACAAGTTCCGTCACCACCAGCTCAATAGGCACTTGTTTCGTTGCCACCTATTCCTCCAACCACCAAATAAAAGATGCCCACCAATTATTTTTCTTGGAATATTTCAAACAAGATTGGGAAATTGAAAGAGCTGGAGGTTTTGGACTTGGGAAATTGGTTTGTTCATGGCTGACAGTAGTGGCATTGGTGCTGCTCAGGTTTTTTTTTTTTTTAATTATCTCTTTGTTAATTTATTTCTCATTGCTGATTTATTTTGATCTTTTTATGATTTTATTGGTTATTGATATAATTTTTGGGATTAGATATGTGAAATAGAATCAAAGTATTTGTCGTAGATTTTCTTTGTTAAATCGAAGCATATATTCTTAGTTAAGACACAATGTTCTTAGTTAACTTATGAAATTGTTTGAAAATATTTTGTTCTTCAAGGTAGTAAACTTAATGAAGCACTTAAACAATTGTGAAGTCATAGACAGACTGTGTTAAAAATCATGTTGAAGCTACCTTCGAAACTGATCAGCAGCAAAATCAATTCAAATAACGATAATATCTCAACAAACTTTTGTATTTAAATATCTTGCTATAATCTGGTTTATCTCATCCCAATCTCATCTAACAAACTCATTTGTTTATAATCTATATATAGCAACGTCAACTCTTGCAAATGAAGCAAGGAGATTACACACCAATCAATTATTTGTGTACTGTAACTTGGTATCAAAAGCCACTAAGACTTGCATCTCTCCCCTGTTCCCATGGACAGCCTTGTATCTTCACCACCATCTTCTATTGAAACCCACCCACAACCATTGCTGAATTCCACTTATGTTCCCGTCACTAGCCTTACCAATATTCATCATCTGATCACCATCAAATTAACCCATGAGAATTTCCTCCTCTGGCGTGCTTAGGTCACCCCTTAGCTACCTAGCCAGCATGTCTATGGCTTTGTTGATGGAACCAACCCTCCTCCACTTTCCACCATACCCAACCCCACACCCACCTCAAGTGCCGATGCCACCATTCCAAATCCAACATTCCACCTATGGAGCCAACAAGATCAGATCATTCTCAGTACCCTCATATCTTCTGTATCCAAAAATATCCTATCTCATGTCGTGGGCTGCACCACTTCCTATGGTCTTTGGCTCTTTCTCAAAAGAATGTTTATTTCTCAATCTCAAGCTCGTATCACTCGCACTCACTATCAACTTGTCACCATGAAGAAATGATCCTCTATCATATCTGAGTACTTTCAAAAAATGAAAGTCCTCAGTGATACACTTGTAGCTACCGGACAACCTTTAAATTCTTATGAAACTATCTCCTATTTGCTTGCAGGTTTAGGGACCGAATATGATCCCTTTGTCACATCCGTGACAACTCGTGTGGATCCTCTGCCTCTTGATGAATTGTATGGACATCTTCTCACTCATGAATATCGACTTGAGCAACATTAGACTTTCACTAATCTTGCCATGTCCTCTGCCAATTTGGCCTCTCGCAATCATCCAAATCAAGGCAAAAATTAGCAGCCCTCCTATAACAACTTTGGTGGCTGACATAACTCTGGTGGTCATGGCCATTGTGGTCGCGGTAAGGGTTGACATTCCCCATCAACTAGTACCTTTTCCAATGGCTCTCCCCCTACATGTCAGGTCTACAACAAGGTGGGTCATATTGCTCATAACTGTCACTACAAGTTTGACCATGTTGTTCAACAAGCTCCATATTATACTTCTTAACAAAATGCACCTAATGAGAATTGGTACCTTGATACTAGCGCAACCCAACATTTGACCAGTGATCTCTCCAATCTCACTTTATCTGCAAAACCCTACAACGTCCCTGATTAGATGCATATTGGTGATGGCTCAGGTTTGTACATTGATCACATCGACTTTTTTCTTCTTTGTACTTCCGCTCGTTCCTTTGTTTTAAAACATCTCCTTCATGTTCCTTATATTACAAAAAATTTTCTTCCGGTCAGAAAGTTTGCTCTTGACAATTTTGTCTTTTTTGAGTTTCATGCATCTCATTTTGTGATTAAGGATTGCAGCACAAAGAAAGTAATCCTTCAAGGGCATCTTCAAAATGGTCTCTATCAACTTCCTTCCAGTCCAATAAAACAAGCACTTTTCTGTGAGCACACAACAAATGTCAACTGGTATCGTCGCTTGAGCATCTAGCTTTTCAAATTGTTCGGCATGTAATCTCCAAGTTCCAGCTTCTCGTATCCTCCAATAAATCCAAGGCTCCATGCTCTGCGTGTTTGCAAGCTAAAAGCCATCGGTTACCTTTTTCTTCTTCTATGCATGTGTTTTCGTCTCCTTTAGAGTTTATATTTTGTGATGTCTGGGGTTCATTACCAGTTATTACACATCTTGGAAATAAATATTATGTTCTTTTATTGATGCATTTTCTCGGTTTAATTGGCTATATCCTATACAATGCAAAACCGATGTCTATCCTACATTTCTTAAATTTCAAGCACTTGTTGAAAAACAATTTGACACTAAAATCAAATGTTTACAATCCAACTGGGGTGGTGAGTATTGGTCCCTCCATACTCATCTCTAAACTCATGGCATTCATCACCATTTGTCATGCCCACATACCCACCCAAAAAATGGTTGTGCCAAGCAAAAACATCGACATGTCATTGAAACATCACTAGCTCTTCTTACTGACAGCTCCTTGCCAAAGAAATTTTGGGATGAAGCTTGTCAAACCGCATGTTTTCTTATCAATCGCATGCCTACTGTTGTGCTAGATAATTTATCACCTTATGAAAAACTATACAAGTGCAGTCCAGATTATAATTTTCTCAAAATTTTTGGGTGCGCATGCCATCCACATCTTCAACCTTATAACACCAATAAATTACAATCTCGTTCTTCTCCTTGTGTTTTTATTGAATATAGCATGCATCATAAGGGTTACAAATGTTTAAATCCTAACACCAATCAAATTTGCATCTCTCGTGATGTTATCTTCGATGAATCCCCTTTTCGGCTTGCCTCTCCCATTTGCAGGTCCACTTCTCAATCTTCATCACTAGCTCATGCAATTTTGCCATTACCGTTAATTTCCTCACCATTGGGCTCAGATGTGATTAGTTTGCTACCTGCTTCATCACCTACAATGGCATCGACTCAGCCACCTACTCTTCCTATCACTAAGATTCCTCCAGCACCAGTGCCTAGGTGCACTCACCCAATGGTCACTAGATCTCAAGCCAATGTGTTCAGACCTCGACAACATACAGATGGCACAATTCGATATCCCATTCCCCGAGCTTTGCTTGCTAAAACTACTGCAATGATTGAATCAACCTGGTTCACTAATGCAGTCAAAAGATCAGAGTGGCAAGCTGCAATGTAAGATGAATTTAATATTATACTTCAGAACAACGCCTGGTCCCTTGTTCCATCTCATGTGGCTAAAAATGTCATAGGATGCAAATGAGTGTTCAAACTCAAAAGAAAGTCTGATGGATCTCTTAAGCGCTACAAAGCACGACTAGTGGCTAAAGGATTTCATTAATTAGCCGATTTGGATTATGGTGAAACATACAATCTAGTGGTTAAACCAACTACTATACGAACTGTTCTATCACTAGCTTATTCCACAGGTTGGGCCATGTGCCAAATTGATATTCAAAATGCATTTCTCCATGGGACACTTTCTGAGGAGGTATATATGACTCAAACGCCTTGTTTTTCACATCCTTTATATCCATATCATGTTTGTCACCTCAACAAAACAATTTATGGCCTCAAGCAAGCCTCAAGGGCTTAGTTTTCATGATTGAGCTCTTATCTACTTCAACTTGGCTTTCATGCATCCAAAGCCGATTCCTCATTATTTATATTTCATGTTGGATCCATGTCCATCTTTATTCTTATTTATGTTGATGATATCATCATCACCTCTTCGGTTCTGACTGCCATTGATGAGCTCCTTGCACTTTTGCGGAATAATTTTGCCATCAAAGATCTCGGTGACCTCAACTTCTTTCTCAGCACTAAGGTGAAACGACTACCAAAGTGTCTTCTTTCATCTCAGCAGTGGTACATACTTGATTTACTAAAAACAATGAAGATGCTTGAAGCTAAGCCGATATCATTTCCTATGGCATCGTCCCACTCTCTATCAGCTTATGATAGTGATCTCTTCCCTGATACAACTCTCTTTCGAAGCATTGTTGGATCACTACAATATCTATCGCTCACTCGACCTGACTTGGAATTTGCCATTAATTGTGTGTGCCAATTTATGCATCGCCCAACCAAGTTACACTAGCAGGTCGTCAAGTGCAAACTACAGTACCTCAAGCATACATTATCTCATGGACTTCTCATCACTAAGTCATCAACTCAGCACCTTGAAGCCTTTTCTGATGTGGATTGGGCTTGTTGCCCCGATGGTCGTCATTCTACAAGTGTGTATTGTATTTTTCTTAGAAAAAACTTAATTTCCTGGAGCTCTTGCAAACATCCAACAATGTCCCGATCAACCACTGAAGCAGAATACAAGGCACTCACCAACACTGCTGCCAAATTGCAATGGATCCAGTACCTTCTTCACGATCTGCTAGTTACACTCACATGTGCTCTAACTCTTTGGTGTAACAACATCGATGCAGCATACATGTCAGCCAATCCAGTATTTCATGCCTGAACCAAGAATGTTGAGATAAATTTTCACTTTGTTCGTGACAAAGTTGCTACCAAAGCTTTGACGGTTTCTTTCATCTCCACTCAGGACCAGCTAGCTGATGTTCTAACAAAACCCATTGTGTCCTTGTGATTTCAAATACTCTATTCCAAGCTCAACATGCGTGCCTCCCCATTGCACTTGAAGGGGGGTGTTAAGGATCATGTTGAAACTGCCTCCGAAACTGATCAGTAGCAAAATCAATTCAAATAACAAGAATATCTCAACAACCTTTTGTATTTAAATATCTTGCTATAATTTGGTTTATCTGAACACAATCTCATGTAACAAACTTATTTTTTTTATAGCCTATATATAGCAACGTCGACTCCTGCAATTGAGGCAAGGAGATTACAAGTCAATCAATTATTTGTGTATTATAATTGATTGAAAGTTTGAAAATATTGTGTTATTCTAAAATTGTTTGAAAATATTGTAACACCAAAACCTCAATCTATAGTTTTTTATAGAAAAGAAATTGTGAAGTTTATAGACAGATTGAAAGTTTTACATGAGCTATGATCCATTAATTGTTATCATTCAAGACTATTAGTAAAGTCTTTACTAGCCTCACTTCGTAAATGAGTTTGAAAGAATATTGTAGTTTTTTGTTGACATGGATTGGGATTTTGATCTTTTCAACATTACTCTAAATGTGTAGCTAAGGATTTTTACAAACTAAGAAACCACATAATCAGAACTTTTTAATATGTCTAAAGTAAAATGGTCATGACCATTCTGCATATTTGGGTTATTTTTCAACAAAACAAAAACGATTAGTTTTCAAAATACTTTTGGACTGAAATAACATAAACCATAGAGATAGAATAAAGATGGAACTCTAATATAAAGCAGTTCATGTGTTAGGACAAAAATAAACAATTATAAAGGGAAAGAAAGAAGATCTCTTTGTGTGATTGAAGCAACTTATATTTCCTTTATCATTTTCTTTTTGAGATTGTGTGATTAGTTTCAGATTGTTGAAGGATCTTATTTTTTATTTCTTCACTAAATTTGTAATGCGATTATTTTGTGTGAAAGGATCAAATTTTATGTTCTGATAGTGATAAGGTTGAGATAGCAATGCGTGGAAACTGTCTAGAAGTCGAAGATGCATGAGATGAAATTGAAAGTGTAGAAGAACAATGTAATGTAAATGTGGAAGACAATGTGAATTCCTCTTTGGGTAGTAGTCCTTTAGAGCCATTCATTGGTCTGGTATTTGATGACATGGAAGACGTCCAAGCATTTTACAAGGTGTATTCAAGATGCAAAACATTTTGCAGGGCATATTCAAGAGGAGAAAATTATTTGAAGATGGGAATGCACAAAGGTTATATACCTACTTTCTTGATCGACAATGTAAAGAATTTGGATTTGTGTACTCCATGCAAGTTGATGAGGATAGGTATATGGGAAGTTGTTTTTGGGCAGATGCCCGATCAAGAGTTGCATACCAATATTTTGGGGATGTTGTTACATGTGATGTCACGTACCTCACAAATATTTATAAAATGTCATTTGTGCCGTTTTTTGGAGTTAACTATCATCACCAAACCATAATGTTTGGTTGTACTTTGTTAGTTAATGAAACAGCCGAATCATATATATGGTTATTGAGAACATGGCAAGGGGCATTACTTGGGCATGCCCCTTCAATTATAATTACTAATGATGACATAGCGATGACGAAAGCCATTAAAGAGGTACTCATACAACTTATAGGTTGTGCTTGTGGCATATTTTACAACAATCCAAACATTTGTCTTATATTTATAACAAAATTCTAGACTTTCAAAATGCTTTTCATCATTCTATCCATAAAATAATTACAATTGATGAGTTCGAGTAGTCATGAAGTTCAATATTAGTGAAATATGGGTTAGAAGATAATACTTGGCTCCAAAATCTTTACAACAGACAAGGTCAATGGGCTCCAGTTTACTTGCGTTCAATATTCTATGCCGATATGTCAATAACTCAAATGTAGGGGTGAAAACGGTCTGGTCCGGTCGGGTTCGGTCTGGGCCGATTCGGTCCATCATTTTTTCGGTCTATCATTTTTCTCGGACCGGACCGGACCAAAACATCTAGTCGGTCCGTTCAGTCCAGTCCGCATTCGGTTTGATCCAATTATTTTTTTTATTCTTTTTTTTCTAAATAAATCAATTAAACATTTTATTTAAATTACTAAATTAAAATTAAGTAAATTATTAATGTAGATTATGCAACTAACTCATTAAAAAGAAATTTTATATGAAAAATATAGTTGCAAGCACAATTGTGCACTAATCTGTGCACCAATGTGATATAATTGGTCAAAAAGTAGATTTTATTGAAAACAGTGTTAATTTAAATTTTAAATATGAATAAATTAATATTGGTACACAAATTAGTACACGACTGTGCTTGTATGTAGCAAAACTCAATTTTATATGGTCAATGATACATATGATAAATTATATATACATACATAATACATATTCTAAATTATAAATTATATTTATATATAAATTATAATATATATACTATATACATATATACATAACGGGAAATTCGTATTAGGTTAGTTAATTTATAATTTACCAATTTTTTTATATTTACTTACAATTTAGGTATTTTACAAAACATTTATCTAATAACTTTAATTAGATATAAATATAGATGTTAATAATTAGTTAATGGTGAATTAGTTATAATTAATTGATAATATACACTATTTAATTAATAGAATATTATTTTGTAATTACATATTTAAAATTTTATATTATATAAATGGGAATAGGTTAGATGAAAATTACATAATTAATTATATAAAATAAAAATATATATTTTTAATTCGGTCGGTCCGGTCCACTTCAGTCCGTGGAATCATGGACCGTGGACCGGACCGAACTAGTTCAGTCCGAGGAATCATGGACCGAACCTTAACCCTATATTTTTCGGTCCGGTCCGGACCGGACCAAATCGATCAGTCCGGACCGACCGTTTTACAGCCCTACTCAAATGAATGAAAATGTAAATAATTTTTTCAAGAATTATGTTCATTCAAGCACTTGGGTTAGTAAATATGTGCATCAATATGAGAAAACTACAAATGCACATTATTTTAAAAAGAAAGAGAATGATGTGCGGACAAAATCTACATAGGTGATATTGAAAACATATCATAAAATTAAAGAGAAAACGGCTATAGTTTATACAAGAAAATCTTTCATGATCTTCCAAGATGAAATTTTCAATAGTCAATGGTACAAATCAAGAAATTTTTTCAAAGATTGTGAAAGCAATATATATGGAGTGACACTTTATAGCTAATAAACATCTCTTTATTATGTGACTTTGGAGAGCGGAGGAGAAAATACAACATGTACATGTCATATGCTTAAGTTTATGGGGATTCTTTATAGGCATATTCTATGTGTCCTTAGCAAAAAATCAAAATTTGATAGATCGCCAAAGCATTATGTTTTAGAAAGATGGACTGTTAATGCTAAGAGTCGACCTATTCCTAACATACCATGTTCGAAAGGACAATTCCTAACACAAGATGATCCGACAATGAGCAAAAGTAAGTTGATGATGCAATTTTATGATAGTGTAGAACTTGGGTCGCAGTTAACAGATAAACTCAACCACCTCTCTCTTGCATTAAAGAAGATCCACAAAGAGTTACTTATAGTAGAAGATCATGTAGATACTCATGAAAAAAAATTTGCAGTTTGAGGGGAGTCAACCAATGATTCTCATATGTTAAGAAGTTAGGTCGTATTAAACTTTTTCACAAACGGTCCATGATCCTCCAGGGATGCCAACAAAAGGATGACCAAAGTCTTTGAAAGCAAAGAACCAAAAAAAAAAAAACACAAGCAATAAAGAAAAGACGTTGTAGCATTTACAAGAATGATGGACATGCTAGGAACAATTGTCTTTCAGTGAGGTATATTAGCTTATAAATTTGTATTTGTGTTTTATTGGTTTTTAATTGAAGAAGTTAATCCTTTTTTTTTTTTTTTTTGGTTTATATAGGGATCTTAGGCCAACAATTGAAAGCATATCACAAAATTTGTAACTAAAAGGGTGCAAATTTTCTTGATTATGGTATGTATTTTTTTTATTGTGTTGTTATGCCATTTTTTTTAATTCTTATTGCAAATTTTTTTTATTGTGTTTTGTCTTTTGATGTCACAGGAAAGAACGCAGTGGATTGTGAGCTTTGAATAATGGACTATTTCTTTTGCTGCTTTTATGTGCTTTGAAGTGTGCATTTCATGTGGATGTGAGTGAGACTGAGATTTGGATGCTATTATCACTTTATGTAATACATTATGACTTTGGAACTGAAGATGTGGATGTTGATGTAGCTCTTTCATATGTTTTGAATACCTTTTATTGTCCTTTATTTTTCGAACATACTATGCTCAAGATGAAGAGGATCTCAAAATATGGAGAGTGATGAGTGCCCTTGTCCATTAGATTCCAAACACATGTACAAAAATTTTCCAAACAATGTTCAAAACATATCCAAAATTTGCATTACATTCAACACATGTCCATTATATTCAACGTATGTTTATTACATTCACCACATGTTCATTACATTTAGCTAGGAAAAAAAAAGTGCCCTAAAAATTATAACAGCTTACATGAGTCGTAACACTAGCTGACATACATTGTAATTTTTTGAATACATAAAAATTACAATAAAAATCATCATAAAGAAAAACCATGACAATAACAACATATTCAAAATTCCCTTATACCTGATCTCCATTGCTTTAAATTTGGTTTGTTCGATCACTATATGCTCATGAAGTACCCTCTCATTCCTTTAATTAGCTAACTCCAACATCATCTTACAACAGTTATTTTGTTCACTTTGAATATCAATCTAGTCAAAAAATCCGCCTTGTTTATGGATCTTATAGTTTGGACAGCTGTAAAATCTTTTACCAAAACTATTAGCTTTTCTAGAAACCCGTAACTTTGATCGAATGCCACAATAGAAAAGTGGTCTCTCCAAACTAGCTTTATCTTTCCCTCTTATAGCCCATGAACTTGAACCGGAATGAGAACCTGAACTTGTCATTTGCTAGAAAATATAGAAGAAAGTAAGCATTATAAGAAAATGAACACACAATATTCAACTTGCTCTTTGAAATCACACATTAAATGAACACATATAATGTAAATGACAAGTCCTTTGGTATGTTCTAGTGCAAGCTAGTAATCTTCCTCTCCCTACCTAAGAGCAACTATCACAGATTTCAAGAAAGGTACTGCACTCCATTATATTTTCTTCCTCTCCCTACCTCAGAGCAGCTAGTGATCTTTTTCTATCTCTCCTAGTTCTTCACTAAGACGGTCAAGCCTCGTAGTTCAACTACATCATCCTAATGACAATTCAAGTCCTAATAATATTAGGTAATTTTAACTATTAGTCTTCTCATGTGTTGGGGGGAATGTAGCCCATCAATCCCCACAAAACAGCAAGAGAGGGGGTAGAATGTTAGTCCTCTAAATTATTAGCCAAAAGTTTCCTTCACTCCTTACAATATGGATTAGGTGGAAAATAATTGCTGCCAGTGCAAGCAAGATTTTGTTCCCTTTAGCTAGCTTATTATGGCCTTAGAACAATACAGATGAGATCTTAATAGGAACTTCGATGTCATTGAAGTATCCATCAAAATTCATTCTACCTTAAGATAACACACTCAAAAAAGTCCTCCAGTCTCAGATATATTGATATCCATCAAAATGCATCAAACAAGTATGCCAAATGAACACACAAAACAAATAGAAAAATACACAATATTTTGCATGAACACAACCTAGATCACAAAAATATTTCCAAATACATTGAGATAATAGACTCCTTTATTTCTAAATAAGGAAAGGGGCATTGATAGAAGAACTAAGTGAGGTTGAGCCGCCAAGGTAAGACTTAAGTATATATGACTAAAAACCATTAGAATTAACATTAACACAGTAAAAGTTTAAATTTCAGTGTCTATTATAATCTAGATTCCGATGGGGAGACTCTAATTTCACTTGGACGTTTGTGCTATAAACATTCAACATATGGGTTTATCATGGCAAACCACTTGGTACAAATGTTGCAGCAATAGCCAAGATCAATATTGTAGCAATATGAAAGTACCAGCAAAAGACCACAAATGAAATTATGAAGTTACAAATGTTACAAAGAAGTGAAAGAAAAATGGCATCATTAGGAGTGCTATTTTCATAGTGAACCCATAAAACTTTCAAATTCAAGAGTGCTATTTTCATATCAACACCACCACTAGGATTTGTGCATACTAGAGAGGAAAATATTAGACGAATTCATAAAGAGTTCGTCTTCGGAACAGCCCGTCTAAACTTACAAGTTTAACAGCCCCCAATCAAAATTAGACACGTAGGAAATTTCATAAAATACAAATTACTTTTGATCTCATCAAATTAAACCCATCTAAGAAGAAAAAAGCCCTTCACTCGTACATGCCAAAGCAGACCATTACCGCACTGTGAGAAATGAGATCTGTCTCCCCACCAAGCTCCGTTGCCCCCTCTGAGATCTTGTCTCTCTATCCTTTTTGGGCACTCGACGTCCCTCTCCTTGTTTCGTCGCCCACCACAGCAGATTTCATAGAAGTTTCAAATATCAATAATGGCCAAAATGAACTAAACATGACTGTAATTGCTTGTCATTTTCCACTAATTCTTATAGGAAGTTCATGACTACTTGAAAACTATTTGTCCTGACTTGCATATTACCAGAAGTAAATATGATGAAGAAACACACTATCTAGAGACCAAAACACTAACCATTGGCCAAGAAATATAACAACATAATTGGTTGCAAAACCACATGCAAATGTAGACAAATGGCATACCAGAGCATTTAGGGATCTCGTCCACTGAAAAACAAGCCTGGATGAAGCACCCATTTGGGACTAGAGGAGTGTAGGGAGGCTTTGAGGTGGAAGAGGGGAAAGGGAAAGGTTACGGGAGGGCGGATCACAACTCGGGGTGCAGCTCGGGGTCGAGCTTCTTCACACCATGAGAAACGAGGTCCATCACGACTTTGGTGGAAGAAATTTCACTATGTTGGTTCTAATTTGGGATGGGGGCTTTGGTGGAAGAGGGAGATGGCAAAGGGATAAGTGATAACCACAGTAGCCCATTTGAATTTTTTATTAGCTATAGTTGGACATATTGGATGTAAAATGGAATAGCTATGTCTCAATAGTTTATTGGAATGTTGTTATTTGGATAACAACAGACCAACCAATGAGAAGGTTTTCTCATTCCTAAAAGGGCATACCAGAAAGGTTAAATAGGACATACCAGATAGGAAAATATTGAAGCATACTAGAGAATCTCGAGGGTTACGTCAATGGCGACATCCTGTCCTCTGAGTGTCACAGCTTTGTCAAATACTCGGCGGCGTCGACTTCGAGTGAGGAGGGCCACAAGGTTTTTGGTCTAGTCTAGGGAAAGGGTGGGTGGAGAGGGGGGTGGGTTTCATGCGAGAGGATGGGAGACAGGGGGAGACGGGTGGGTTCCATAGGGCTTCATGTAGTCTGCAGGCACATGGGAACTAAAATGAGAAGTATATTTGTCATTCACCCATTGGAGGGCTATTGTTTGGGGTCTATTAGACAAGCTAGTCAAAAGATTTCCTCTATTACGATCATATTGTTTTTCATTTATTATTTAAGATAAAAATATCTTGCGGCGGTGATTGTCGTGTCTACAACTCATATTAAATCGCCATAATAAGATCATCTTATAATAATTTTAAAGAAGTGCACAAAGATACTATACAAATAATCTTATAAATTGACATGACTTTATATAAAATTTTAAATCTATTTTATAATACACATAGAATAAAATATTAACAAGTGCCATGGAACTAAGCATGATGGGTAATTTTCTCTATTCACACCTTTATCATCGAATTAATGCGAGTTATGCATAGGCAGATAACAACTAAGCTATCCTTTAAATAGTGAGTTGAGATGAAATGAATTGAAATAAAAGTTGAATAAAAATATTGTTAAAATATTATTTTTTTAATATCATTATTGTTTTAAAATTTGAAAAAGCTAAATTATTTATTATATTTTGTGTGAAAATTTAAGAAAGTTGTAATAATTAGATGAGATGAATTGAGATTACTCTTGTATCCAAACTAGGCCTAAATAATAATAATAATAATAATTTAGTATCATAAAAAAAAATTCTAAATTTCTTATTTAAATTTCAAATTTTACTTAAAACCCCTATATTTAAAGTTGAACTAGAGTTGTAAGAATTTATACAAAATTATCTATCATTACCCCAAAATTAGGTTTTAAATTATAATAACTTGTATTACCAGCGAACATAATGAGATGATAATTCTCTTGAGCAATTTTTATTTTCGTTTGTTTGCTACAAAAAAAAAAAAAAAAGAAAAAAGAAAGAGGGACGATTTCAAAGGATGTTGGCTAGAAAGCAGAAAACTGAGAATATTAAGGAACCAGAGAAGTGAGAACTTTTGTGGGGAATATCTGATAAATGCCGAGAGGGGGAGATGGATCCCGACTAAAGTTGTAGAAACTGTAGATGCAAAGCCAAGCTCATGTAGAAGTTTTGAACCTCAACGGTAACTGAATTTTTCCCGACTATACAACCTGCTTTTACATTCACTCACAGCTAAATTGCCAATCGTAGTGGCCAAATTCTTACAATATATAGTTGGTTGAGTGTCAAATTGGCGTGCAAACCAAATCATAAATACTTGTAATCATTTTGATATCACAGCATTTCCATGCCGATCCAAAATTTCTGATGCTAATATACCAACCGTTGGACACCATACATCTCAAATGGTTGTGACATGAAGGATTGAGTAACAAAATTTCAAGTTCTTAAGCAAATACATGTCCCGAATTCGAAGAAGCCGCACCCTTGTAAAAGCAGGATGACTTGAACTAGCTTTCCCCTGGCTACAGTTAACTGATCAAGGCAAAGTATGATTCGCAAGTCCCATAGATTCTGCAACTTCTCTAGCATCAAAACTGTCTGCTTGTGCCTAAACATTGCGAAGAACACACGTCCGCTGTTAGATGCACACAGCTTTCTTTCAAGTCATGGGGACCAGGTAAGGCATGGGGTTTGGTAGGGTGGATCCTAGTTTTGATTTTTACAAAGTAATAAATATACATACAGTCAAACAGTCATTTTTGAAAGACACAGATTCCTTTTTTTTTTTCCTTTTCCTCATTCTCACAACCTGAGAGTTTTCTGTATTATCTCATACATCTCATTCACACCCCCCCACCCCCCCCAACTTTTCGATACCTATCCTATTGTACAACAACATTGATGACAGGTATGGATCATACAGCCTTATGTATGTATGTATGTAATGTATGTATGGATGAAATATATAATATGGCTGAAAGCATACTTATAATATTTCTGCAAATGAACAAGTATCCATACCTGAAGACGATGCAACAGATGCATCAAGAAGAGATGTACAAATACCTAAAAACAATTTCTGATAATTATCGAACAATTCAAACTCATTCATAATCTTTGTCACAAGTACAAGATGAACTCTTCTTACCAGATAAAAAAGCAGGATAACTCGAGCAGTTGGGTACCTCCAGAGAAATCTAGTGGCCCTGACAGCTCCTGAATCTAAAAGTTTTGCTGCCTTCTGCAACTGTACAAGATAATTGAAAACAAAGTCAACTAAGGAAAGGGAGTGTAGGAATGGTGCGAGATATGAGAGGAGAGATACCTGTAGGCTTGCCCCAACCAGATGGCGGTGATACAAGGGGAGGGGCCTGCAGTTATTATCCCATAAGAAAAATTCCAAGAATGAATGATAAAACTGCAATTGAGACAAACTGCTGCACACATTATAGGGACACTTGCATACCTATTAACTATAGACAATCATTCTGTTTTTTTTTTTTTTCTTTTTTTTTATAAGGTATTTTATTGATATTTAAGTAGGCATAGCCAAAGTAGATGAGAAGTATACATGAGATTACACCTAGTTAGGAACTAGAAACGGATAGAAGGAAATCATGAAAGTTGAGACCATTTAAGTCTATAACAATGGCCCACATAAATAAAGTCTTCCAGAAAAAACTCAAACTCTTCCAAAGAGTGCTCTCGAACCTCAAAACTTTGGTCATTCCTTTCCCTCCAAATGCACCACAGTAGATAAATGGGAGCCATCTTCCACACAGCTGCAATCTGTGGTATCCCCTTGATCCCTCTCCAGCTAGCTAGTAGGTCAACCACCCAGCCGCCATGCTAATCCCATTTTGCTGAAAAAGTAATTCTATAAGGCCCTTGCAAATTCACAATGTAGAAGTAAATGATCCACTGTTTCACCACTATTTTTGCACAAACAACACCAATCAATAAGGATAAACCCACGTTTCCTTGGGTTGTCAATGGTCAAGATCTTCCCTAAGGATGCAGTCCAAACAAAAAAAAAAAAAAAAAAAGCAGCCTTAAGAAGCACATTACTCCTCCAAATGCTTCCAAGGAAAGTGATTACTAGCTTGAGTAGTGAGAACCTCATAGAAAGAGCGTACAGAAAAGTTTCCTCTACAAGGAGTCCAAACAAACCTATCCACCACTGTATCATCAGTTCCAATGGTGTATAACAAGTTAAAGAATTCAACAAAGGCACCAACCTCCCAATCATGTGCCACCCTAATGAAACTGACATTCCACTGCTGTGAATTAGTAATTTCCCTCAAATCAGCCAACAAAGCATCCTGTTCCCATGCAATTCTGAAAATAGAGGGATAAGCATCCTTAAGAGCCGTATCTCCAACCCAAGCATCATGCCAAAAACTAATTCTATTACCATCCCCCATAATCAGCCTAGTGTGGCTAGAGAAGGACCCCCAACCTTTCCAGATATGTTTCCATAACCCCATTCTTAGTATCAATACTTACTATCAATCACCACCTTCCATAATGCTTCCCTCTCATAATTATATCTCCACAGCCATTTCCCTAAGAGAGCCTTGTTGAAGATCCTCAATTTAGAACCCCTGATCATTCTCAGGACAGAAACAAAAAATAATAATTTATCCACCAAAAGTTGAGTTTTTTGTTTTTTTGTGTTTGTTTTTTTTTTTTTTTTTTTTTTTTTTTTTGAAAGTATATTTTGTGGAATTGCATTTTAATGGAAATGTAGCCTTAGCTGGTCACTCAGTAAATCAATCCGAGTTTGGGGGCGAGGGGTGGATGGAATTCAAGTTGGAGGTGATGCAAGAAATACAGGAATGATAGGGGAAAAAAAAAAGATGGGGAAGAGGAACGTGGTAGCTGCTCACTATTCAAAGATCAATAACACAACATCAACTCACACCCTTAAAATGCTGTCAAGCTGACTCCTACAGAAAGGTTTTTCTTTCCAAACTAAAGCTCATTGAGATTTGTGCAAATTTTCATCTCCCCAATATCTATATGCCTACCATTATCCCTCCAACACGTAAAAACTCCAGTTTTACTATTAGATGAACATAAATCAATCACAAATTGTTCAACAATGTCAAATCTGGTTAAGAAAGTTAATATGACAACTTTAATAGTTGATGAAGACAACATATGTTGATGTGCTTCGCCCATGACAAGCCAGAATCATCACAGGAAGCTTATAAAAATTATGACTATTATAATAATACTCTATAATAAAAAGAATTAACATACTCGAGTGCTTTCATTTCAGTGTCTTCTTCCCAAGATGATGATGCCCTACGGAACACCCTACTTCTTTCAGCCTCAACCTGTTCAATAAAAGAGCAAAATCACGAGGAAAAAAAAAAAAACAAAGGTAATTAATTAAAATAACCAGAAATGAAAAAATTGAACTCTAGAGCATAAATTTATTTATTTTTTGATAAGTTGAACTCTAGAGCATAATTACCATAAATCAAGAACCAAAGCAAAGAGAATCAGACCTGCACTTCTTGAATACGCTTCTTTTCCTTCTCCAATTGAAACTCTGCTGCAGCTTTTTCACTAACCATGGCCTCTAACTGTGTTTGCTTGTAGTACTGTATAACAGATAAAATTCAGAGATACAAGAACTCAACATAATATTGGAGATAAAAATTAATTAAACAGAGGGACCATGCAGTTTTGAGTTCTAATTACCAGTAGGTCAGTTAGTTCCTGGTAGCGTTTCTCCAGCTCCATGTGCTCCTGTTCAATGGCAGCTATTATCAACAAGTGATTCTTAGGTAGCCAATTTATAGAACTAATAATATCATTAAGAGATACACCCAAAATATTTATTACAATATCTGAAAAATGCAAATTATTCTCAACTGATGTCCCAAAGGTCACAAAGAAAAAGGACAGTGTAATGGCATAAGAAAAAGTTCTCAAGTTCCATAGCAAATTTATTTTATAATCAATAATCTTGTGAAGCTTCAAGTTTGGAATTGTTACAAGTTTTCCCCTTGGTTTCACTTCCCCATTCAATATGATACCCCTTTCATGCTTTAGAATGTAGGTATTTTTTATTTTTATGATCCATTCCTGTCCACTGCCAATCATGCAACCTACCTATAGCTCCCAGATATGCATGGATAGAGACAATTTAGGTGCCCTGTCTTGAGCTCATGTGCAGGATGTCAAAATATTGTGTGAATGGCCCCCAATTAGTTAGGCCTTGAGTTCTGTATATTATATAGACTTTACAAGAATGCTATACATGGAAAGCACATAAGTTCCCGCATGATTCTAGGCCTATACATGTAAACTATAATCTGTCAAATAATGTATGCTAACTGTACAGAATAATGAATGGAGAAATAGGGAAATAATTGTGGGCTGAAATAAGAAAAGAAGTGTGGACTGCTGTATGTTGACACAGGAATCATAATATCCTAAAGAAAATGAAGGGGAAACCTTCCATCACGGAGCTTGGTCCAATATAAAATTAACTAGAATTGAACATAAGGATATAATATAACTTAAAGTTACAATTATATTACAGTTTTCCCAGCCTCACTTAGTTGAAGTTGACATCCATGAAGAACTAACGTTGGTACCCCTCAAACATTCTCATTATCCAAAATATAAACAGCACATAAGACCAAGAGAAAAGCGAAAAGCAGATCAATCAGAGAGAGGTTACCTGGCGTGAATAATGCTCAGTGTCTCTTCTCATTGCAGCCATTTCTACCCTCATTTTCTGCACTCCAGCCTGAAATCAAACATTCAAAAAGTTACAAAAAGACAAAGCCTTGCCCTGGAAAGCAAAAGGTAAATAAGTTGAACAAAAAAAAAAAGTCAAGAACTGTTAGGCAACAAGCAAAAGATAATTGCCTCCAAAGAAGAAAATTTGCTCTCAGCATCCCTCTGACCTTGGCGTGCACGTTCAACTTCTTCCTGCCATGCCTGCATTTCAACACACACAAAAAAACCAGTGAAAAATGGATGCTTTCTAAAGAAAATGACCATAAAACTACTACTATTACTGCCAGCACTGTAGCTAAAGGACTAAATTATGACTAAATTATAAGTAAAAGAAAAAAGAAAAAAGATGGTGGCATAATTTAAGGTATTGTTCCCACAGGTAAAATACAAACCATGTTCACAACTGAAACTGTCAAAAATTTGAAAAATGAAAGATAACATTCAAAGCAGAATGCGCCTTCAACTTCTCTAAAAAAAATCTCGGGCTCATGCTCCAAATTTTATCATATGTCCACACACACACACAGAGACCTTCCTCCAATAAAACAGTTGAAACACCAAACCTCAAAAATACTTTAGTCAGATCAAATCTGATTGACTTCAGAATAACATTTGTTCACTGAGTATTTAGAATTATCAGAGTACTGGTCATAACAGAGAATTATTGGTTCCTGGAAGACATGTATTGAGAATGATTTATCATTAAGGAATTAATTAAAGGTCTGCCACAGTCTGTATGGCTGAAATTTTTACATTTAAAGGATTTCTGTTATGCAGACCTGAATCACTTGATTTGCCTCTTCCGGCGACTTCTTTTGTCCACGACAAGCACGAGCTTCCATATCTTGTAGTTCTTGATTTAAAGATGCACATTCAACCTAACGTTATACAGCAGGGAAAAAAAACAAAAAAAACTGTATTTTAGAAATGGAGGGAAAAGTCCCATCATGAAAATAAAGAACAAGAAAAAGGGGTTGTTTATCTACCTCAAGCAGTGTCACCTTCTGCTCAAGCTCTGCCGCCCTTGCTGTCCTCTCATCTGCTACTCTCTTAATAAGGAAGTAAACATGGAAATTGAATGAAAATGATGGACATCGTGGTCAAATGACAAGTACATTCTTCTAAGTTGCTATTACAAAAGGGAGAGAATGCACCAATTATATTAAATATACTATCGTGGAACTCTAAACTCAAGAACCATGGGAGAGGATCACAATGTATTTAATCTATATAATTCTCCAATATTCCAAAGCAATCAGTCGCAAACACGATGAGTGCTTATATTACCTGGATCCTTGCGAGGGCAGTGGATGCCTCAACTCCTCTATGTTCTAATTCTACTTCTCTTTCCATAGCTGCCTGTTTCATGAGATACAAATTATCGCATAGCAAGGACAAACAAAAGAAAAAAGGTAGATTAATTATTCCAGGAACAAACCAGTTTGGTAGCGTTATGTGCAGCACGCTCTTCTTCTGCTCTCCGTTCTACAGATGCCAGTTCCTCCCGTAGAGCCTGGAAAAGAATGTTATTCTTATGAATCTAGGGAAAGAGATAATTATTAATCTCAAAATGCAACGGAAAAGGCCATATGTGATCATATGGACTCAAAAAGTAAGAGATGTTACATGTAAGGATGAACAACCTGTTAGGTTTCTTTCATTATTTATAGAAGAGAGTTACAAAGTTGCTAGATATTTCAGCGCCTAATTGCTGCCAAAATTTCTCTACTCATTATGTATATCCCACGTTACCTACAACCCAGATTTTCTATATACATTAAGTATTTCCCACATTATCCACATCCTAAATATCTACTATATATAATCTAAATATACCTAAATTATCCTCGTAACACAACCAACTTACCTGCATCATCCTCGTCTCTGTGAGTTCCCTACTCCTCATTATAGACTCCATGTTTGCCTGAGGAAAGTAAACTCAGAGTTAGAAGAGCCTCATGTAATCATAAATTCAATTAATGAGCATGCATAGCAAAATAAAGAAAGTTGAGATATAAGTGGCAGCTCAAGGCAGTTAAATGATAAAATATAGGTAGAAACTGAAGAAGGTACTCAAAGTAGAAAACCTTAGCAGTGGGATTATTCCTATCCCAAACTTGACCTGGGGCAGCAGCAAATGGCATACTGATGCAGCTAACAGGGCATTTTCTAAGGTAAATGACGGGAAAGCTAAAGGAAAAATATGTGTGTGTGTGTGTGTGTGTGTGTCAATCTTCTATTAATTAAATAGGGAAACAGAAAAATCTTCTTCTTCTTTTTTTTTTTTTTTTATAGGTAGCAAAAACAGAAATATCTAATGCAATAAGCTTTGAATGTTAGGGTGCAATCTAAGGTTGAAGGATCAAAGAGGTTTTACGTGACCATGTTTTTTTCATTCATGATAGAAGTTGAGTGAAAGGTCGTTCACTAAGGTTAATTAACGGTGGGAAGCTTATGTAAAAATGCAGTTTTGGGATTGACCAATAACACACTGACTTCGGGTTATAAATGAAAGACAGAAACAAGATAGCATAAACAAGGGATTGTGAAACAAATCAAGTTCAAATATAAGCACAAGTCCAGCCATAGGTTATAGTTATATGACTCATATTGCATGCACATGCACCTACAATCCTCATATATAGCTTCAACATCCATGAACTTTCTTGTGCTTCCTTCCAGAATTTCAAAATGCCTATGCTTCATCATTAGCACTAGACCTAATAATAGTCTGACACACAATTTGTGCCACAGAAGCAATACTTAACAAGAAAACCACTCTAAGATGTTAAAGGTCTTGTTCAGGCTAATACTTCTTAAAGAAAGTATGCAGAATACAAACAAGCTGAGAAATACAAGTTATCGTGTGTATAGCCAGAAATAATTTTATATTTGGTCACAACAACTCCTGAGTGACCCAATCTGTTTTATCTTAAGACAAATTAAGGCTCATATTTGACATCAATATAGAAAATGCAGTAATGAACGGTGAAACAGTTACTTCCAATACAGCAACCTAGAAAAGAATTACAATGCATAAGGTGAGTCTTGTGAACCTGCAATGAAGCCAGATTTCCTTCAGAGAAGGCAGTTTGTTTCTTAAGTGCATCAAGAGAACCAACAAGTGCCTCAATTTCAGAGTTCTTTGCTGCCAAGGCCTCAACCATATTTGACTCCACCCTTGACACTTCACTTTTGGATTCAGACAGATCTTGCTGCAGCTGCTTTATGTGAACCTCATATGATTTAGTAAGTTCTCTCTGTAAAGATCACAATAAGGCAAGTGAGCAGCATTCCTTATTAGGATGGTATCAAGATCATAAAAGAAAAGAAAAATGAGAACCTCACCTCAGCAATGAGAAGTTCCTCTAGCTGTGCATTCTCAGATTTGTATTCTTGAAGACGGGATGAGAGTCCAGCACAGACCTGAATACTTGTAACAAAAAAAATAATCTAAACAGAAGATACTGACCAGCTAGTAACTCTCTTCTGCCTCCCTAGCTTGATTCCTTGTGGGTCGAGGTGGGAATGACCTTTGGAGATTTAGATTAGGGGAGTAGCCTAGGTAATATTCTTTTTCGACAGTATTTGCTCCCCCCCCCACCCCCCCCCCCCCCCGCTATTTAATGTTGGTACAAAATTTACTAATTGAGTGATACAAAAAGTCAAAGAAATTCATAACTGTGGCGGATTATCATGCAAGGGATTTGAAGATCAACTATGGGTTTGCTAATTGCTATTGAAGCAGGCCACTCTTGTCAAGGGTCGACATATAGAGAGTTGAAGACTTTCTTGATTTATCAATTATGAATCTAGAAGTGGTATCTCTAGACCCAACAAAAATAAGGGGAGGAAGATGACTATTTCTTTATGACGTCCAAAATGATTTCTTGAAATGTTAAGAGGTTTACGGCTCGTTTGGACATTTGGAGTAAGTCAGAATTCTGTGAAATAGTTTGAGAGTTTTGGGAAATGAGAGAGAAAAGGTTGAACAAAAATATTATAAAGAAAACAATGCTTACAAGCGTCATAGAATCAGAAATCTTCTTGACAATGGAAAGCATATATTGTTTGTTTGTAGGAAACTAAATAGAACTTGTTTCTAGAAAATGTGTTCTAAGCATGTGAGGATGCAATTAAGTGGATTGGTGTTATTTAGCCTCTAGAGGTGTGTAATGTAGCTCATGGTAAGGATGCTTCTGTGGTGGATCTTTTTGAGATATCTAGTGATTTCCGTCTGTACAATGTAAGCAACAGAGCGGCTCATGATCGGGATGTAGATGGGACATCCTCTCTTGAATTAGTTTCCAAAACGCAGCGGACTAAGGTTTCCCTAAGAGCTGCATTTTTTGCCTGGATAGCCTCTCTAGGGAAGATCCTTACTATGGAAAATTAGAGAAAATACAAATCTTTTTGGTTGTGCGATGTTGCATGTGTAAGAGCAAGGAATGAGTGGATCATCTCTTACTCCATTGCAATATTGCTAACACTTTGTGGTGCAATTTTTTCAGTTGGGATAGTTTGGTGTGGGTCATGCCTTGCAGAATACTGGACATTTTCTCGTTAGAGAGGGCTCGGTGGCAGCTCAAAAAATGTAGCAATGTGGAAAATAGTTCTTACGTGCCTCATATGGTGTAGTTGGAGGGAACAAAATGAAAGAATTTTTTTTTACCAAAAACAGATAACAGAGCTCAAGGTTTTCTTTTGCAATACTCTTCTTTGGACAGCATCTATTGACTTTACATTAGGCTCAATTTACATATTTTCTTGTCTTTATTTTTCCTTCTAGATAGGCCTCTCTTATGTACACTAGGATTGTGTTTTTGTACTTTTTAATAGAATACCATAGTTTATTAAAAAAATATATAGTTCATAGAAAAAAAGGTAGACCAAAGAGATCCCATCATCAATTCCTCTGACTATAGAGCTTACCCGAGCTAGCCTTGCCTCTTTAGATTGACCAGTGGAAACTGTAGTTTTAAGTAGTCCCTGAGCCTGCACATAAACTAAAGGAACTAGTCAATAGAAACTCTTAAATGCGGGTATGTACGACAATACAAAAATTGAACAATGAAGTGCAGTAGATAGTATCCCCTCACTTTACCTCTTCAAGTTGGTCCTGTACTTTGATCGGATAATCATCAGCTTTAAGATCCTGTTGTCTTTTTTGATTGACAAGAGGATCAACCTTGATATCAACATCTTTCAGTTGAGTATCACTAGTACCATGGGAATCAATATACACAGATTGAGATTTTTCTTCGTCAGTCTTCAAAGTAACATCTGTGTCTCTATATTTGATACCTTGGACAGCATCATTTGGATGATCTACATTAACAATCTCACCTCTTTCGGCAGGTAATGACAGAGGAGGATGTTCTCTATGAACATTTGGATCATTCTCATTGATGGGCTCACCATTTGAAGATGATGAGACAACTTCCGCATCAGTAATAGTTGAAGGGACTTCAATATGATTGGCATCATGTTCAATCACATCACTAATTAGGGTCTCTGTTAAAGGAATGCCTGTGATGGGGGCTGTGATGGGGGGATGTTTTTCGAAATTCTGCTGCTGGCTGTTGTTTGTTTGGGCAACAGACTCAATAGGAGTCCCGTCATTTTCAACTAACCGAGGAGCCGTAGTTTTTTCAGGTGTCACATCTACTTGTGACGTAAAAGTCCTAGTTTGATTCTCTGAAGTATCAGATTCAATTGTGGGGAATCTCTTTTGGGACTGCAAAAATCAAAGTGAGAAAAGAGCTCTTTGAGAAGTATATATAAGGGTTACCATGGTGTTCTTCCGCCAAAAGCAAGGGCCCAACAAGAACATCAAGAAAGTTTTTCTGGGTGCCATCCTCTTAAAAAGGAAGAAGGATAAAGGATGATATATAAGAACCACTGATAATGTTTGCAAGTACCTTTGTCTTCGGCCTCCTCTTGGCTTGAGATCCTTGTCCATTAGCAGCTTAATATTTCAGAAGGAAAATGAAACAGCAATAAGCCCCAAATTTATCATTTAAAAAGTTGAGCTAGGAACTCATTTAGGATTTATTAGTCATTATGGAGTCAAGTTAGGAAGTCCAACTCGGCTGGACTCATTGAATTTCAGGTTTTCAACACCCCTCCCAGCCCAAAAGAAAGGGCTGCCCACGCCGGTTTTGGGGGGGGGGGGGGTGTTGTGTTGCAAAAAAATGTTTAAAAGAACAATAAGTTGGAATGAATAGATAGAACCATGATTGAAGGATCAACATCATCAGATCAAATCCTACATAGTGAGATAAATTTAAAATATTCTGAGGTAATTAACATCTATACCTGCTGACTGAGTATCAGATTGCTCGTCAGACAAGTCATTGACAACTAGCTTTGCCCTTCGATCTACAACTTCAAACAAATCTGACCCAAAACATTAGAGTTTTTAAGATTCTTAACAAGAGGTTAATATATGACACGGAAATTTGTGTCAATATGTTTCTGAGTTGATCCTACAACAGCAACTTTTACAAATGAAAATGGCAAGAACTAGAAGAAAAGAATTTAAAGTAAAGTTTCTATATGAAGACATTGTGAATGAAATGAAAAGATCACGTCTATAGTGGAATATTATTAACTGACATGTTATTTGAAGTAAGAAGTATGTTCGATAGTGATGATCACCACAATTATATATAACTCTACCATTTTATGACATCATCTTTCTGCAGAACTGCAGAAACCTACAGGGTACTACCTTCAATTATTTATTATACTAGATATACTTAGATATATTATTCTTAGAAATAAGGAGATTGGGATGTAATTAGATCAATGAAATTGATTACTTTTATCAGAAGATTTACTATACTGATTGGGAAAAAAAACTGAAATGATCACCCCCAAGCTACATTTTTCCTCAGATGGCTGTAATAGTAATTCCCATGATGTGGCTAAAAACGTTAGTGCCACACAGCCACAGCGAGAAAAAAATATTTGATCTATATACATACATCATATCCAGTCCATAATATCTCCATCCAACTATCAGATGCTGCAAATTGATATAAGCAGATCAAGGTCATCATTCTCTGTTTCTCGTCCATATAGGACTACCAATCAGGAAAACTTTAATTTTGCACCACTATTATAAAACTTGCAGTTTTTGTTAGTCATCAGGGACTAACTGCATTTTTCAGTTTGGTTTTTGCTCGAGCCATCCAGAAGTGATACCAAGCGAGGTATTAACAAATCCAAAACAGTGATTGAAGACAAAGAATGCCCCAAGAACAAAAGGTTTACCAAATAAAGCTGAGATCCCAGCAGTCCAAGATACAGATTGCCTATTCCAAAACAATTCACTTTCGTTCATGTAAATTAAACCATGAGCAATGCTACATTCCACGCTTCCATCTCATTGTATAAAATGTGGCACTTTTATAACCTTTGGATCATCTTTTAATTATCTTAAAAATAGAATCAAAATTTGATGGAAAATGCCACCCCGCATTGTCATAAAAATAAGATGGGAGTATAGTATGTAGAATTTCCCTTAAATCATACCTGACCAAATGTTAATAGCATTCCTAGAGCTCCCTCTATCTAAGGAGTTGCTTCCAAACCAATTAACTAAAACCCAAAGAGTTAAACCTTTCAAATAACTAAGCTTAAAAAATTCCAATTTGTTTCCTCCAAGCGCCCACATTTCATTTCCTACTGAAAATTCTAATAGACGGTTAAAGAGACTTAAAATATAAAATCAATCACCCCAATGCAAAAGGAAAATTGAGTCCAGAAGATTCACACCTTCTGCGGCTTTGAGCCACGAAGCCATTAAATAAACGTGATTCGGATGGATCGGAAAAACAACTAGACCCTAGACACCAATAAATGGAGATTCCATGGTGATGAACCAGTGGGAGAGAGCACAAGAGGGCTTCGTTACAATCCGCAACAGCTCGAAGCCGAAAGGCTTGGCTTTGAAGGAAATGGGTTTGGAAAAACTGACATGAGGCAGCGCTTAGTGCATCTGATCGTCCCGTTTCTGTCAAAGACGGTCGGTAGTTAGGATGTTATTCTCCGATTCCGAGTAAAACTGAAGCAGGTTGGAAGCAATCAGGTGCTACCACGACTATACTACTGTGAAGCTTTCTCTCATCCGTAACGTCGACGTGGCGTATGAAACGTAAATTCACAGGGTGGATTGATCAACGGTTTAGAAGTCCTGTGGAGGTTGTCGACGGGCCAGCAGTTCCTTCGTTCTGGTAGGCTGTTCTTCTTTAAAAAAAAAAAAAAAAATACCTTTACACTACGTACTTCCATTTAATCAACATGTAATTTATTATTTTTTATTTAAATATATATATTTAAATATTAAGATAAAAAAAATAATAAATCACATATTAATTTAGTTTAAATGTGTGGTATAAAGCTTCCGTATAGATTTATCTTCCCTTTTTTCCACCTCAAAAAAAGAAAAAGAGAAATGTTGTACTCAATAGATTTTATAAACGTAAAATGATATTACTTAATGTGTTTTATTATATTATAAAATTATTTTTATTATAAATTATATCACTACTACGTGAATTTGGTCCATTTTCAAAATTAGTTCACTATAGTATCAATTTCATTTTTTTTCGAAATCAATTCAGTTTCAATTTTTTTTTTTCTAATATTGGACTGATTCACACACACACACATATATATATATTCATTTTTCTATTATATAAAATATTTTTTATGTGTTTTTTATATTATATATAATTTTATATAAAATAATTTTATATTATATTCTAAATTGTTAATATAAATATCAAATCTTAGATTTTTTGTATGGTATACCATATTTCTGTGAATGGTTGACTTTGAGACTTGTTATGCAATGTGTTTAATGGTAGCGGTAATAATGAGAGGCTCTTGACGTGTGCAATGCTTGATATGGTAGTGTATTAACGAAATTGGGAAATTTCATTGATTCAAGCTCAAGTATTTTCAGTATATTCTATTATTATTTATTATTTTATTATTATTATTTTATTTATTTTTTATTATTATTCACAATATTTTTCAATACTTCTCAATACCTAAATCCAAGTTTACGAAACTTTTAAATATAATGCTTGATATGGAGGTGTATTAATGGTTGACTTGTAATGGTAGATGTGTATGGATTAATAGCTTGATATAAGAATTTTATAAGATAAAAGGATTGGTTAATAGCTTGATATGACTGCTTGGCTACTGAGAATTCTCATATGAAAGTTTTGAATTTTAAGATTAAATATTAAAATATTATATTTTAATATTATTATTATTTTGTGATTTGAAAAAATTAAAAAAAAATTGAATTATTTATTATATTTTATATGGAGATTTAGAAAAATTATAATGATGAAATAAAAATTTTGTATTTGAAATAAAAAATTCAAATGACCAAATAGTACTTAATATAAGGTTGGGCAACTTCAGACACAAAATTTACAACTCTAGTTTTCACGGTGAGATGAAATAAATATCCAAACGGTCATTTACGAACAAAACTGGGATCTCGTTTGGTTTCAAAATTTTCTCTACTGTGTATTGATAAGATTATTCATCCTGTCAAACAATGAGCATCGTCCCTCCAACATTACTCCACACATTACTATCCTTCCTCCACACGTTTAGTCTCATTTTTTTTTTTAATTAAAAATCTATGGAATTTATTTTGAAAATTATTATATACATTATAATATGAATAAGAAGAGATTTTTGTACATCTAAGTATTTCGTAAAAACAAATTATTATATACATTATTTTTTAAATTTCATAGAAATTATTTGATACAAGAAAATATAGAAAGCAATTTCGTAATTAATAGTGTAATTTCCGTTCTATTTTCCTTTTTGAACCAAATTTATTTATACATTATTATTTAAACCAAACAAATTTTTTGAAATGATATTGTAATTTATAAATTATTTTATACATTCAAATATAAATAAAATAGATTTTCTAATTAATAGTGTCATTTCCACTATATTCTCCATTATTTTCCATTATTTTTCCAAATTTTTTGAATTGATAACGTAATTTTCAAATTATTTTTCTAAATTTTCGAAATTAATTTATACATTAAAAATATAAATACATAATTACAAAAAAAATTTCATTGGTAGGTCCCCCACATTTTCCTTTCTCAAAAAATTAAAAAATCTCATCTCACCTTTACATCCAAACATTTCTTAAAAATATAATCTTAAAATTTGATGAATTTACAAAATGGCGTAGTGGAAGATCATCTCTTTTCATAACTCATATCTCAAATTTGGCCAAAATTTTCACACCTGAATATGACTATATGTTATCTTAGTCATTCTGCTTGCATTTCCACCAAATTAAGTTTTGCTTTTATCACCACAAATAGGGGTATTCAAAGTTAATTGAGCTGAACATAAAATTAGGGGATAAATCAAAAAAATGAGACTAGACTGGTTTAAGGGTGTAACCAATGCAATATCGATTCTTCAAGTCTCAAATCCATATATATCAATTCAGTTCTAAAATATGTTCAAAACCTAACTAAACTAGACTCGTTTCATTCCTAATCACTACAACACATCAGGCCTTTTAAGGCCAAATTTTTTTCATACACCTTTTTATTGGTCACAAAAGATAAATTTTTTACATTTTTATCCTACCATTTGCTGTGAGTACTCATTTATCATGAAAAATATCTTTTTATAGTGACTAAATTTCACTGTAAAACATTGGTTCGAGTGAACTTCAAAGCATCGTTTAGTGAGTTTTTTGTGACGACTTTACGTTACTACTAAATATCCTACTTTATATCTAATTGTTGCGACCACATTAGTGGCCACAATTTCGTAAACGTAAAAATTTTATTAAACTCTTATTTTCTTTTATAGTGGTATATTAGAAATGAGGAGTTGGTTTTGAATTTTCATATTTGTGAACTCTCTCTTGTTTGATAGTGAGAGATCTTCAAGTTTCCCTTATTTCCCAGTACATCTCAATATTCATTCCCTCATTGTTTTCAGGAGTTTTTAAGAACAGTAAGCCAATTGTGATTTTTAGGCTCTATCGCCTTTTGGGATCATAATTCCCTCTTGATCACTATTCACAAACTTAGTTTAATTAAATTGAAATTTTTTTGGATGGAGTAGATCACCCACTTTATGCCCACGCACACACCCATAGTAGCAATCTTGCTGATTTGCGAAACCCTTGATTGTTATTAGGTTTTGTGTTTATAACGTTATGATGTAACACCATTTTGTAGAATCTAGGTACCTTTTGTTTTTTATTGGCATAAAGAGTTTGTATTTTTTGGGTGGTTTCCTTTAATTTCAATATTTATGCACCATTCGGTTGGTTATGTACTATATGTGCATTGCAGGATTGAAACTGGGACTTGATTAGATTTTATTACATTTGTCATGTTCTTTATTATGTCAATGTTGTCATTTACTTGTGATAATAAGCTAACTTTACATTCTCATGTTGAAGCTTTCCTTTTGTCATCATAATATTGTAATGATATTATCAATTATTTTAGATGGACAAAAGTTGAATGCATCTTACCGACAGATTAATGTCAAGCGAATATGCTCAAGGGGTTAAGCAGTTCATCACAATGGTCGAGGTCATGCTCTTGAAAGTAACACTGTTAGATGCTCATATTGTATATGTTCTAATAATTTGTTCATACATATAAGTAAGGTAAAAAGCCATTTATTTATATCAGGGATGGATTCAAATTACACGAACTAGATATTTCATGGGGAGCAAGAATCTCAAAATTTTAGAGACGATAATGAAATTGATGATGACATTGGTCACATTGATGACATAGACAATATGTTAGCCGACATCCATACTACTACAACAGTGGAGGTTAATGAAGACATGGCTACAGTTAGTGGGGGTCTCAGCTTGGAGAAACCACAACTAACAACTTTTGACCATTTGTTTGAAGATGCTAGGCATCCACTCTATATTGGTTGCACAATATTTTCAAAGTTATCATTCATTATGAAGTTGCTCCACATAAAAGTGATTAGCAGCTAGAGTGTCAAGTCCATCAACAAGTTGATTAAACTGCTAGAGACTGCTTTTGCCGAATCACTATTGCTTAACTCTTTCCATGAGGCCCACACATTAGAGCGAGGTTTGGGCTTTAAGTACACAAAAATAAATACATGTCTAAATAATTGCATACTATATTAGAAGAAAAATGTCCCCCAGCCTTCAACTTTCAAACCTCAAAGCTCCCTGAGATTCCTTCATATCAAATCCAAAGTCTCCATGATGATTGACAAGTCAACTCACACTTGGAATGTATCTCTGGTCAATGCCCTTCTAAGCAAATTAGAAGCTGATCTAGTCAGTAGGATCCCTCTGAGCCTTTTCCCAACACCTAACAAACTTATCTGGAGATGTACCCCTTCAGGTGTATTTACTATAAAATTAGCATACTGCCTGCAATCAGAAATAGACCAGAGGGAGTGTGGCCAAGCCTCTATGCCCACAACTGAACCTGTGGCCTAGACCAAGGTGTGGCAACTCAGCATCCCAAATGCAGCCAAGACCTTCCAATGAAGGGCCTGCCTGGATGCTATCCCAACTAAGGAAAAACTACATCAGAGGAGGGTTACTAAGGATGCCTTGTGCCCCATGTGCAACATACAAACAGAAAACACTGAGCATGCCTTGTGGAATTGTCCCACAGCTCAAGACATCTAGAACTTAAGTGTTAGAAGGGTTCAGAAGGCAAGCAGGCATTTCCAGTCTTTTAAACTTCTTGTGGAGCATTTCTTGGAGAACTTGGAAGAAGAAGAGATCATTGAGTTCACCCTCACAGCTTGGAAGATCTGGAAAAGAAGAAATGATTCAATTTTCAGAAATGTAGTGGCTCACCCAAGCTCAATCATTCAAGCAACAAAGAGACTCATAGAAGACATTAACTAGACTATTCAACCATAAAGGAGAGTCCCTGCTACCACCACTGAATCCACGTGTTGGGAAGCTCCTCCTCAGGGTAATCTTAAGCTTAACTGGGATGCTGGATTGGACAAGATAAATAACAAGGTGGGGGGTTGGAGTAATAATCCGTGACTAGGATGGTAGAGTTAAAGCCTCCCTGAGAATGAACCACAACATATTTCCTGATTCTCTACTTACTGAAGCCTATGCAGTCTTCCAAGCATCTACCTTCTTCAAGAACCTAGGCTGGCAGAATGTGATCCTAGAGGGAGACTCTTTGCAAGTTGTCAATAGCCTCAATGCATCAGTAGTAACAGACACTTATGTGAGCATTCTTTTAAGGGACACGAAGTCACTACTAGACTCTTTCACCAACTGGTCTATTAGGCATGTTAGGAGAGCTTATAATCCTTTAGCTCATACTTTGTATCGAGATCCTCTGAGCATCAATGGTAGTATCGTCTCTCTTGATACTATTCCTTTTTGTATCCAAACTTTGATATAATATATGTCTACATATGACTTTCCTATCAAAAAAAAAATAATCGAAGAAAAATACTAACAAACAATTGCACCCTAAGTATAAAGCATTCAGATGGTTGTCTGCTACATGTAAGAGACAACTAGTACCCTAAAAGGTTTTGCAATATTTTCCATTGAAGCTAAGGCTGCAAAGATTTTTTATGCTAAAGAACATTACAGTTTATATGAGGTGGCATCACTCACAAAAAGATGTAGATAAGAACACTTTGAGACATCTTGCAAACTTTGAGGTAAGGAAGATCATTACAGTTTATATGGAGAAAGAGTAAATCCAAGTTCAATGTTAAGGAATATCATTGAGAGCCACCTACAAACCTATCTAGAGATGATATGATACAACTAAATAACATTGAACATGTGCAATTTGGCAAGGAAAAAAAAAAAAGAAAGAAAGAAAAAAAAAAAAAAAACAAAAAGAGGAAACATGCTCTTGAGGAGTTGAATTGGAAGAAAATAAGTATTTTCTTCTATTTTTCCTATTGGTCATCTCTAAACTTAGACACAACTTGGACATGCACATTGAAAAGAACATTTGTTACAACATTTTGGTTACGTTGATGAATATTCAAGGCAAAACAAAAAATAATATCAATACTCGCTGGGACTTGGTCGAACTTGGTATACTAAAAGATTTATATTTGAAAGAAGTTGGCGACCGAATTATAATTTTGTGTTGTATGGAGATGAAAGAAAGAGGTTTTGTGATTAGTTAAACAGTGTGAAATTTTTTTATACTTTTGCTTCTAATATTTCTAATTATGTTAATGTTAATGATTATAAAATATCAGAAATGAAAATTCATGATTGCTATATCTTCACTTTTTACTTTTACTTATCAGTTGTCACTTTTTACTTTATTTGTCTAGTAAAAGTACATATATATATATATATATATTTGTGGTTTTAAAATTAAACAACATGATCAACTCCAATGAGACAAAAGTTAAATTTATAGTAGTTTAGAAAGATTCTGCATGCAAGCCAACTCCGAATATTTATTGTGGTTTTAAAAATAAAATAAATATATTAATAAATATGTGTTATACATATAGGTATATTTTTAAGATTTATATTAAAAAATATTCTTAAGTTTCTCAGTATGTATATTTTTAAAATTTACATTGATGTTATTTTGAAATATAATTTCTCTATATATAATTTATTCATTTATTATCTATCTCGAAATGGTATACTGAAACATACTAGTACCGAAATATTTCATTCCAATGCTTCAACTGAAACACTGACCAGAACTGATTTTAAAACTTTGGGAAGAACACCTGGACAGGCTAGAGGAAGTACATGGATTGGTCTTTTGTTAACTAGCAAATAGTCGCAATCACCAACACCCAATGAATCGAGAATTGAAGAAGACACTAACTTATTATCAGATGACTCAACTCAACCACCAGATGTGGTATTTGAAACAGAGTTCTCGGACCCGATGGTTAGTGCAAGTAGAGTGTTAGGTGCTACATTCATGCTAAATAATAGTGTATTTAGTTATTCTTATTAAACCTAGAAAACTATATTTATGTTTGTGTTGGTTGTGACATGGAACTTTTGTGATTAGCGAGTAAGAAATCTAGTCGAAGGCCTACAAAGTATGCAAAGTTTGACAAATTTCGAAAGCTTTGTTTAATACCTTTGACCATCAAGAATGAAGATAATAAGGTGTCATGCAAAATTCGAGCATATTTATTAGAAGGGTTTTATGGATAATGAAACATCATGCTAACATGAGTTACCATCGATGGAGTGATATGCTTGCCGCTAAGAAAGATGAGCTATGTAATCGTGTCCGAGTAAGCCACACAAACACATTTTGCTAGCAATACCTTTTGCTTAAGGAATTATAATATTAATAATATAATATGTCCCATTTATACTATGGTGTTTAAACTGATTTTATCATAGAATGGGAGAGGAATAATCAATGAACAACAATTACAAACCATCTTCAAAGGAAATTCAACTCCTTTCACTACTAGCTACACAAAATCTACATTACATATGAAAGTTATAAAGCGGCACTAGCAAGAGGGACCTCTTTGGTGGATTAAGTGGTATGAAAGAAGTAATGTATGTAGTGGGAGAGTGGGGACTTCAAGGTAATATTATTGTGTTTACTTAACATTTCTTTATTTTGCAATGGTAATAGGATAGCTAGCTAACATTAATGTTTTAAGTTGGTGTTACCTGAATCTTTATTGCATGATGTATTATTTTGGTGTTGAATGTTTATTATTTGCAAAGGCTGTCATTGAAAAATAAGGTAAATAGAAAACAAAAACGTACAAACCACACCTAATTGGAAGTATTTTGTTTGACTCCTAAAGGAAAAGGTAATGGAGCATAGTGTAAGGATCACAATTCATATATGACCATAAACAAATTCTACAAAAAATTAAGTTTAGCTTTTTATCATTATTGTCTACCATTCTTGATTCGAGTTGAACTTAATTACAACGTGACAATATAAAAAATTTGATGAATTCATTGAAGAGTCGAGATGGTCTAAAAAGATAAATAAGTTTGTAACACAGAAGGATGAAGAACTTTATATGTGTAAAGTGCATATGTTGTTGTTGTTAATTTCCTTAGCTACATAGTTCAAAGAAATCTTTGCTTATAAACTGTTTAATTTTATTACGCGAATTGATGAATATAATTATGGTGAATATTATTCGCAAAAAATCAAATGATGGCAAAGCTAAATGCAACGGAACATAAGAATTGAACCAAGGAGGCAGCGGTGAGGGTCTTTAAAGAGGTTATAGGATGTAGATTGAGGCATGGGCCAAATTCAGATGCTTAAGTCATCAGGAACCTAGCAAAACTATGAGAATGCTGGAGAATTGACACAAGATGCACAGTATTATAAGGCTGAGCTTAAGGTATTAAAAGAAAGTGTAAGGGAAATGTTGGAAAAGCAAGCATAACTTGATAAGTTTATGGCATACTCAATATCACAGCAGCAATCTCAGGGAGAGTCTCTAATGAAGACTTAGGGAGCTGACTAACTTTGTTGTTTAGGCAACTTTTTGAATGGCTATGTTAGGAGGCCAATGATAATATCATTGGAAGCTTTTTGCTTACCACATTAAAGGGCAAAAGGGTTAGAACTTAATACCTTTCCATTTGATCTTAAAAGCATTGAGGTGAAATATAGGAATAAAAATAATTAAAACTTATTTTGAATTTAAATATGTAATACTGTTAGCTTAAGCCCAACACAGATGTGTGTTACTTATAATTTATTCAAATCAATTAGTTTCAAATTTTTTATTTTAAGGCCTTATTTAACGATTTAATGAAAATAATGCTTTAAAACCTTATTTAATTAAAATAATTGCCAATTAGTTGGCATGAAAATGTTGTTGGTTATCACATCTGTACTAGAACACATTAATGATCTTTGGTTTGCATCCATGTGATGCCAGATAATTTACTTTTCAATAGTTTTTGTCTAGCCGTGACTTCTAAGTATTGACCATTTGCACCAGAGTTAGAATTGAAAAGCAATGAGAGTAAAACTAGTTGTTAGGTGAACATATTCAACTTGTCACTGGAATATATATATGGTAGATTTTAGTTGAACATCATATGGTAAACCGAATTGTGACTTATCTGGTGGAATATTAATCCATTAATGATTATTTATTGTAAGAACATTGTTGGATGCAAGAAAATAAAATTTCAGAACTGATTAGGAGATGATAAAAGATGAGATCTACCATATTTTATAACTAGAGACCACACTTTAATGAAGAGACATAAGGAATACTAATAGAACCATATAATTATCCTGCTAAGGCTCTAAATGTTATTTGCTACTATTGAAATGTGATATGAATATGTCTCTTTTGATATTAAAGTTATGTATGGATAGAATGCTTGGTATATAAATGATAGTACTGAAGTTACCATAATATATATGACCAATTTTTCATTATATCTTTACCAAATTGCATGCTTAAGCATTGCCTTCCAAATAGGTAGATTGATACATCAATAAATGGATAGATTTGTTTATCAGGTTGCTGAAATATATTTATCACTAGATGGATAATTAATTGTTTGTTCAAAAATTTATTTTTATTCAGTTTTATTCAAGCTCAAAAGACCTTAGATATAGTTTATTTGGACATGCAACTTCTGTCCCAATAAATAGTACTCGAAAGAGGTTTTCAAGCCACTAAAACTAAAAAACACTATTGAAAGTGAATGAAAAAAAACTGATATTGCATATTGTTAGCAAAAATTTGATGGTCTAGGAAACATTTTGCATCAAAGGCTTTAGTTGCGACGATAATATTACAAGTGGACGATAAAATTTTTTATCCCACCAATCGTAACCAAAATAACTATTTGTAATGCCAACAATTCACCATAATTATCTTATCAGTTGGTAAAGAGCATCTAACTATTTCGAAAAAATAATTAAATAAGTCACCATGTAATATTGTCCAAAATAATGTTTACTTATGTTAACACTAATGCCTTTTTACGAAGATATTTTTTGGTCAAAATATTTTTTTTGTGACAACACCATATTGATCAATAAACACTCTTATTTCCTATCATATGTAGACTTTTTATGGCCAACATAACATACATAGGCAACAACATTAATAGTTGCAATAGGGTTGAAGATTTGTGACCACTTATAAATATGGTTACAACATATCTTTTTTTGTGCTTCTTTTATGTCACTTTGCAGCCATCAAAATTGGACAGAAATACTATTTTGCAACAAAAAAATATTATTTTTTATGGCGAAATTGAACGCCACAAATAGTTGTATTTTTTGTATTGTATCTAAGAGTAGTATATGAAATTACATAATTTTGTGAATTTACTTTTATTTGTTCTCTCTGTGATTGTAATACTTCTAAAAAAGATTGTGTTCCTCATCCACATAATTAGTCGTTCAGTTTTGCATCGCTATGTTTTTTATCTTCAAACTTTTATTTTGATCATTTTGATTCCCAAGTTTATAATTTTTTATAATAAAAGTTAGAGGTGTAATAATAGTTTATTTTAATTATTAATTATCTTTGATAAGAAAATTAAGGCCAATTTAGGCACCACTAGTCTGGATGGAACCTAGGGTTGCCTGGCTGATTTTAGCCACGATAAATGTGTACACAACTATTTCTTATTTTTTTTAATTCTTTGATTGATTTAATTTTCATTTTTGAATAGGTTTAAGGTTTTTATTTAATTAAGAGTCTTCTATCCATTTTTTATTATTTAAATAAATTTATACAAACAACTAGGCTTGCTACTTGCCCCATTGTTGGGGACTATATATATAGCCAACGTCCCATGCTCCAATTCAACCGTGACATATGTTGTTCCCATTCTATAAGTAATTGGAAAATGATATTTTCAATTTTAGGGATGTGCAAGTTTCGTGTAGTCCTTTTGAAAAACAATTAGATAAATCTGCAACACTACAACAAAAAAGCTTTTTTGGAACGAAGTCTTCATCCCAAAAAATTATTAATTAAAATATATAAATAATAATGAACTAATATCAATTAACTAATATATATTTATCAATTTTGATAATTTAAAAAAACTTCTTTTAGGCTATTTTAAGTAAAAAAAAAATATGCAAATAAAGTCAAATAGTTATATTATTCAAAATCGTAAACATTGTTGTTTTTTTTATACTGATGGACTAAAAATACTTATTGGGGGTTTTTTTGTATACTTCAAGAATAATGTGCTTTTTTGTATGATTAGGCCCCATTTGAAACTACTTTAACATTTGAACTCATACTTCATCAGTGATCAACTGAAATAATTTTGTTCAAATGTATTGACAATGAAAAACGTTCGAATGTTAAAGTTAGTGGTGAAATCAAGAACTATGTTTCAAAGTATTATGTTGAATGTTCAAACTTTTACTAGGAGATGACATTCAAACGTAGATGTCATGTTTGATGTTGTCACTAAGCATTTGAATGCTAGTTACATTCGAACATGATCTTATTGATATTTGAATGTCAATTAAGGATTACATTCAAATGTTCTATGTAATCATTTGAATGGTTTGATTGATTACGTTTGAACAGTTTTTGGTCGTTTGAATATTAAGAATTTGATTTTAGCCAATAATAAAAATCAAATACACATCTATAACATTTCAAAATATACATTATAATTTGTTTAATAAACAAAAAAGTAGTCTTATAAGTGCAAACTAAAGAAATAAAATAATAGTGTTTGTCGTATAGAAACAATTATATATTGTGCATATCTGGATAACTCAATTGCTTGGAGGCCTTAATTGTTGTATAAGTATCTACGTTTGAAGTTGCATTTCTCTCTTAGACTCCTCTGGATTCTGTTCTTTTTGTTTCAATCATATGACCATATCTGCATGTTGAGCCACTTGAGGCTCTAACTCATGTTACTTTGTCCTTAATTCCTCGATCTCAGACATCACTTCCTCTAACACTCTAAAGGTATTTGAGGCATTATTGGATGATGGGGAAGAATTAGAAAGCTTCACACAATAGCTCAAACCCTTCAAATATTCTGAACGTGGACCCAAAAATTTTGTAAATAGGTCAACATCATTTGTTAATAAATTTTGATTTGACATGAATTCAGCACGTAAGAGAACTATTTTTTCTTACACAAAACAAAGAATCAATATTATCATAAATACTCAAATATATTTAATTAAAAAAATAATAATACTCAGATTATTTTCACGGGCGTCCGGATGAGTTCACTCTCCATTATGATTAGTATATGATGCAATATATAATTTTTCAGATCATAATTAGTATTTAACTCTTGCTACAAGACACATATTTTATAAATCTAAAGTCATTATAATACAAAAAACAACAACCTATATACAATCAAATATATAAAATAACATTATTAATTTCTTAGAAAGGCGATTGAAAGATTATGAGCTTGCATAATGATTAATCTTCAATTTTGATCTATCTTTTTATTTATAAAATTTAGCTTCTACATAGAAGTTTTAAATATTAGCAAGAGAAAATTATAAAATATGAAACGTAAAATAATTCATTTACCTTATATGTAAGATTCTTAAATATATCACAAAATTTTTTTCAATTGGAAGATTAGTCATCCTGAAAATGATATTGGCGTGCATTATCCTTGTTCTCAAACTTATTATAATGCTCATGACATCTCGCCTTATATTTGCGAAATACATTATACATAAGCTCATCAAGATCTTACGCTCATCTCTCTGACCAAAATTTAATTTGAAGTCATCATTGAAAAAATATATACACAAATAAATCATTTGCATATTTTATATTTTGCATACATATCAAATAAGTTTAGAAGTCAATTAAACATTACTAAACAACACTTTTTGATAAGCTCTTTGACATCCTGGGAGACTTTATGCCATGAACTTGTAACCAAATGTGCATAAATTTGTAAAAGAGCATCCACGCACGATGCAAGCTAAGTTGCTGGTTATCATTAACCTCCGGTATATTTGTCATGAATTAATCTTAATATATATACTATATCATATTGAGATATCATATATAGTATACATATATAGTACACATAGTGATAACATATATTGATATCATATAGTGATATTATATATCATATGTGCTATATCATATAGTGCTACTTGAGAATTATATATAGATTCGTGCTACTCCTATAAAAGATTTGATGTCAAATGGGTAATGAATAATTTAATTACTTTTCATTTTTTTCTCTTTTCTTTCAAATATTTTTTAAATCACTTAATTTATTAAAAAACATTTCTTTAATCATTAAGTAAAACAATTCGATACAAAATAGGTGTACGAAAATTCAGTGGCTCTATTATTTCTCTTATATATATAGTATATAATGACATCATATAGTGATATGATATATATTATATCATATATATATATATAATATATAGTGATATCATATAGTGAGTGATGATATCAGGGATATGATATATACCACATATATAGTATATATAGTGATATCATGTAGTGACGATATCATAAAGTAATATCATACTATATATTATATTAAATTTCAAATTTTAATTACTTTAATAAAGTTAAAATAGACACCGTTTGAACGGTAATTACTAGTGTTCAAACCGTACAACATATATAACATTGTTTGAATGTAGAATTATCGTTCGAAATGTATAGTTGGAATGTATAAAATAATGTTCAAATGGTATAACACATAAAACGACATTTGAATATATTAATCATTGCCCGTTATTTCTAAAACTCAAAACCCCTCCTCTTGGTTCAAACACTCCTTGAGGCCTTTTGACCACCATTGTCACCACCACTATCAAAGACAACTTCTAGTCAAGAGGTACACAACTTATATGCTTTTAATGGGTTGATTTGGAGTTGTTTGGATTGACTATTGGTGGAAAATAGGAAAATCAATGTTTTCGTATTTTCCATCAATGGATACCATAGGTGGCTGGCAAACACAAGGTCGGGATGCTTTTATGCTCATCCTAGTCTTGTATGTTTATTACTTGTGGAAGAACAAAAAGAATCTACATTGTTGCTAAGTTGACTCAGTCATTACTGAGTTCGAGCTTCAAACCATTCGAACTATGGTTTATGCGTTTGAACAGTTGTTAAAAATTGAGTTTGAATGTATATGTTATACGTTCAAATAATATGCTCGATCCTATAATGTTTGAGTGGTTATGTAACCTTTCGAAAAGTGTCATTCATTTGAACATGTAATGATTCGATTGAATGGTATAACATAAAGTAGTTTCTCATTGTTTTAATTAGCATATAATTTTGTAAGTGTTCATATATTATATTTTATAACCAAATTTCTTAGTTTTATTTTTAAATTTTCAAGTTGAGAATGGCTTATAGGGGAAGAAAATGGGGCAAATCAAGGCAACTCTCCAATGAAGAAATTTAAGTAATGCCATTTATATTCGTTAAGTGAAGATCTCTGATTTTCAAGATTTTCACTGGGACAGTCGTTCATTGGCATCTGTATTCGTTGAGCATGATTGGACACCAATAATCAACCAAAAGGACGGAGAGAGGGACATTATTTTATATATATATTGACATTGTATCTGAGTTTTATAGAGGGATTGGTGATGCTAGCCAAGATGATAAGGCATACACAATCTCAGTCAGGAGAGCCTCATTTACATTTTCTATGGATGCACTTGCTGACTATATTGGTATCTCTCAATTGGTTACTGCATATCTGAACGTGGTGCATAAGGAGTCTACAACTGCAAGTGATGGGGAGACGACTGAGGACAAGAGTTCTGATGTAGATGGACTCAATGGCCTGTTTGATCATGAGGTTCAAAGGTTAGTTGTTGGTCTAGATGCTGCTCCATATGATGGGACAAAGAGCATCAAACATGCCGATTTATCTGGTTTCTTCAAGATTATGAATGTCATTATTTTCAACAACATTGATCATTGGCAGCACAAGACTAAGCTTGTTATGTGATGGCTTGCAAAATTTCATATTGCAGATTTTACAAGTTCGCTCGAGCGGAGGCTCTTGGCCGCTCGAGCGAATTCAGGCAGATTCAAACGCTCGACTGCCGCTCGACAGGGAGCTCGAGCAGGTTGCTGAAAAACGAAGATCGCTCGAGCGGAGACATTGGCCGCTCGAGCGAAATCAGGCAGAGTCGAACGCTCGACGCGCGCTCGACACCCCGCTCGAGCGAACATCGTATTTTGACAGATTTTAGGTTTTCCGCCGTGGGACCATATAAAAGGCCATTCTTCACTCTAGAGCCGCGGTTTTTTGACTGGAGAACACTCTTTGGGAGAGAAAAACATAGCTAGAGGGATTCAAATCATTTGTTTTGGAGACGGAATTCCAATTTATTGCACGTACGTTGGATTCATACACGAGCACGGACGGGAGAAAGGCGTTGAATCGTTCCCTTGAGCTTTTGACGACCAGTTGAGGCTGCAAGGAGGATTTTTCAGTGTTTATTTTCTTCTTCCCATCTTCTCAGAACAATTATGGTGAATTCGTTTATGTTGAATTCCAATTCTAGCATGAGCTAAATTTTCTTCTTTCTAGGAAAACGATGTAACCTAATTCCGAACTATGCTTGTTTGTCCATGCTAATTTAATGCAATTCTCTATTTGTTTATCTGATTTATTCTGAGTTTAATGCTTCTAATTAACTGGCCATTGATTAGATGATTATTAATCTTGTGATTTGCTATCGAAAGAGGGAATCATAGGGTAGATCTTGGATATTTCAGCATAGGTAAGTATAGAGATCGAAAGACTTGTATGAACCTGTGTAGTAATTAAATCATTGGTCTTATTGCATTCTTGATTATTTAATTTGCATACTCTTGTGTGAATTGATAAACTAGAATCACTTCCAATTGACTATCGAAAGAGGCTTTTGGATGAATTAGAGATTTGCTAATAGACAAAAGAGGTTTAAGTTAAATTAGCTGGATGAGAAAAGCATAGTGAAGAATTATGGTGAAATCGATTTCCTAGAAGGTTTCTTCCCCATTGAATTTGATCTTTGAAAGTCAGTTTTATTTTCTTTGCTTATTTCTCTTTGAGTTGATCTAAGTTTATTTGCAACTACAAAAACCTTAGCGATTCCTCGAGATAAAATTGAGATTAGCATAATTTTGGTATTTGGCAAGAGTAAGGTACCAATCCCTGAGGACGATACTCTACTTATTACTTTACTATAAAACTACGATACTGTGCACTTGCAGTTTTGCACCGGTCAAGTTTTTGGCGCCGTTGCCGGGGATTGGTTTATTCTTATTCTTTTTGTCAATATCGATACAAAGTAATCTTGGTTTTAATTTAGAATTTTGTTTTAATTTGTTCTACAGGTGTGTTTTTGACATTGGATGCGCCGTACTAGATCTCGTGACATTATTCCTGTTGATCCGGAGATTGAAAGAACTCTTAGATCACTAAGAAGAAATAAGATACTAGTCATGGCTGAAGAAGATCGTGAGGTACTACCACGCACCTTGAAGGACTATGTACGGCCAGTTGTGAATGGAAATTACTCGAGCATAATGCGCCAGCCAATCAATGCCAACAACTTTGAGCTCAAACCAGCTTTGATTAGCATGGTGCAACAGGCTCAATTCAGTGGATCACCACTTGATGATCCCAATATTCACCTGGCTATGTTCTTGGAGATTTGTGATACTGTGAAGATTAATGGTGTTACTGAAGACACCATTAGACTGAGATTGTTTCCCTTCTCTTTGAGGGACAAGGCTAGAGGTTGGCTACAATCTCTACAACCGGGAAGCATCGTTAGTTGGCAGGACATGGCTGAGAGGTTTCTTGCTAAATTCTTTCCTCCTGCCAAAACAGCCCAACTCAGGAGTGAGATTGGCCAATTCAAGCAAAATGATTTTGAGTCACTCTATGAAGCATGGGAAAGGTATAAGGACTTGATTCGACGTTGCCCACAACATGGATTGCCAGATTGGTTGCAAGTTCAGATGTTCTATAATGGGTTAAATGGGCAAACTCGAACTATAGTTGATGCTGCTTCTGGTGGAACTTTGATGTCGAAGACAGCTGAAGGTGCTACTGCACTTTTGGAGGAAATGGCCTCAAACAACTATCAATGGCCAACTGAGAGGACTTTGGCTAAGAAGGTTGCTGGAATTCATGACTTGGAGCCGATAGCAGCTCTTTCCGCTCAAGTAGCTACTCTATCTCATCAGATTTCAGCCTTGACAACTCAAAGGATACCACAAAGTACAGAATATGTTGCATCCACAAGCATGATAGTTCCAAGCAATGAGGCGAGTCAAGAACAAGTTCAATATGTCAACAATCGGAACTACAATTATCGTGGTAATCCTATGCCAAATTACTATCATCCAGGGCTTAGAAATCATGAGAATTTGTCATATGGAAATACCAAGAATGTGTTGCAACCTCAACATCCTCCCGGATTTGATAGCCAACCAAGCGAGAGGAAGATGTCACTTGAGGATGCCATGGTTTCCTTTGTTCAGGAGACCAATGCAAGGTTTAAAAAGACTGATTCACGGTTGGACAACATTGAGACTCATTGTAGCAATATGGGAGCTGCTATAAAGAATATTGAAGTGCAAATTGGGCAACTAGCCACTACCATCAATGCCCAACAAAGAGGAGCTTTTCCCAGCAACACTGAAGTGAATCCAAAGGAACAATGCAAGGCCATCACACTTAGGAGTGGAAAAGAAATAGAGAGGTCACCATTGAAGGAGAGCAAGTCCACCCCTACAGCTGTGAACATTGGCCAAAGCAAGAATAAAGTAGAAGAAGATGAGATTGTCAATGACACACTAGAGGAGACCGACTTTGCTCCTACAATTTCATTTCCTGACAATCCTCCTATTCTTGCTCCTCCACTTCCTTACCCTCAGCGTTTTCAAAAGCAAAAACTAGATAAGCAATTTTCTAAGTTTTTGGATATTTTTAAGAAAATTCACATTAATATTCCTTTTGCAGATGCCTTGGAACAAATGCCAAACTATGTCAAATTCTTGAAGGACATCATTTCCAAGAAGAGAAGGTTGGAGGAGTTTGAAACAGTGAAGCTTTCTGAAGAATGCAGTGCCATTCTTCAAAAGAAATTGCCTCAAAAATTGAAAGATCCAGGGAGTTTCACTTTGCCTTGCACTATTGGAGATTCATTTTTTTGATAAAGTTTTATGTGATCTTGGTGCTAGCATTAATCTTATGCCACTTTCTGTTTGCAGGAAATTAAGACTTGAAGAGATGAAGCCTACAACAATTTCTTTGCAACTAGCGGATCGGTCCATCAAGTATCCACGTGGGATCATAGAAGATGTATTGGTAAAGGTGGATAAGTTCATTTTTCCTGCTGATTTTGTGGTGTTGGACATGGAAGAAGATGAAGATGTCCCACTAATTCTTGGGCGACCATTCTTGGCTACGGGAAGAGCTTTGATTGATGTTCAAAAGGGTGAGTTAACATTGAGAGTGAACAAGGAAGAAGTTTTGTTCAAAATTTACCAAGCCATGAGAATTCCAGAAGAGCCAAGCACTTGCTTCCGGGTTGATGTCATTAAGCAAGGTGTGGAAAAGCCCTTTAAAGAAGATGCACCAGCCAATCACCTAGAACGAGCCTTGCAGCAGGATACATCACTTAGCAATGAAGTGGAGAGGAACTATACTCTTATTCCTTTTGGAGATCCCGATTGATGAAGATTGAAAAGTCTGGCTGTAGACTTTAAAACAAGCGCTTATGGGAGGCAACCCATAGATCTATCTTTCTTTCTTTCATTTATTTTTTTTATCTTTATTTATTTAAGTTTTAATAAATTGGTTTTTGATGCAGGTTTATTTAGCAAGAATAAAGAGCTGGAAAATTTTAAAACCTCGGAAGGTTCACCATAAAACCAGGGAAGTTCCTTTATTTCTTCAATCCTTTTTACTTTCGCATCACAATGAGGACATTGTTTAGTTTAAGTTTGGGGGTGTAAACTCCTATAATTATTTGATCCTCTTGTTTTCTAAGTTTTGGGTTGTTGATGGGTTGTTTGATTCTTTTACCAAGCATGCATTGGAGTAAGATTGAATTCTCTATGACTCTGAAATTTGTGATTGAAGATGGTTTTGAGAAAAATTTTCAAAAATTTCTTTTATGTCAAGTGAAGTTTTGTGGGTACTTTGGTTTAAATCTTTGACCTTGAACACAATTGAGCACATAGTCGTTTTTCTCTTATTCCATTTTGCTTATGAAGAGAAGAAGTTGAATTAATTGAAAGAGGGAGGTTCGATTTTGCTTTGCTCTAGAATCCGTTGATGGGTCCTTGAGGCGAAATCCTAGTCGAGACCAAATATTAGAGAAATGATCTAGGCATTTCTTTGGCATAACCCAAAAGCTTTCCCAGCCGTCCTAAATGTCATGCCATCATTACATGGTGTGTTTCCATAGTCAACCCCCTTGAGCCTTCATGAGCCTTTATTGATTCTTTAAACTACATAAACCATGCCCGCTCTAAGCCTGAAAAACAATGAATCTACCGTTGATAGTTTGAGAAAATACTTTGGTGGAGAGTTACATTTAAAAGAGAAAATTGGTTACATGATGAAACGTATTAGGTTTGCTCTGTTCGATCAAAGAAAAAGAAGAAGAAGAAAGGAAGTGATATAAAAAAAAAAAAAAAAAAAAAAAAAAAAAGAAATGAAAAGAAAAAGAAGTAGCCAAGCGGAAAGTGAATTACCTCAAATTTTGTTAAGGGAAGTGTTGGTATTACATCAGTGATTACAGCAATAATAATGCCACAAGTATGAGCATATTGCCAAGAAAGAGCTATGATTTGAATCATGTGAGTTTCTCTTTTAATGTTCTTTTCACTAAGTATTTTCCCAGTTTGTTTAATCTCCCATATCCAGTTCTTTCTTAACCCTCACCCTGTGGCCTATCATTACAACCTTAATAAAGACCTTTTGATCTTTGATTTTGGTGTTGACTACATTAGTGGAGAGGATTTCTGAAAATTGGACTTATGGGGTTAAGTTTTAAGAGAATTCTTTTGATTTTAGTTGTTCTACTTTTATCTGAGTTTGCAGGTGGTTTGAGGTTAAATTGACTATATCACACACACACTCAAGGTCTTAGCTTTAGGTTGAAGTAAACGCCTAACTCTTGCTTGACAAATTGCAAAATTTTTGATTGATTTTCTTGCTATCTTTGATGTTAAAAGAGTAAGATACTAGAGATGAAATCTAAATTCATAAAAGCTTGGTGAGTGATGATACTTCTCTTTGGGGTCGAGTTGATATTGCCTAAACTATCATTTGTTTTTCTTTTTTTGTTTGAGGACAAACAAAGTTGTAAGTTTGGGGGTATTTGATGGCTTGCAAAATTTCATATTGCAGATTTTACAAGTTCGCTCGAGCGGAGGCTCTTGGCCGCTCGAGCGAATTCAGGCAGATTCAAACGCTCGACTGCCGCTCGACAGGGAGTTCGAGCAGGTTGCTGAAAAACGAAGATCGCTCGAGCGGAGACATTGGCCGCTCGAGCGAAATCAGGCAGAGTCGAACGCTCGATGTGCGCTCGATAGGACGCTCGAGCGAAATCAGGCAGAGTCGAACGCTCGACGCGCGCTCGACACCCCGCTCGAGCGAACATCGTATTTTGACAGATTTTAGGTTTTCCGCCGTGGGACCATATAAAAGGCCATTCTTCACTCTAGAGCCGCGGTTTTTTGACTGGAGAACACTCTTTGGGAGAGAAAAACATAGCTAGAGGGATTCAAATCATTTGTTTTGGAGACGGAATTCCAATTTATTGCACGTACGTTGGATTCATACACGAGCACGGACGGGAGAAAGGCGTTGAATCGTTCCCTTGAGCTTTTGACGACCAGTTGAGGCTGCAAGGAGGATTTTTCAGTGTTTATTTTCTTCTTCCCATCTTCTCAGAACAATTATGGTGAATTCGTTTATGTTGAATTCCAATTCTAGCATGAGCTAAATTTTCTTCTTTCTAGGAAAACGATGTAACCTAATTCCGAACTATGCTTGTTTGTCCATGCTAATTTAATGCAATTCTCTATTTGTTTATCTGATTTATTCTGAGTTTAATGCTTCTAATTAACTGGCCATTGATTAGATGATTATTAATCTTGTGATTTGCTATCGAAAGAGGGAATCATAGGGTAGATCTTGGATATTTCAGCATAGGTAAGTATAGAGATCGAAAGACTTGTATGAACCTGTGTAGTAATTAAATCATTGGTCTTATTGCATTCTTGATTATTTAATTTGCATACTCTTGTGTGAATTGATAAACTAGAATCACTTCCAATTGACTATCGAAAGAGGCTTTTGGATGAATTAGAGATTTGCTAATAGACAAAAGAGGTTTAAGTTAAATTAGCTGGATGAGAAAAGCATAGTGAAGAATTATGGTGAAATCGATTTCCTAGAAGGTTTCTTCCCCATTGAATTTGATCTTTGAAAGTCAGTTTTATTTTCTTTGCTTATTTCTCTTTGAGTTGATCTAAGTTTATTTGCAACTACAAAAACCTTAGCGATTCCTCGAGATAAAATTGAGATTAGTAAAATTTTGGTATTTGGCAAGAGTAAGGTACCAATCCCTGAGGACGATACTCTACTTATTACTTTACTATAAAACTACGATACTGTGCACTTGCAGTTTTGCACCGGTCATTATGGATTGGGTACAGTTTATGAAACGAGTTGCTCGTAGAGTGCCTATCGATCTAGTGAGTTATATATTTCTTAAGATTTGATCATAGGCCCACTACATTATGACAGATATATTGCCATTTGGAATCCTGATCACACAATTTTTGTTAGCTGTAAGGGTCTTACTAGATTGAGCGAGTTCGGGAGCTGATTGAACCGATCAACTCCTCGACCTTCTCATGCAGCATGGGACACTTGAGATTTCGTCTTCGTGCTCCCATTACATAGCCGGTAGAGACCTAGGGAGATGCACACACGAGAGATCATAGTGTATCGACCAGTGAGACATCCATACAAGACGCATCATGCACTGTTATTTGTGAGATGATAGCAGATATAATACATGTAGAGATCCATACATAAACATCAAAGGTGATTAATGCAGTGTGTACGGAGATCCAAAGTACCATTTCTAACTTACATATAAAGATTAATTTTATCATTTCTGACTTACATACAAATTTTGCTATCATATCTATGACTCGGGTGATGATCATTACGTAGCTAACATAGTTGGAGACACACCTAGCTAGCATTAAGAATATAATACAAGATTTTGTTGAGTAGTAGTGTGTATCTTTTGTTTGCATTTTTTTTTTTTTTTTGGTTGTATGGACAATATTTTGTGTTTTGTAAAATTAATTTAATTATAAATCATCTTTTTCTTTTCTAAATTAATTATTTATTTCCGTTATACATATATATATTCTTTAACTGCTAATTTTTTATATAAGTCAAATATTTCTTCATAATTAAGTAAGGTATTGTGTTGCCAATAAAAGTTATAGAAATTCTGTCATCATTTGAACGTAATGTATAAGCCTTCGGACATTTTTCCATTCCATTCAAAGATTTCTGCAATTAATTTCCATTTGAACCCTTTATTTTACGTTCAAACAATGATTAACCTTAATGTTCGAACAATTTAATAAGTTGTTTGAATGGTAAGTCAATTACTTGCTAAATTTAGTCACTTAACTTGCCAATTCCTCGTTTGATCTTTTATAATATCCATTCGAAAGTTTATTTTATTATATTCGAAAGATTTATGCAATTAATTTCTGTTTGAACCCTTTATTTTACATTCTAACTGTGACGCCCCCAAATTCTGTTTGGGATCGGACGGACATTTGAAGCGTTGAGACATGCAACATAAGGTTACCTACCCCCGTTCATGACATATAAGATGCAATATTCCTAACATGCATATAACATTATGCAATATTCGCAGCGGATAAATTTTTTCTTTAGCAATACTATGCACCAAACTAAAAATATCCCAAATACTTAAAACATACTTTATATATAAAGACTCATTAAATAACTAAGATCACAACACTAGTTCAAAATGCTTATGATCCAAAAAGTACTGGAGATGCAACTCAATAGTACAAGTAGTAATTTACGTTAACTACTATATTAACATTGACGTCGCATCGTCGCTCAGTCAACTGTGTCTAGTTGGTCAGCTCCTGATTCTCCTTCAGGTCTTGTAACAAGATTTACCATTCAGGAGGAATGGTAGTTGGGACTACCACAGTGAGATTTGATTACAAATCTCAGTAAGTTAATAAAAAACTTCCACACAAACTAATGATGCATGGATGACAGTAAAAGTATAAATGTATAATCAAATTCATAAGTAATTAAAGCATAATTTGACGTACAACATAACATAATTGACATAACTTAAATTGAAACGTGAACTGAACTTGACTTGACGTGAAGTTGATATGAAACTTGACTTAACATAAACTTGTTCTGAAACTTGACTTAACATGAAAAATACATACTCCACAGTTGTTGTGGCCTCATATATTCTACGTGTAAATATATACTCCACAGTTGTTGTGACCCCATGTATTCTACACATCACAATGCAGTTAAATACATATTCCACAGTTGTTGTGGCCCCATGTATTCCACGTGTCATAATACAGTTAAATACATATTCCACAGTTGTTGTGGCCTCATGTATTCTACGTGTTACAATTGTTGTGTCTCACGTAGTATATGCGTCACAATTGCTGTGACCCCATACTTCGTGTGCCATAGTTATTGTGGACCCCACGAAACTGAATGTAACTCAAGATGAAACGTGACTGGAATACGAAAGGACTGAAATCCTGACGTAACATAACGTGACTTGAACATAACTTGAAAGACATGACCAACTTGAGATAGGAACATTTCGTAACATGGCATATAATAGACAACATATTTAACATGATATACTTGCAACAATGAATATTACATAATTTGACATACATGTAATAGATGGCATATTTAACATGATGTACTTGTAATGTATAGCAATACATGACAGAATATATTGTATAACAGATGAAAACTGATGACAGAGTAAATTCTGTGCAACAGACAATTATGTGATGACTTGGCACGTCATGAAAAATATGATAACACACATACATATACTATAATTCCTTTACTTAGCACACATACACAGTAGACTGCTAGTAAGTTAAAAACTAACTTACCTCGATCTCCGCGTTTCTTATAAAACCTCAAGCGTGATCACGAGGAACTGTAATTATTGATTTTAAAAGTTAGCACTAAATCACTAATAATTTTAAATATGGAAAATACTAACTTAAAGAGTAAAATTTTCATTTTACTCTCTACATATAGGAAAATGACCGTTTTACCCATAACTTAAGGATTTTGCATACTAACTCCAAAAGTCATCAAAATTTACATGCCTCATGTAAATTTTATCCTCAACTCAAATATCAATTTAGAAAAATTTAAAACTAATCACAACTATTAAAATTCCATAGGGCCGAAATTCACATATTCTATTTCCATTGATTTTTGTTTCTAACTTGTTTTGATTAACCTTTTGATTTATGACTTATAAAAATGTGATCTTCAAACCAAACCATCTCATGATTTAAAAAAGATGTCCTAAAACATATATAAGCTTCTAATTCAAGATCACATGGTTAAAAATTAACCAAAACATAAATTTAGCTAAGAACATCTATACTTTGGCCTATCTAAATATCTCTTTGCATAAAATTTCATATCTTTGAAACTAACTTCAAATATCTTCAAAATAATAATATAACATGTATATAAGATACTTAGAATCCTCCAATAAAATTATCAAAGTCATTGGAATAGGTTTAGACCACCAAAATGTTAAACTTTCTCAAAACAGAAACAGTTTTTTCTCTTCCAGTTTCTAAGTTTCTAAATCTAAGAAAATATTTCATCAAAACCTTTAATCATGCAAAATCCCTCAACCAATAATCATATACACATGTTAACAATACTCCATAAAAATTTCGGACCAATATCTATCCATTAGCTTGGTCAAAAACTCCAAACTATAACATATTCTCAGTTTATTTTCTAGAATGACTTTTCTATAGTTTACATAATATTGGACTAACCAAATGATCTTAAAATGGGACAAATAATATATCCACATAAACTAGACTAAAAAATGAACAACTTATATGAAGGAGATTTTATAAAAAAATACCTACAAAAGCTTCTAAATGGGCATGCAAAAGAACACCTAAAAACTATCCGAGGGAGTATTTGGTGTTCATCCAATGAAAGGTGTAAAGGAAAAAGATTTCATGGGAAGTGGCTGGAGGTATTTATGGAAAAAATATGGAAGAAGATGAGGCTGGAGTGAGAGTTGAGTGTAAGTCTCTCTTACCCGGAGTAAGAGTTAAGTATAGGTCTTTCTTACCCAATAATATCCACGAAATTAGCTTAAAATATTTTTATCCAATAATATCCATAAAATTAGCTTAAGATATTTTTATCCAATAATATCCACAAAAATTAGCTCTAGATATTTTTATCCAGTAATATCTACAGTTTTGAACAGACGTTTCGTCCGAAAATATGAAAAGAGTTATTACGCCATAAGACCTTAAATAACCCACCGAGTCTAATGGCACAAACTATAATATATTTAGACACTTCTAACTATCTCCAATAATCAAAAATACATTTCTGATACCATAATGAGTAATAACATTAACTATGTAATTAGACTAAAATCTATATGATTAATGGATTCGTGAAAACATATAGGGTTTTTACGAGGTTCCTAAAGTCAATAGAAATTCCACAATTGAATTTCTACCGAACTGTTACACTAACAATGATTAACCTTGATGTTCAAATGGTTTAATAAGTTGTTCGAACGATAAGTCATTTTTCACTAAATTTAGTCACTTAACCCATTAATTTCTTGTTCAATCATATATATATATATATCCGTGTGAAAGTTTATTTTATTATGGACAAAGTTTCTTGTCCCTACATATACCATTCAAACAAAAAATTGATTGTTCAAAAGGTTTATGACTTCTGTTATTTTTTAGGGATGGAATTTTGAATTTTGTCCCTAAAATTCATTTTTTTGGGATGATTTTTATTTCTTCCACAAAAAAAAGTCCTAAAATCTCATTTTTGTTGTAGTGTGACTAAGAATGTTAGAGGGCCACAAAGAGGTAAGATAAAGCTATTCTTTTTTATTTCAGAGAGAAATAATAGAATGATTGACATGTCCAAGTCGTGCATATCATAAATCATAAGATGCATAATTCGATTTATTTTTAAAGACAGAAATAAAAGCAAAATTGCCTCATTCGAGCACAATAAGCTGCCATCACGCTTGCCGATTGCCACCATCCTTCTTGTTTTGCGATTCTGAACAGTGAACAAAGTATTAGTAAAGGTAACAAATAAGGAAAATCAGATGTTAATCTACTAATGGAAAGCAAAGTTTTGGTGAGGTGAGAAACAACTAAGATATCAAGAAGATGGAGATTTGGGATAGGAGAAATTTTATCGGTGTGGGTAATGGGTAGTGACGCACTATTCCTAACAATTACACAATCTACCCATATAACTTGCGAACTGGTCTAGTTGAGAAGAATCTGTAGTCATGTGGGCCGAGGCCCCTATATCCACAAACCATTCAGAGCCCAATTCTTCAAAGAGATTGCAGGAGCTGGTGAAGGCCTCAACAAGTTGAGCATATGACTCACTCCGAGCATAGAGCTGGCGGCAGCGATTGACATAGTGGCCGTCCATCTTGTAGATTTCGTATCATCGTGGAGTATGCCGCCTTTGACCAGAGTGGGAGTGTCCTTGTCCACAACTGGAAGTGTAACAGCCCGCTAGAAATTCAATTGTGAAATTTCTATTAACTTTAGGAACCTCGTGAAAACCCTATAAGTTTTCACGAATCCATTAATCGTATAGGTTTTTATCTAACTATATAGTTAGTGTTATTATTTACTATGGTATCAGAAGTGTGTTTTTGATTATTGGAGATAGTTAGAAGTGTCAAAATGTATTATGGTTTGTGCCATTAGACTCGGAGGGTTATTTAAAGTCTTATGGCGCAATAACATTTTTTCATATTTTCGGACAAAACGTCTGTTCAAAACTGTAGATATTATTGGATAAAAAGAAATATCTTGAGGTAATTTTCATGAATATTATTGGGTAAAAATATTTTGAGTTGATTTTTATAGATATTATTAGATAAAAATATCTTAAGTTGATTTTTTGTAGATACTATTGGATAGAATATTATGAGATAATCTCTTATAGATATTTTGGGTAGGAGAAAACTACACTCAACTCTCAACTCCAGCCTCATCTCTTCCATATCTCATCCATAAGTATCTCCAGCCACCTCTCCCCACGAAATTATTTCCATTTATACTATCCATTAAAAGAATATCAAACACTCTCTCTCGGACAGCTTTTAGGAGTTCTTTTACATGCCCATTTTGAAGCTTTTATAAGTGTTTTATCATAAAGTCTCCTTCATATAAGTTGTTCCTTTTTTAGTCTAGTTTATATGGATATCTTATTTGACCCATTTGAAAATCATTTGGTTAGCCAAATATTGTGTAAACTATAGAAAGGTCATTCTGGGAGATAAACTGGAGAATATGTTATAGTTTGGAGTTTTTGACCAAGCCAATGGATAGATATTGGTCCGAAATTTTTATGGAGTATTGTTAACATGTATATGTGACTATTGGTTGAGGATTTTTGCATGATTAAAGGTTTTGATGAAAGATTTTCTTAAATTTAGAAACTTAGAAACTGGAAGAAGAAAAACAGTTTCTGTTTTAATAAAGTTTAACTCTTTGGTGGTCTAAACCTATTCTAATGACTTTAATAATTTTATTGGAAGATCCTAAGTATCTTATATACATGTTATATTATTATTTTGAAGATATTTGATATTAGTTTCAAAGATATGAAATTTTATGTAAAGAGATATTCAAATAAGCCAAAGTGTGGATATTCTTGGCTAAATTTATGTTTTGGTTAATTTCTAACCATGTGATCTTGAATTAGAAACTTATATATGTTTTAGGACATCTTTTTAAATCATGTAATGGTTTGGTTTGAAGATCATATATTTATAAGTCATAGATCAAGAGATTTATCAAAACTAGTTGAGGAAAAAGTTTCTGTTTTTGGACTAAGTGTAAAACCAAAAACTCCAAATGTTATTTTGTGATTTTGGTGACTTTAGTTTGATGATTTAAAGCATGGTTGATGTTAGGATGATATTATGAATATGTTAGAAGTAAGATTTGATTTTTGAAATTCTTGGAGATGTTTTGATTTAAAGAAAAAGTTTGGTGTTGATTATTAGCTTTTTCTAAATGGATGTTTTAAGTATGGTTTTGAATTTACGATTGGAAGATTTTTGTTATAAAAGTTTGGTTTAGGCATGAGTTTTGAAGTTGGAAGGAATTGCAATAAAAATCAAGGGAAATGGCCTATGGATGTTTCGACCATAGTGTGTTTTTCATAGTTGTGTTTTGTTTTAAATTTTTCTGAGTTTATATTTAAGTTTAGGACAAAATTTATATGAGAAATGTAAATTTTGGAAACTTTTGGAGTTAGTATGGAAAATCCTTAAGTTATGGGTAAAACGGTCATTTTCCCACATGTAGAGAGTAAAATGAAAATTTTACTCTTTAAGTTAGTATTTTCCATATTTCAAATTATTAGTGATTTATTTTTAACTTTTAGAATCACTAATTACAGTTCCTCGTGGTCGCACTTGAAGTTTTATAAGAAACGCGGAGATCGAGATAAGTTAGCTTTTAACTTATTAGCAATCTACAGTGTATGTGTGCTAAGTAAAGGAACTAAAGTGTATGTATGTGTGTTATCATATCTATCATTCCATGCCAAGTTATCACGTAATTGTCTATTGTACAGAATTTATTCTGTCATCAATTTTTATCTGTTACATAATATTTTCTGTTATGTATTACTGTACATTACAAGTACGTCATGCTAAGTATGCCATATATTACATGTATGTCAAGTCATGTAATATTCACTGTTGCAAGTATGTCATGTTAAATATGTTGTCTATTATATGTTATGCCATGTTACGAAATATTTCTATCTCAAGTTGGTCATGTATTTTAAGTTATGTTCAAGTCACGTTATGTAACGTCAGGGTTTCAGTCTTTTCGTATTCCAGTCACGTTTCATCTTGATTATTTATGTATGGGGTCACAGCAATTGTGACGCATACATTACGTAAGACACGGCAATTGTGACACGTAGAATACATGGGGTCACAACAACTGTGGAGTATGTATTTAAGCATTTAAAGAATAAATTTCTGTATAATACATGGGGCCACAACAACTGTGGAGTATGTATCTACACATAGAATACATGGGGCCACAACAACTGTGGAGTATATATTTTTCATGTTAAGTCAAATTTGTGTAAAATATATGGGGCCACAACAACTGTGGAGTATGTATTTACACGTAGAATACATGGGGCCACAACAACTGTGGAGTATGTATTTTTCATGTTAAGTCAAGTTTCAGAATAAGTTCATGCTAAGTCAAGTTTCAGATCAAGTTCATGTCAAGTCTAGTTCAATTCATATTTCAATTTAAGTTATGTCAATTATGCTATGTTGTATGCCAAGTTATGCTTTAATTACTTATGAATTTAATTATGCATTTATGCTTTTACTGTCATCCATGCATTATTAGCTTGTGTGGAAGTTTTTTGTTAACTTACTGAGATTTGTAATCAAATCTCACTTTGGTAGTCCCAACTACCATTCCCCCCGAATGGTAGATCTTGTTACAGGACCTGATAGAGAATCAGGAGCTGATCAACTAGACACAGTTGACTAAGCGACGGTGCGACGTCAATGTTAATATAGTAATTAACGTAAATTACTACTTGTACGATTGAGTTGCATCTCTAGTGCTTTTTGGATCATAACTATTTTGGACTAGTGTTGTGATCTTAGTTGTTCAATGGGTTTTTATGTATGAAGTATGTTTTAAGCATTTGAGATATTTTCAATTTGGTGCATAGTATTGTTAAAGAAAAAAATTTATCCGCTGCGAATATTGCATATTGTTAGATGCATGTTAGGAATTTTGCATCTTATATGTCATGAACAGGGGCAGGTAACCTTGTGTTGCATGTCCCGACGCTTCAAATGTCCGTCCAATCCCAAACGGAATTTGAGGGCGTCACAGGGTGGTATCAGAGCAATACGTCTCTGGGCAGTAAATCCACATGTCCTTACGAAATGCACCAAACATTAGACTTGAAATTTTAGTCGTCAGTAGGCTTGAATTTCTTAAGGTATGAAAGGTAGTATGTGGTTTTAATAAATATACTCGTGTGTTTCAAGAATGGACACATGACTCGTGATAGAATACCTCGGAATCCTAAGGGAGATAACAATCAAGAGGATCAGAATTTCCCAATGGATGAAAGATTAGTTGAGGTAAACATAGTTAATGTTGATCTGATTGCAATTGATGGTAGTATTGCATTATTGTTATTTTGGAGTAGGTCAAGTCTTTGGAGTTGGTAAATTGTACATTGTTTGATTCAAACGAGTCATTGTTTCTATTAATTGTGGTAGTACTTGAGAATTCAGCTTGGAAGCTGAATTGTTACCCTAGTGGTAAGAGTAACAATTTTCATTAGAAGTATTATTGTTCATACTAATGTAGATATAGAATACCTTTTAGTAATATGAGAAAAGATATGTAGGATTGATGAATGGTATTCCACATATTTGGAGGATTGTTTTGATTCTGAGAATACGATAGAAATTGTGTTTGGAAGAGTAATTTGATTAGGAGAAGCTTTAGCCTTAGTATGATTCATTTATGATAATAGTATTACCACGCCGCCAATAAATGATCTCTGGCAAAGCACTATCTTTATGGATACATAGATCGATATTCTTTTGAAAACTATTATATGAGAAGTAAAATCTTGGTCTTGAGGATTTATGTGAACATTATGAACAAATCATTTAGAGTTAGAATAATTGATAACTCATGACGGATAGAAGAGTTATGACAATCATAAGAGAGAAAGTCTCAAGTTTAAGTTATTAACTGGTCAGTTATCGAAGTACCACCTAGGAAGATGACTGATTGTTGCGATTATAAAAAAGTAAGTTAGTCCTAGACCAGTAGGACTCCTTGAGGTTTTTATTAACTTGAAGATTACTGAGAGTTTGGATATGCATGATTAAATGCATATTTATATGAGTCATTGGATCATGTCATATATATGAAAATCCCTGAAAGAAATAAAATGGAGCACATAAAACATCTACCAGAAGATAGAAAAACAAATATGAATATTTGTGAAGTATTATTTTATTATCATAAAGCAAAATTACAGAAATTTGAGGCTATTTGCCTCAATCTTTAAACGCTCTTACTCTTCAAAAATCTGCATGCCTTTCCTATCTAAAGGAGTAGCCACTCGAAAAGAAGAGTTAAGCAAAGATTTTAAATCTCTATTCTCTCGCTTTACTGCTTCTATCTTCATGTTGGATTCCATAAGAAGCCTCTGAAGGATAGAAATTTTCTCGTAGAGTTTGTCCACCCCACCAGTCTTGGATTGCAGTCGCTGAGAATATGCGACAATGGCTGATGAGTATCGAGTACCGAGACTCACAAGCTCGTAGATAAGTTCATTATCTGACTTATTAGTCAGATCATTATTGGATTGCATTATAGCACGTACGGAAGAATCATAAACAACTGGTGAACGAGGTGCAGAATACCTCATGTTTTGGTAATGAGAAGATTGCTGAGTCATTGCAAAGTGAGTAAACAGAAAGAGATTACAGAGTAAGAATGCAGACTAATTTCAAAAAAGTGAAGAAGATGAGATGAGAAAGAAGATGAACTGAATAATTCTTTTATAGAGAAAATTATGACGAATCATCTCTCTACAAGAGACAAGAGCAATGTAGTATCATAGCTGCGGTGCCTGACAATTACAGAAGAACAAAGTAGTGTCGTAGCTATGCGGTGCCTGACAACTACAAAAGACCTATAAAAATCATGTGCATCAGAGTTGTCTGGTCTAAAACAGATGGCCACCGATTTAAAAAAAAAAAAACAGAGAGAGAGAGGATAACGGCTTAATTTTGATGAATTCTCTACTAATTTTGGTATTTATAAGAACACTAAAAGTATATCGCCTATTTTTTTCTAAAGAAGAGTTTCGGAAGATTATTTACTTGAAATTTTAGGTTTGGAGAGTGTGTCGATACAACTTGGCCAACCTTGTGGAAAGAAGTATAATATAATTGTTGATTAAAATAAGAGAGTTAAGGAATGACATAATCTCAAAGGCAAATATATACGGGATAGACACCAGATTGATAAGCAACACATATTCCTTAACTTGTTATTTCTTACTTATTTCGATTTCGAGGATGAAATCTTTTTTTTAGGAGGGGAGATTGTAACAGCCCGCTAGAAATTCAATTGTGAAATTTCTATTAACTTTAGGAACCTCGTGAAAACCCATAAGTTTTCACGAATCCATTAATCGTATAGGTTTTTATCTAACTATATAGTTAGTGTTATTATTTACTATGGTATCAGAAGTGTGTTTTTTATTATTGGAGATAGTTAGAAGTGTCAAAATGTATTATGGTTTGTGCCATTAGACTCGGAGGGTTATTTAAAGTCTTATGGCGCAATAACATTTTTTCATATTTTCGGACAAAACGTCTGTTCAAAACTATAGATATTATTGGATAAAAAGAAATATCTTGAGGTAATTTTCATGAATATTATTGGGTAAAAATATTTTGAGTTGATTTTTATAGATATTATTAGATAAAAATATCTTAAGTTGATTTTTTGTAGATACAATTGGATAAAATATTATGAGATAATCTTTTATAGATATTTTGAGTAGGAGAAAACTACACTCAGCTCTCAACTCCAGCCTCATCTCTTCCATATCTCATCCATAAGTATCTCCAGCCACCTCTCCCCACGAAATTATTTCCATTTATACTTTCCATTAAAAGAATATCAAACACTCTCTCTCGGACAGCTTTTAGGAGTTCTTTTACACGCCCATTTTGAAACTTTTATAAGTGTTTTATCATAAAGTCTCTTTCATATAAGTTGTTTCTTTTTTAGTCTAGTTTATATGGATATCTTATTTGACCCATTTGAAGATCATTTGGTCAGTCAAATATTGTGTAAACTATAGAAAGGTCATTCTGGGAGATAAACTGGAGAATATGTTATAGTTTGGAATTTTTGACCAAGCCAATGGATAGATATTGGTCCAAAATTTTTATGGAGTATTGTTAACATGTATGTGTGACTATTGGTTGAGGATTTTTGCATGATTAAAGGTTTTGATGAAAGATTTTCTTAGATTTAGAAACTTAGAAACTAGAAGAAGAAAAACAGTTTCTGTTTTGAGAAAGTTTAACTCTTTGGTGGTCTAAACCTATTCTAATGACTTTAATAATTTTATTGGAGGATCCTAAGTATCTTATATACATGTTATATTATTATTTTGAAGATATTTGATATTAGTTTCAAAGATATGAAATTTTATGTAAAGAGATATTCAAATAAGCCAAAGTGTGGATATTCTTGGCTAAATTTATGTTTTGGTTAATTTCTAACCATGTGATCTTGAATTAGAAGCTTATATATGTTTTAGGACATCTTTTTGAATCATGTGATGGTTTGGTTTGAAGATCATATATTTATAAGTCATAGATCAAGAGATTTATCAAAACTAGTTGAGGAAAAAGTTTCTGTTTTTGGACTAAGTGTAAAACCAAAAACTCCAAATGTCATTTTGTGATTTTGGTAACTTTAGTTTGATGATTTAAAGCATGGTTGATGTTAGGATGATATTATGAATATGTTAGAAGTAAGATTTGATTTTTGAAATTCTTGAAGATGTTTTGATTTAAAGAAAAAGTTTGGTGTTGATTATTAGCTTTTTCTAAATGGATGTTTTACGTATGGTTTTGAATTTAGGATTGGAAGATGTTTGTTGTAAAATTTTGGTTTAGGCATGAATTTTGAAGTTGGAAGGAATTGCAATAAAAATCAAGGGAAATGGCCTATGGATGTTTCGACCATAGTGTGTTTTTCATAGTTGTGTTTTGTTTTAAATTTTTCTGAGTTGATATTTAAGTTTAGGACAAAATTTATATGAGAAATGTAAATTTTGGAAACTTTTGGAGTTAGTATGGAAAATCCTTAAGTTATGGGTAAAACGGTCATTTTCCCACATGTAGAGAGTAAAATGAAAATTTTACTCTTTAAGTTAGTATTTTCCATATTTCAAATTATTAGTGATTTAGTTCTAACTTTTAGAATCACTAATTACAGTTCCTCGTGGTCGCACTTGAAGTTTTATAAGAAACGCGGAGATCGAGGTAAGTTAGCTTTTAATTTATTAGCAATCTACTGTGTATGTGTGCTAAGTAAAGGAACTAAAGTGTATGTATGTGTGTTATCATATCTGTCATGCCATGCCAAGTTATCACGTAATTGTCTATTGTACAGAATTTATTCTGTCATCAATTTTTATCTGTTACATAATATATTCTGTTATGTATTACTGTACATTACAAGTACGTCATGCTAAGTATGCCATCTATTACATGTATGTCAAGTCATGTAATATTCACTGTTGCAAGTATGTCATGTTAAATATGTTGTTTATTATATGTTATGCCATGTTACGAAATATTTCTATCTCAAGTTGGTCATGTATTTCAAGTTATGTTCAAGTCACGTTATGTAACGTCAGGGTTTCAGTCTTTTCGTATTCCAGTCACGTTTCATCTTGATTATTTATGTATGGGGTCACAGCAATTGTGACTCATACATTACTTGAGACACAACAATTGTGACACGTAGAATACATGGGGTCACAACAACTGTGGAGTATGTATTTAAGCAGTTAAAGAATAAATTTCCGTATAATACATGGGGCCACAACAACTGTGGAGTATGTATTTACATGTAGAATACATGGGGCCACAACAACTGTAGAGTATGTATTTTTCATGTTAAGTCCAGTTTGTGTAAAATACATGGGGCCACAACAACTGTGGAGTATGTATTTACACTTAGAATACATGGGGCCACAACAACTGTGGAGTATGTATTTTTCATGTTAAGTTAAGTTTCAGAACAAGTTCATGCTAAGTCAAGTTTCAGATCGAGTTTATGTCAAGTCAAGTTCAATTCATATTTCAATTTAAGTTATGTCAATTATGCTATGTTGTATGCCAAGTTATGCTTTAATTACTTATGAATTTGATTATGCATTTATGCTTTTACTGTCATCCATGCATTATTAGATTGTGTGGAAGTTTTTTGTTAACTTACTGAGATTTGTAATCAAATCTCACTTTGGTAGTCCCAACTACCATTCCCCCCGAATGGTAGATCTTGTTACAGGACCTGAAGGAGAATTAGAAGCTGATCAACTAGACACAGTTGACTAAGCGACGGTGCTACGTCAATATTAATATAGTAATTAACGTAAATTACTACTTGTACGATTGAGTTGCATCTCTAGTGCTTTTTAGATCATAACTATTTTGGACTAGTGTTGTGATCTTAGTTGTTCAATGGGTTTTTATGTATGAAGTATGTTTTAAGCATTTGTGATATTTTCAATTTGGTGCATAGTATTGTTAAAGAAAAAAATTTATCCGCTGCGAATATTGCATATTGTTATATGCATGTTAGGAACTTTGCATCTTATATGTCATGAAGGGGGGTAGGTAACCTTGTGTTGCATGTCCCGACGTTTCAAATGTCCGTCCAATCCCAAACGGAATTTGAGGGTGTCGCAGGAAGAGCCTCTGCCATGGCCACTAGTGCAACCTTGATTATTTCAAACACAACCACCATGATGAGAGGGATTGTTGGTGGCTGTAAAAGTGCAACAGAGGAAGAAGATGAGTCTAGACATTTTTGAAAAATCTCAAAGCTCTTTGCTTTTGAGACTAAATTTGCAAAAGAGGGGAGAGGGGTTTGAGCCATTTGAGCGGTGGAGAAGCTCGAGAAGTCAGGCACTAAACCGTGGAGAAACTAGTGCACCTTATCGGTGCCATCAACAGGTCAACCAATCGCATAGTGTTTGTGACGCCCCCAAATTCCGTTTGGGATCAGACGGACATTTGAAGCGTCGAGACATGCAACACAAGGTTACCTGCCTCCGTTCATGACATATAAGATGCAATATTCCTAACATGCATCTAACAATATACAATATTCGCGGCAGATAAATTTTTCCTTTAGCAATACTATGCACCAAATTGAAAATATCTCAAATGCTTAAAATATACTTCATACATAAAAATCCATTGAACAACTAAGATCACAATACTAGTCTAAAATGGTTATGATCCAAAAAGTACTAGAAATGCAACTCAATCGTATAATTAGTAATTTACGTTAATTACTATATTAACATTGATGTCGCACCGTCGCTTAGTCAACTGTGTCTAGTTGATCAGCTCCTGATTCTCCTTCAGGTCCTGTAACAAGATCTACCATTCGGGGGGAATGTTAGTTGGGACTACCAAAGTGAGATTTGATTACAAATCTCAGTAAGTTAACAAAAAATTTCCACACAAACTAATGATGCATGGATGACAGTAAAAGCATAAATACATAATCAAATTCATAAGTAATTAAAGCATAACTTGGCGTACAACATAGCATAATTGACATAACTTAAATTGAAACATGAACTGAACTTGACTTGACATGAACTTGATCTGAAACTTGACTTAGCATGAACTTGCTTTGAAACTTGAATTAACATGAAAAATACATACTCCACAGTTGTTGTGGCCCCATGTATTCTACGTGTAAATACATACTCCACAGTTGTTATGGCCCCATGTATTTTACACAAACTTGACTTAACATGAAAAATACATACTCCACAGTTATTGTGGCCCCATGTATTCTACGTGTAAATACATACTCCACAGTTGTTGTGGCCCCATGTATTCTACAGAAAGTTATTCTTTAACTGCTTAAATACATACTCCACAGTTGTTGTGGCCCCATGTATTCTACGTGCCACAATTGCTGTGTCTCACGTAGTGTATTTATCACAATTGCTGTGACCCCATACATAAGTAATCAAGATGAAACGTGACTGAAATACGAAAGGACTGAAGCCCTGACGTAACATAACGTGACTTGAACATAACTTGAAATACATGACCAACTTGAGATAGAAACATTTCGTAACATGGCATAACATATAATAGACAACATATTTAACATGACATACTTGCAATAGTGAATATTACATGACTTGACATACATGTAATAGATGACATACTTAGCATGACGTACTTGTAAAGTACAGTAATACATGACAGAATATATTATGTAACAAATAAAAATTGATGACGGAATAAATTCTGTATAATCGACAATTACGTGATAACCTGGCATAACATGACATATATGATAACACACATACATACACTGTAGTTCCTTTACTTAGCACACATACACAGTCGATTGCTAGTAAGTTAAAAGCTAACTTACCTCGATCTCCGCGTTTCTTATAAAACCTTAAGCGCGATTACGAGGAACTGTAATTAGTGATTCTAAAAGTTAGCATTAAATTACTAATAAATTAAAATATGAAAAATACTAACTTAAAAAGTAAAATTTCCATTTTACTCTCTGCATGTAGGAAAATGATCGTTTTACCCATAACTTAAGGATTTTGCATACTAACTCCAGATGTCACCAAAATTTACATACCTCATGTAAATTTTATCCTCAATTCAAATATCAATTTAGAAAAATTTAAAACTAATCACAACTATTAAAACTCCATAGGGCCGAAATTTTCATATGCTATTTCCATTGATTTTTGTTTTCTAACTTGTTTTGATCAACCTTTTGATCTATGACTTATAAATATATGATCTTCAAACCAAACCATCACATGGTTTAAAAAGATGTCCTAAAACATATATAAGCTTCTAATTCAAGATCACATGGTTAGAAATTAACCAAAACATAAATTTAGCCAAGAACATCCACACTTTGGCTTATCTGAATATCTCTTTGCATAAAATTTCATATCTTTGAAACTAACATCAAATATTTTCAAAATAATAATATAACATGTATATAAGATGTTTAGGATCCTCCAATAAAATTATCAAAGTCCTTGGAATAGATTTAGACCACCAAAGAGTTAAACTTTCTCAAAACAGAAACTGTTTTTCCTCTTCCAGTTTCTAAGTTTCTAAAGCTAAGAAAATATTTCATCAAAACCTTTAATCATGCAAAAATCCTCAACCAATAGTCATATATACATGTTAGCAATACTCCATAAAAATTTCGGACTAATATCTATCCATTAGTTTGGTAAAAAACTCCAAACTATAACATATTCTCCAGTTTATCTTCCAAAATGACCTTTCTATAGTTTACATAGTATTTGACTGAACAAATGATCTTTAAATGAGACAAATAAGATATCCACATAAACTAGACTAAAAAAGGAACAACTTATATGAAGAAGATTTTATGATAAAATACTTACAAAATGTTCGAAATGGGTGTGCAATAGAACTCCTAAAAGCTGTCCGAGAGAGAGTGTTTGATATTCTTTTAATGGAAAGTGTAAATGAGATAATTTCGTGGGGAGGGGTGGCTGGAGATACTTATGGATGAGATATGGAAGAGATGAGGTTGGAGTGAGAGTTAAGTGTAGGACTCTCTTACCCGAAGTGAGAGTGGAGTGTAGGACTCTCTTACCTAATAATATCTACAAAAATCAACTCAAGATATTTTTATCCAATAATATCTACAGTTTTGAGCAGACATTTCGTCCGAAAATATGAAAAAGTGTTATTGCGCCATAAGACCTTAAATAACCCTCCGAGTCTAGTGGCACAAACCATAATACATTTTGACACTTCTAACTATCTCCAATAATCAAAAACACACTTCGGATACCATAGTAAATAATAACACTAACTATGTAGTTAGACTAAAACCTATATGATTAATGGATTTGTGAAAATTTATAGAATCTTCACGAGGTTCCTAAAGTCAATAGAAATTCCACAATTGAATTTCTAGCGGGCTGTTACAGTGTTGGTCACAAAGGGCCTTGAAGGCGCGGGCATACTATGCAATAGATCAAGTTTTGCGCTTCATCAATTGGAGGTCGTCCTTGAGGCGGAGTTTGAGTGCCTTCGAGCGGTGGCTAAAGGTGTTTTCCATGGCAAGCCACACCTCATGGGAGGTGGAGAGGTCTACAGCTTTGGCCATAGCTTCCTCGGTGAGGGAGGAGAGTAGGAGGCTAAGCAAGCGCTGGTCCGTGGCTTTCCAGGCCAAGTGTTTGTTCTTTGGTGTCTGAGAGTCAACAGGGTTGAATTTGAGTGGCTGCAGAAGGGTGCCATCGACATGGCTAAGCAGGTCTTGACTCTCAAGAAGGAGAAGAAATTGACTCTTCCATAGGAGGTAGTTGGATGATGAAAGTTTGATGGTAACCATGTGAATCATGCTGTTGAAGGGAAGGAGGTTGGGTGCGGAATCGGAAGCCATTGGGATTGAAGGAGATTAATCCAGGTATGCTCTTGATACCATGAGAATGTTTGATTATTCACCTTGCTTTACAGTGGTAAATTGTATTGCTATATATAATTGTTACATATTGTGTATCTTTAATACAAATCAATGAGTTTACAATGAAAATGAAACGATGCATAAATAAATCTCCCATAATCACGGTAGTCAACTTTGGCATATATGGGAAGACTTTGATTGAGAAGTGATATTCTCAATAATGACCACATAAAAAAAGTATTATTTAAATCACGTCAATTTGTGACATTATTTTTTACCAATCTAATTTTTATTAGAATATTTCCCTTTTACGAAATGGCATGGCAGTGCCACATGATGGTACCGCTCATTAATTAATGTGATCATCCCGACCAACAAAATTGGTCCCTGATGGAGCTTGTATAGATAACAGTTTTGAAAGTGAAAATGCTATGCGGTCCACACCCCACCGTATTAATTAATTACTCGGAGTGCTGTTACCATGTAAAAAAAATGTGGATCTATTAAAAGAAGTTAAGGGAATAAATGAACAAGAAAAGATATCATGTATAGAATAACCTGAAGGTAGGATTCCAAGGAGGGGACAGCTGTCAGCGCTAATGAGAATAGAGAGAAAGGTGAGCTATTATTAATTGGGTTTTGCTACACAACCTTCCAATATCCCAACATCTCACTTTTTTTTAATTTTTTAATATTTTTTAATTTATTCTTTTTAAATTAATTTAATTATTTTATTCATTATTTATATATTAAATATTTGATAAAAGATAAAATAATAAAAATTAAAAAAAAAAGTAAGGTATTGGAGTGTTGAGAGGTTGTGAAGATTTTTTCTTATTAATTTGTTATGAATAAGTACGCCTCTCCTAGCTGCAAACACTCATGTGGTTCAATCTAGCTTTAATTTATCTATACATAAAATATAAGGTTGAACTATTCCCTTATTTATTTTTATTAGAAATATACTTTAGATATAAAGAGATTTTATAAAATTAAGTTTAAAAATTGACGTAATATGATATAATATATTAAATTATAGAATTATTTTTATTGTAAAATAAATTTAACCATCATATTATGAAGTCATATAATTTATAAATTTATTTTTATAAGATCTTTTTATAATTATATCACTTCTCTCTTTATAGTATTCAATCCCGATGGGTACTCATGATCTATATAGTACTTATATTTTATTTTGTTGTACTTTTTGTAAGGGTAGAGACCCAGCTGAGATTAACTCAGTTCAGTCTAATTTTAAAATGAGTCTAATATTAAAACATACAACTCTCAAATTACTAAACAAATCTAAATTCAAAATCTCCTTACACGCGGGACTCATAATTTTTTTCAACTCAATACATATTTATACGTGAGACTCATAACTTTTTTCAACTTTTTATAAATAATACTAAATTTATCTTAACATCTAAACTCATTTTAGATAATTTCTATATAACTTACTCCGTTGAGTCAATTCATTACTATTTGTAAAAAAACCAACTCAGCTCAATCTCTTAACGCAGCCAATTCTTCCCTTTCAAGTCGGCTATAACGGAGTAGCTGAGCTAGCTGATGATTATGCGAGACCAACTTTGCATTACTTTCTCTTTTTCTATTTCTCTTTTCCTCTTAGGTATTTATTTATTCAAGCGCTAGAAACCCAAATTAAAGAGAAAAGGCTATATATATATATATATATATATATATATATAATTCTGACAAGTACTAGCTAGGCTAGTTTGGTGTTTAACTTTAAAGTACTCAAACTAGAGTTCCGGATCAGTACTACTCAAACATGCATATTAACACGATATTAATAAGGACAATGATATGTCTACAGAGGACTTTTACAAAGAATCCTTATTTAAAAAAAAAATAATCATAAATTCATTTAAAACAATTCTTTCGTCATTAAGTAAAAAAAATAAAATCTTAAAAAAATAATATGCATTTCGGTAGAAAGTTTATGTGGAAATAGTATTTCCCTATTAATAAACTTATCATGATCATCATGTTAATCTCAATTAAAGCAAAGGAATTAGAAAGAAGATGAAGAGGAGAGATCGAGAGCATGGCTATCATGTGTAGGAAACCAAAGGAATGAGGATCACCACTAAAATGTACTGGTATAGTAACAGCTAGCTCGCTCAACTCGTACTGAAGCAGAACCACTAATATCGCCAAAATTAATTGTGCTGTGGAATTGACTACAACATGCATGGACAGAAAGCCATAGCTACTTATATATATATATATATATATATATATATATATATATATATCAAAAGCTCCAACCCCACCAACCTTGAAAAGCAGTACATTAAAATTTGATAAATAATATTTACAGTCTTGATTATGCAAGTGGCGTGTAGTCATTTTGAAAAAAATAAATTAATATGAGACCTATATGAAAAAAAAAATTAACTTTTTAATCGTAGACTCTACTCTTTTTCAAAATAATTGCACAACATTTATAATTCCATAACTATATATAACATTACTCTAAAATTCTACCCTCTCCGTTGACAAATACCTAGCTAGCTAGCTGTTTATATAAATCTTCTTTATTTATACAGCTAGCAAGCTGGTAGTAGTAGGTGTGCGTATATATATATATATATTTATAGGAGCTTTATAAAAAGAAGTGCAACACAAGCAAATAAAGAGCTAGTAATTAGTTATAGAGAAAGCAAAATTCATGAAATCTTCCTCTTTTTTCTCCCTTTTTTTACTCTTGTATTATCCGCATGCATGGACGTTGAAAGAGCTAGTAGATCCAAGAGGAAGGTCAAAAGGAAATGAAAAGAAATCTGAGAATTAAGCAATAAAGGGCTATAACAATATCAGATATCATCATGAAGGAAATTAATGATCATGTGACTCTGAAGTCATTTGCAAATTGCGGAAAATCGATGCAATAGCTATCGAGAAATTGATCACAGTAGTAGTAGTACTGTTGCGAAATTGTTAGATATATTAAAGGTTTACTGCTGCAAGTAGTGATACATGATGAAACTCGATCGATCTGGCGAGATAAGATCGCATGCAGCTAGCGCGCACTGTTGCGAAGATTAATGATTGATTTCTTCATCTACCCCACATCATGTCACGGTACGGTGATTCAAGGCCAGCAGTCTTTCTTTTCTGCAACGTGAGGTCTTTGTAGAAGTTCTTGATGAATTCCTCCGCAGCCTTATCCACCTGGCCGCTATGATAATCTCCATCTTCTTTCAACGGAAATGGCGAGTCTGTTACTCTCAGCTGTCGCACCATCGGACTCCTTCCGAACCCAGGTAACGTCACCTGCGGCGACGCCTCCACCGGAGGCGCCGTGTTATCGTGATTGTTCAGCATCTCAAGTACCTTCTGAAATGCAGTAGCTGTGGTGACGTCTTCATAGCTATAGGTGGACTTGGAGGCGGCAGAAGAGAAGTGGTGGTGCTTATTGCGCTTGTTGAAATGGAAGATCGCGGGGCGGTGATGATAGGCAGGGCTGTTGCTGCAGCTAAACTCGTATTCGCGCGGGGATACGAAGGCAAGAGAGTCCCTGGAACGGCAGCTCAAGGCAGAGAAGTGGTCGTGGAGGGTGAGGTTGTCGGCTATGGCCTTGCCCGCGAGCTTGCCGCGCTTGAGCATCAGATGGAGGTCCCCCATTATCTTGTTCTTGCATATGCCTTTTCTTAGCATGAATAACACGACTCGAACCATGTTCCACAGTTTCTTGGCCACCATTGGTGGACTTGGTTCCATTTCCATTACTATTGGTTGGCTGAGAGATCGAGAGGGTTTTAATTCTGGTTTGACAGCTGTGAGAGAGAGAGAGAGAGAGAGAGAGAGAGAGAGAAATGATCTACAGGTATGTTTTGGGGTTGGTCATGGAGGGTGAGAGGGGGAGAGAGCGAGGTATATAGAGGGCAAGATAATTGTACGTACGTAATATAGAAGGAAAAGATGAGGACGAGTTTAATTTATGAAGAAAATGAAAGAAAAAAATGATATTTGGTGAGTAGTAGTCTCGACTCTTAGCGCGTTTGTATTATTTTGGAAGAAAGGTAAGGAATTGGGTTTGACGAAGCAAAGGGTAGGGACCAGGGTTACTTTGCTAATGTGTTGTCCAGATTACAAGGAGGTCCCTATGATTGTGACCAAATTACTTAAGTAAGCCCTCAGGCTTCAATGATTACACAGATATTTGGCACTTTTTTTTAATGTCAGAATTTGCCTAAAGTTGTATAGGTAAAGTGACATACAACCACAACTAGGAGCGACATGTCGGGAAGTAATTGTTAGAATTTCAAGGCAAAAGTAAAATTCCATCCGATATAGACATGTATGTAACTATATACTTTATTTACTGAATTTAAAAGGTACGAGGGATCAGCACCATTTATTTATTTATTTTTATTTTTATATATAAGGGTGGAGATTTCTAATCCAGCTTTTTCATTTAAAAAATAAAGAGATGTTATTACACCATTAACCTCTTGATCATAGGAGGGATCAGCACGTTGTAACTATATATGTGTTCAGTTTTACTTAATTATAAATTGCTGTAAACCAAAATTGTAATTAAAAATTTAAAGGCCGGGGTGGTTTAAATTTACGTCATAAATTAAAACAAATTAAAATTTTAGAAGGAAATAAATGGTCTTTATGATCATTAATATTGAAGCGTTTGGTGTTGGACATTGAATAACGTATTCCCATCAAATAAGTTTTATAAAGAAAAGAATATCAAGGAATGAAAGTTGAATTTCTCAAAGACAAATACTCTTATCTTTGCACGCAAAGAGATGCAAAATATGTTGCCATGGACGTCATGTGCTACTTCACATATTCTAATTAATCAAATATATATGTATATGTGAGAAATGTTAAGAATCCTAGAAAATAAATCTACAAAATCAGCGTATGATCTTTATATAGTAAGTCATGAAATCTTATTTTACATGACATATGTCAAATATAATTATATAATTGAATAGAATAAAAGTATTATTAATTGAATAGAATTTTTTTACTCATTATTATTATATTACACAAGAGGAAAAAAAAAATAAAAGTATAGAGATAATTGAATAGAATTTTTCATATTAATTACCCTAGTTAAAGTTGGTCTTTGTCACCAGCGTAAAGGCGCGTGGACTTTGTGTGTCTAATTCCGCCCACACCTTTACCTTTCAAAGAGGCCAGTCAGGCTGGCAGGATTGGATGAATGAATACAAGCAACCTACTCAGGACACGTGGCCCTCCTCTTGAGGTTCAAATGAATAAGTAGCCGTACACTCCTACACAATCACTTTATGTGACCCACAATGTGGCCGTCCAACTTTCCCAACCTTTAAATTTAAAAATAATATTTACAGTATAAGATCTATTTTACATTAAAAAAAAAAAAGATTATTTTATATAAAAATAAAAATTAAATAAAATATTATTATTATTATTTTAAAATTTAAAAAAATTAAATTGAGATTTTAAAAAATTAAATTATTTATTATAATTTTTGTAAAAATTTAATAAAATTATAATAATAAAATAAGATGAGATTAGTTAAGATGAGACGAGATAACTTCCCAATCCAAACTAGACCTTAGACTATGTAAGTATCACATATTTTTAAAAATATATATATATATATATAAACAAGAAGCTTAACGGATTTTTCAGGGAAGAAGGCGTCTTCGTCAACTTCCTTTATATAAATTTATTCTTAATCACAAATATTAATATTAAATTATTAATATATTGTTTTTTAACCTTATATATTAAATTAGATTCTTCCATGTATAACATGAGATAAGTATGAGTATAAATATATATATATATATATATATATATTTTATTGATCAACTCCTTTGTATCAAGGATGAAATATATGGACGATTTTCCTCCATTGTTACAATAGCGTGGGCAATAACATTGGAATTTCTTCTAACATGTTGAACCGCCCACTTTTCATATTTCCTGATCAAGTTATACTTACCTTCCATCAATTGATCCAAACATTTTCCATCTTCCTTCAAAAGTCTTTATAATCTGTGAAGAGTGTCTTTCAATTATAACTTGTTTAAGTCTCAGCTCTAATCCAAAGATATATAGTAGCTTGAACTGTTCCATATGATTCTGCCAATAGGGGATATGGAAATAGGCTCATTTTCATTCTCAAAGTAGCAATTACCTTCCCTTCACAGTCTCGAGCAATGACATTTATTCCAATTTTAGAATGAACCTTATCTACTGCTATATCCCAATTTAGTTTATAAATATTCAATGGTGGAGGATCATCCCATTTAGCTTTGTGCTACTTTCTAGACTAGAGGGTACATAACGGCCTGTTGTTTTCTCATCTCAAGCAATAGCTGCAGATCTTGTTGTGTATCCTTCACTACTATGTTAGGATGTTTAACTCAGCATTGAAAATGAGTTCATTACTTCTCAGCCATATTTTCTAAGCCACCACTGCAAATTTCTACAACAATTCAATTTCGAAAGTGGTTGACGTACATAGCCTCAGTTAGCTATAAGTACATTTTTTATAAGTACATTTTTACACACTTTTCGTGGTTATAGAGTATTTATGAAAACAAAGTTTTGGACTCTATCATATTAGGGGTAAAATAGAATTAATTTGGGTCCAAAAAATAACTAGTTCAACAAAAAAGCTCAAAACTGAATCACACCTATAAACCCAATAGAAAAAAATCAAAAGTTTTGATTTTCTAGATGAATCAGTTTGTATTCATTCTCAAAATTTCAAAACAAACCAGTTTAATTTTAAAATATGTCTAAAATCGGATTGGACTAAGCCGAACTGATTACACCCCTATTATTAATAAGAAATGGATGGAAACATCAACCATTTGACTTGTTTTTGGTATTTTAGTGATCATAGTTTCCATCGGTTTTTAACTAAATAGAGTGTCATAAGTTTTTAAAAAAGATAGTAATTAATATGAAACTTTTAGTTTCAAATAAGTTCCAAACTTCTAATACATTAAACTATCACTTATTAGATCTACTTTATGGTAAAAGCAACTTTAGAACATGAAATACAACATTAAACCACATCAATTTATAAATTTATTTATATGTAATTTCTTTATACGTAGAGTTTTTCTCTTTCATATATATATTCCTTTATTTTCTCGTAATTGTATGAATATACAAACATCCATACCCGCCATTTACGGCCCACTCGGTCACTGTTGGAGTTGGGATAAAAATATGGTTGTAAAAGTAATTAATACTACATATTCAATTATCTAAGTAGTACAAATAAGATACAATGTTGGATAAACTAAATTCAATTTAAATTTAGCCAAGAAGAAGTTAACTCAATTTAGGATGGCTCTTAATAAAACAAAATATTTGGGCATGCATGCATTTAGAGGATGGGCAATTTCTTTGGTTTGTTAATTGTTAGCAAAGGGAGGCGTTAATCAATTAATTAGTTTTTACTTGTAGAAAGAGTTAAACAAACTAATTTATGTATGTTTTAATACTAGCATAACTGTATCAATTAAAAATAATGATAGTTGCAGTCGTGAATGTGTAAGTATAACGTAATCATTTAAAAAAAATGAATAAATACGGAACTTATATAAAAAAAATTAATTGTTTTACAGTAGATTATACTCATTTTCAAAACGACTGCATATTATTTACGTATTCTACGATTATATATAACATTACTTTTTAATTATAAAAACCAAAATAAAAGATCAATGAAAAAGAAAAAGCAAAATATTTGAAAAAATTAGTTTGTGAATCCAATTAATTAATATAATTACCGGGTGCTATATGTCTTGATTTGTTTTGGCTAAGTTTCATTGTCTTTGTTGTGGACGTACGTAGTACGTGTGGCTGAGGTGATCATTAGTAATGCATTGTCATAGACAAATTAAGTGTGTCAATTTCACTACTAAAAGGGACTTTAGGCATCATGTCATGTTTGCACTTTGCCGCACGCTACGGACTTTGGAGGCCCGAATTATTACGAGTTCAACAATCAATCCCATCCTATTAATTATCTTTGAAAATGATATATATAGGACCTGTTGACATTTTGTCTTACTGTTTTTTTTTTTCCTTTTTGAGAAAATAATTTATGCAAGTTTAGGTGTATAAATTTTGTGCAAATTTATTGAAAAATTTTGAAACTTGAAATCGACAAAATAAACTCACTTCCTTTTAATAAGAAAAATTTTATTTATCGTTCATTTTTTATCATACTTTTATTATTTTATAATGTGTCATCAAATAATCAGAGATTATTTATTATATTTCACTTATAAACTTATCATTATTCTAATGCTATATTATAAGATGATGAGAGGATACTAAAAATTTGGATGATTAGTAGCATGCCTCACTCATTTCATAAACTGACATGATTTTATATGACACATATGTTAAATCTACTTTATAATAAAAATAACTTTATAATCTAACGTATTACATTAATTTATATCAGTTTATAATCAGCATATTTTAAATGGTTATATATGATTGAGAATGATAAAATTAATGAAAAACATGGATAAATGTACAATCCTCATTTGATAGCACCCCTTAATTATACCAATAGTACATTTTTCCAATTCTGACACTTAGGTTAGGTTTGAGTGTTGAGATATATTGTGAATAGTAATAAAATAATATGTGAAAAGTAATAATAGAATATTGAATAGTAGTGAAAAATAATAAATAGTAATAAAAAGTAAGTGAAAAATAATAATAAAATAATAAATAATAATGAAGTATATTGAGAAATATTGAGAATATCTTAACACCCAAACACACGTAAGACTGATTATTGTGAGCACTTGTTATTATTTTTTATTTATGCTTATAACGATACAAGAACTATCACGAGCTGATCTAAACCCCAGTAATTAAACCCTTTTTTCGAGAATAAAATATGCAAACACGGCATGAGAAAGCAAGCCCACAAAATACGGTACTGTATGAATGTTTACTTCTTTTTAAGAAAAGAAAACCCCCATGCACTTTAATTGCTTTAGGAGTAAGCGTGGAACAAAGTAAGATCGAGTTTTTACTTTCGCTCGCACGGAACACTTAACGTGTTGCAATATCAAGTCATCACTCCTTTTGAGAGTTGGGGAATCTTATTCCTAGATGTATATATTATGTGCCAAAACTCTGTGACATATACAAGACAAACAAAGATTCCCAACAAACCTTAATGCATGGGCTGCTTTCTCTTTACTCTTTAGTACTGATCTTTACCATTGAGGGTGGGTTCCATTGTTTCAGACTACTTCCATTATTCTTATCCACTTAATTTATATATATGAAAGACGCATCCTTCATTTGTATCATTGAGATAACAAATTAGAGATATTTAAATTTTTAAACTTCTTTTGCAATCAACTAGCTAGAGCTTCTACCATGTTAACGGTATAAAATGTACGTCTCAATTCCATACCAACTTATAGGCGAAAAGACTCGAAAAATCATTAACTAGGCATTATTGATACCTATTGAGTTTCTATGATCTATCGAATAATATCTTTTGGTGAAAAACACACCCCTAATGTGAAAGGCTGCCCACATTAGCCAACATAAAGTGGCGTCTTTACGCACATATATGCTTGTAAATAACATTTTTCACTGACTTTAATTATAGTCTCAGTTGTTAGAAATCGAACCTCCAATCGCCCTCTTCTCCGTCCCTATGAAAAAAAAAAAAAAATAGCATATATACGTGAGAAAAAGGTGATGATCAACATCATGAATAGACACAATAAATTATTAATTTATTAGGAATTAATATGTCTTGTAGCTTCGATGGGACCAAATGAGCATGGGATCGAATTAAATAAGAAGGCAATTTGATTTCGCGCGATTGACTTTGAACTCGAGGAAAGCTTGATGAGGAGGGATTTTAAATCTACAAGGAACCACTAATTAATTTCTATCCACCCATACCCACCTTTGTGATTTTTCCAGCTTGATTATTAATCAAGTATATATAAGCTTCATTATTAGATATATATTTTGAGTCCAAAATTATTGGTGGTCCGGAAAAGGACAATTAGTTTGACTTGTAATTTTCATGTCACTCTCTTAATTATTTGTTTCTCCCCATTTTAGAAAAGTACTTTACACACATGAACTCACCTTCTCATTATTATTATAATTGAACCCTTTGTTTCCAATTAGCTAGGGTTTATTGGGTTTTTTTCCCAACTAGTTGAACGAGTAGATTGGCCATACATGGCATGGGTTTTAGCCTTTTATTGGCCATAGGTTTCATGATTGCGCGCCATGGTTCAGCTCGCTCCTGCATGCAATGTGCAAGTAATTAGCTAGACTGTCGGCTGCGTGGGTTCCATAAATTAAATTGCCATCAACGACGAGCAGCTTTATCTCAATATGTAAGTTATATCTGTGTGTTTGATATAGCCATTTTACTCCCATGATGAACTTGATTTGTGGCAATTCTCATCAGTATTTATTTCTACACTCGGATCCGATACCTTGTTTATTTATCTTTTTGTATAAATTGATCCTCTACAGTACTCTTTTATCCATCAAAGATTTACCTTTTTTATGAACAAACTTTGTTGGGTTTGTTTGTAGAGTATGATTTATTGTTGTGGTGACCTGACTTGATGATCTGACCTGACAATAATTTGTTAAATTTTTTAACAGATTTTCAATAAGACTCATGCTATGGAACATAGGCTTGATAGGCCCAAGCCTAATCACAGAGAGTTCCAGCACGATATATAGTCACTCAACTTTCAACTCAAGTGAAAATTAAATAGAGAGTTTGCTCAAGTCTCACTTGACAGTGGCCTCAAATAAAAGTAAAGCAGAAAATTTACTCAATAGTTGGCTTAGGCGAATATTAGACAAAGAGTTCGCTCGATGCCTACTTAATATGCTGCTCGAGCGAATGTCGTAGAAAAGTAAAAATTAAAATTTCTACCATATAACCTTATAAATATAATTATTTTGTACAATATAACCGTTTTGAACAGTAAAAATCGCGACAACAAAGTTGTCATCAAAGTTTCAATGATTATCATCAAAGTTTCAATGATTACTGCTTTCAAATGTAAAGTTATGGATTTGGAATGCTTTCCAATATTGAGTTTAAAAGTAATAGTTGGATTTAAGTGAAATGATGGACATGGTAAATTACTCTCAAGAATTCTAGAGAATCTAGAATTGAGCTTTCACTAACTACATCTTCTTTTTATATATATATATATATATATATATATTTATCGGAACCACGATACGGTACATCGAATGATTATAAATGAGTAACAATACTCTTCATCTTAAATTTTATTATTATCAATCGCATTGAGATTGATGCCACACATTTTAAATGGTCTCGATCGTTTGTCAACCACTTAAATACAGCGTGCTATTTAAAATATATCGAGTAATAGGTGTGATTCGGGTTGACAAAGCTTTCTTTATTTCTTTAAAAGAATAAATTATTTGATAGTATAAATATAATTTAACGGCTTCTAGAATTTACTATTTGATTACAATTAAATGGATAATACACAAGTCGTTATAGAACTGATCAATAATATATTGAGAAAATGAGTATTTTAGCAGAAAAATTCAGAAGTTCATCTCTTGCGCATGCATTTTCTGATTGTTTTGAAACTCTATATTTTTACATCTTTCTAACTAATTTGGTGATGAAAAGGGCTTGTAATTAGGAATTAGCAGTTGCCATTTTAAGGAAGATTTATGGTCAGGATGCAGGAATGCCATTGGTTCAAACCTCTCTTATTGGATATGATAAGATTTTACTGCTGCTCTATGCAAAGTAAGGAACATAATGAGGAGTTAGAATTGTGTTCCGAGCTAGATCATGACCGGGGAGTGGTTCTGGCTTATAAATCTACTAGGCTATTCTGCCAATCATCGCATCGGCTCTGCTAGACTCTTCGAGAAGCGCTACAGTTACTAGGCCTATGCATAAAAAGTGATGGGCCCCGCCCGCCCGATATATCCGACCCAACTCACTCGATAAGTGCGGGTTGAACATAGCTGGCTTTCGGACGAAAATGTAGCCCGTCTCTCTCTCACTTTCAGCTCCAGCAAAACCAGCCCCCTTCTCTCTCTCTCTCTCTCTCTCTCTCTCTCTCTCTCTCTCTCTCTCCTCTTCAGGGAACAGAACCCTGTCAATTTTCGATTTGTTCTGGGGTCGATTTCCGGAGCTCCTTCTGGTTTGATGGCCTAAATTGATCGAAGGCTCCAGCGGTTGTTGAAATCCTGCTGCACGGACTGTGGAATTAGCGATCGTTTGAACCCACGAACATCTCACCCGAATCCTAAATTGTTAACTCGACTGGGTTGCGGGCGAGGGAGTCATGGAGACTAGACTCGGTGGCTAACTTGGGCCATTCGTGTAGACCAATTCATTTGGGGACAATGTGGGACAGCAACAGGGTCTGCAAGGACATGACGTTCTCGGGCTCGAGGAGGAAGGGCTTGAAGTCGACCCAGCTTGTCATTCATAGGGGCGAAAATGGTGATGTTGTCGTGGCCCACCTCGTCTTCGAGTGTCTACAACAAGAGGGACTTCTCCACGAGCTCAGCGAGCTTCGTATAGTGGGAGTCAAGGAGAACAACGAGGATTGAGTTGGAGTTAACGTGGGGCGAGCGAGTAATTGGGTTCTCGGGCAATGCATGAACACCGGGTAGGAGATCAGCGGAAACAAAAGCGAGAAATGAAACGAACCGAGTCGTTTTCAATATGCATGGTCTGCGGACCGGGTCGGGCCCAAAAGTGGCTTGGGCGGGTCATGTTGCAGGCTTAAGAGTTACGCCGAAATTCTACAAAATTAATCCAAAAAGTCGTATGATTTATATGATAAGTTAGATATATTTTATAATTTAATATATTATGTTAAATTAAGTTAATTTATAGATTTATTTTTATAAATTTTCTTATAGATAAAATTTCTCTCTTCCGTGACCAACTAAAGTAATTTTTTCAAAACAATTTTTGCGTCGGGAAGGGGTGCACTTGCCAGTTGGAAGTAGCGACGGATTAGATATGAAAATTTTGAATTTAAGATAAAAGTTTAAAATATTATTTTTAGTATTATAATTATTTTGAGATTTAAAAAAGTTGAATTATTTATTATATTTTGTGTAGAAATTTAAAAAAATTATAATGATTAGATGATAATTTTGAATTTGAGTTGAAAATTCTCAAGTTTCAAACATGCCCTTAATCAAAGGGTGTGAGTCTTTGGTCCTTGTCGGAGCTGTTAATATAATAACATAACCTTCATGATTCATGTATTATATCTTTTTCTAAAAGTTATGATTTGAGTAATTTTATTTGTAGTTATATTCGGTTTTGATTATTCAGATGATTTTAAATAATTATCATAAAAGCCAAGTGAGTGAATGAAAGAACATGTCTCCATGTGAGAGACTTAAAATGTGACTTATATGCCGCATCCTTTCAAATATATTATATATAATTATTTTAATAATTTTTTATTTATATTAAAAATTATGAATAATTAAAATAAAGATACTACTCATTTAAAAATCAACAATTATATTTCTTGATGGAAGGAATTAACACTTAAAAAATAATTGATAAAAGTCTTGGCCTATATTTATAAAGACATGTGATTTTCCATCAATCACATTCATTAACAAATAGATTGAAAACTCACATCCAATACTCTTTATATAAAAATATGTGAAGGTTTGCAATTTAGAAATAATTAGTTTTTATAAATATTTGATCAAAGATGGTAAAAAATAAATGTTCTAACCATTTTTTGAATATTAGATATTCTCTCAAATCTGATGATATCAAAAGCAATGATGGCATGGATGACACTAAAATCTTGCCGAGTAGTACTTCATATTATTAATCTCTCATTTTGAGCGATTCATTGAGACTTGTTGATACAATAAAAAGGAGTACAGTAACTTAATCCATTATCAAAAATTTTATATGTAATTATTTTAATAGACTTTTATACACTCCAGTGATATAATTGGTTGTATATTAAAAAAAAATTAATTCAACCAATCATATTAATAGAGTGTCAAAGAAGTACGTAAAAGTGACTGTATATAACACTTACTCATCCATTATAAATGAAGATGAAGATTTCTTTAAATTCGAGTAAAAAACTTGAGACAAAAGAAGCAAATTTGGTGGGGATCATTATTCAATATATATGCATGATCTCGAAATACATGATTGAACTGATTAATAAGCTTCATAATAAATGGATTGATATTTAATCTAGATTAAAAAAAAATCCCTTAATTGAAAACTTGAGTCTTAACAAGTTTAATGAATAATGGTTTCATATATAAGTGTCGTACACTTTTTTTTAAGAAGAGTTAGGTTTACTAGTTAAAAATTATTTATTTTTTCATGTGAATCTTATATTTATTTAATTTTTTTAAAAATAGTGTATAACACTTATATAACTGTAAATATCATTTCTCCTTACAATTTATTCCCAATATCTGTCATATTTATTTAATTATCATATACAGCATGTTATTAATCAAAAGAAAGTCTAGAAATCGGATGCCTATATTTTTTAAGTTTGTTGACTTTAAGATATGAATACCAAAAAGTCTATCTGTTCTTAATTAATTAATTAATTATTAATTAAGTTCTTAATTATTCAATTTCACTGTGTTCACTTCCCGTCACCTGCGGGGCTCTGCCGAGTAGCCGTTTCGAAGGCGACATCGACGGCTTTTATAATCACAGAATTCCCAAATCACCCCATCTTCTCAACTTATTTACGTGAAACCACCAACACCTAAAACAACATATCCAGCAGGCCGCTCCCACGGGTCAACCGGAGGGTCACTTTGGGAAACTTATCTTCATGTCTAAGCCATGTCCCAGTTTCAACGTTCAAAGTAAAGACTTTGAAAGCATCGAAAAGAAAATGGCAAGAAAGCAAGACAGATATCTTGTATGTATTTGCATAAGAACTCTAGGCTACTTGTGTTGTCCGGTATTTCGGGTCTCCATCATTTTCCATTCACTGAACAAGGTAGTTTTCGTTTTCTTTTCCATCTTTTAATTGTTTTTGTTCAACTTGATTGAATATGCGGATTGATATTACTTTTTTTAATCTTGCTTGAACTCTATTTCTATTTTGTAACTGATGAAGTAGTTCTTCTGGATATGCATTGATTGGTAAAAAATAGCAGTAGTTGTAGATGAAAGTAGGGGTTTTTTTTTTTTTTTTGAAGTTTTGGCTTGTTTTCGATTGGTTTACAAGATTCAGTTTCTGCGGTGTTCTTAGAAAATGTCAATTCTGAACCACATGTTTCGATTTAACTGCCAGTTTTCACTTGAATTTTCTATGCATGTTAAGATTTTGTGATTTGTTTTTGTTTTTGTTTTCTTTTTCGTTCAGAGGTTTTTGATAAGTAGTTTTCCTTCTATTTCTTCCTTGTGAGTATTTATTTATTTGGATGGTCCACTTTGGGATGAGTTGTGTAGTTTGTGATGAATTACAAGCCCAGTGGCAGCAACCAGATGCCCCAAGGGTCTAAGGCAAGGCAGGCTTTACAGTTGTCATTGCTTTTGGGTGTTTGCTACTGGTTGCTATACCAAATTGAGTACTCAAACAGTAAGGGGAAGGACTATGGTGGAGGTCTACAAAGCAAGCTCAGGGAACAAAATCCTGTTCTTGTTTTGGGTCGGAAAGGGAATGCAGCATGGTCAAGTGATGGAGTTGTGTCCAACTTAGAAGATGTCAATCTTGTGGGAGAAGCTAAAATGAAACACGATGGTGGAGGTGGAGATGATGAATTAGACGGAATTTTAGAAGAAAAAATTTCCCAGAAGGAACTGGAGCAACCGAAGATGGTGTCTCTAAATTATTTAAAAAATAATTCTGATGTTGAAGGAGTTTATTCCAATAAAGGATATGATGATCCATGGGGAAGTAGTGAGCAAGGACGTGAGAAGAGGCTTGAGATTGGTGATGAAAGAGATGGCAAGGACCCGAAAACAGAAGTTAAGCAGATAGGTGGAGAGGATTCAGAAAGACAAGGTAAGGAATCAGAAAAGGTTAAGGAAATTGCTGATGATTCTATCAAACAATACCAAGATGAAGCAGCCATCTTCAATATACAAGATGAAAACGATAAAGATATTATTGGAAGCAAACAGGAGATTTCATTGCAGCCTAGCGGATTGGAGAATAATGAAACTGTTGTTAGCAGGAGTGAAATGATGTTGGATGGAGTCCATAGCTTTCATGATGAGAATGGGGTTCCTCAAGATGGTAGGGATCTTGTGGAGACCACACTGAGTGATTTAAGAGATGATTACGAAAATATTCTGCATCAAGACACTTAAAATTCATCTAATTCTAGAATTCAGTGAAGGGACCAGATAGAAGTAGTTGCATCCCAATAAGAAGTTGGCTTCTGCTTAAGAATCCAAAAAAATAAAAGGCAGCTGAGGGGACTCGAAAATCATGTAAGAGCATGCAGTAATCAATTGTCAAACCTCAAGCATCAGCCATGTTTCAGAAAAACAAGATGATAAGATCATCATTCTTTTTTGTTTTTTGTTTTGTTTGTTTTGTTTTTGTTTGGGGGTGGGGGGGCACAGATTCTGTGGCTTTTCCTCCTGTTGAAAAAGAATCTGAGAGTAAAGACTAGCTTCCATCACAATAGTAGCCATAAGTATTAGAAGCGTTTATATTTTTTTGGTTCTCTCATAATTAAGTAAAGTTTAATCTCAGTTTTCTTTTTAACTTTTGGAGGCTTTTTCCCTTGACTGGGTCAATAGGTTGGCTCTCTTTTTGCGATACGTAGAAGACGCCCTTGCGTCGCTGCTATATCCCATGTAAGTTTTTCTTTCCATTTGGGAAGAAACAAATTTAACCTTTAACCTAACCAAATTCTTTGTCTCAAATAAAGTCTGATAAATGTGGATCTGATCATTAACTTGGAGTTACATAATACAGACCCTTGTTTTTTGAATTTTTAGGTCTCAAGCAAGGATTTCCATACCGCCATTTAAAGTAACGAAGTAAAAGGGCCTTTAGTTCCTTGTAACGACAAGTTTTCACATATCATCCTTATTCATTCCGGAAATTCGAATGTATAAATAAATATCACAGAAGACATGCAATTTGCTAGGACTCAGGAGTAGAACAGATATTTACTTCGAAATCCTGAAGTACATCGGAAGTTTTTGGGGTAGACTTCAGTATTCTAACAGCTCTAGATTGCCAATTTAATAGCCATTAGGGAGAAATATCGCATAACAAAGAAATAACAAACTCTGTCATCTATGACAAATGTTGTATCCACAATACAATTAATTTGAGTTGAGCACGGCTTAACCATAATCACAGATTCACATTTGTATTATGTTTTTTTATCAGTCAAGATAGAAAAATAAATAATAAGAAAAAGATCATGCATTAATTAGCTCAGAACTGTTACAATTTGACTGCGTAAATTGTTATAAATTTAGAATGTTTTGCAAATTGAATACAACTTCACTGTATAGGAAAGAACTCCAACTTATAAGACAAAACTTCTTGGCTTTCACTTTGAATTCGTTGCCAAGCTATAGCCAGGAATCTTAACAAGTCTGCTCTGCTTCATAACCTCTCTTACCATCTCAACCTCTTTCCACAAACCTCTGCCGGCATAAATATTTGATAAAACCACATAAACCCCATCATTCCAAGGTTCCAATTCTTGTAAATGCTTAGCCACCCACTCCCCTATTTTCACATTCCCATACTTCTCACAAGCACCCATCAAACACCCCCATATTATTGAATTTGCCTTCATCGGCATCCCCAATATTATTTCTCTGGCCTCCTCAAACAACCCTGCTCTACCAAGCAAATCGACCATGCACCCATAATGTTGTAACTGGGGCAGTATCCCGTAAGCATTCTTCATCATATGGAAGTAATATTTTCCCTCTTGCACAGCCCCACCATGCACACACGCGCTAAGTACCCCAACAAAAGTCACATGGTTCGGCTTCACTCCAGCCTCTCTCATGCATTGAAAGCAATCTATTGCTTCATTTACGTGCCCATGCATCGCATAACCCACAATCATGGATGTCCACGATGATACATTTCTTTCTTCCATCCTTGAAAATACTTTATATGCCAAGTCCGTCCGGCCACACTTTCCATACATGTCTATAAGCGAATTTGACAGCAAAATGCCCGGTTTTTCAATTGGCATGGCTTGGAAAGCACATTTATGCAGTTGGAGAGCCAAGTCCAAGTCCCCAAGACTTCCACTAGCCGATGTTACACTAAGCATAGTCACATCATCCGGCAGAAACCCACATTTTTTAAGCTCTAGGAACATGCCTATGGCTTCCTTGGCACGCCCACCTTGAGAAAGACCTCCAATGATTGCATTCCAAGAACCCAACTTTCTATCACGATTTTGCTCAAACACCTTTCTCGCATTACGGAACTCACCCAACTTAGAATACAGGTTAATGAACCCACTCTCACAGTACTCGTTGGACTCCAACCCGATCCTTATGGCCAGCGAATGAAGCTGTCGACCAAACTCAGTGGCAAGAAACTGACACACAGATTTTAAGACGATTGGAAGCGTATAGGAATCGGGCAAGAGACCGGCTCGTGACATGGCAACATAGACACAAAGCGCTTTATCTGGAGCATCTAGCCTAGTGTACGATCTTATAATGTTGTTCCAATGAAAGGGTGCAGAGTACAAATCTAGGAGTTGGGTTCGGACAATCTGTGCATAAACCTGATTCAGTTCCAGTAAGTTTCTGCAATTTGACACTTGGGTCGCAATGATTTTTGCTGGATCGTGGATTGAATCCTGAGGTCCCTGATTTGTTGGGAATTGAGAGTCCAAATACGTGCTAGGAATTGATGAGAGACTGTGATTTAGATGGGGAAATATGGTCAAGCATTTGGGTATCTGTGAAAATATAGAAATCCTGTGCAGGAAGTGGGGAATGGGGGGGCTCATACGTTATTAGAATCGAGAACAGAGTCATAGGCTGGTCCGCTGGATGGCGTAAAAGGAGACGAGACTCATCGGAGAGTTCAGACTACCCGTTATTCAGTAGCCAGGCTTTGAACCTGGATCTGGAAGTAAGCCAGCCTTGTTTACATTTGGATTAAGCCCGGCTATGTGAGTTCGTGTTGGGTCATTCAGGTTCGGGTAACCATTCGGGTTCGGGTAATCATTCGGTTAATAACTCGATCTATTCCAACAATACAATTCGGATCATTTGAGTTCATATGGAGTCACCTATCTTTTTGTCACTCTTCACAATTGTAGTAACATCTCTAATGGATCTAATTCAAGCAGAATAATGAAATAAAGAGAAGTATGGAAAGGATTTTGAGAGAAAAACTGTAGTGATATAAAACTGAAAAAAATAGTCGTAGTGATATAAAACTGAAAAACTAGTCGCATTTGGTAGGATCTAACTCGAGCACAGAATAATGAAATCGGTGGAAAAGAGAGGTATGGAAAGGATTTTGGGCAAAAAATTAAAACTGAGACATGCATAACAAAATTTCTCTCTAGGGATTTTTTGCCAGTATGGAGGAACTCTCCCTAGCCCCGTCGACTTTGATGGCGGGGTCCTCCCGCACGTTTGTTGAGCTTCTCAAGCCACTAGTTCCGATGACTTCTTCAGCCGGTATACCCATGGCATCACCAATCCTAATCAATGGGTCTCCTACGTTTATCTTCTCTGAGAAAGAGATGTCTGCTGCTGAGAAAACTGTAAAAAAAAATACATTAGTTCTCAAATTCCCTCGTGGTCGACCTTCCATTGGCAATATAAAGCTGCCTATGGTGAAACGGTGGGGCCTTGCTAGTATCCCCACGATTGGGATTTTTGACAACAGAAACATTTTTGACAAAGACTTTGAATGAGCAGATTATAGCGACTACCAGCGGACTAAGGTCGCGTCATGAGGTTGATAACATGAGAGTCTATATCGGGAGATCCTAATATGTAAAGGAACTTGAACCTAAGGGTGAATCTGATATAAAAGAGGGACTTGTGACTCCTCTTTCAACCTCCTTCAACTCTCTTAAAAATCTAGAAAATGAGGAAGGATTGTTACAGGCCATAGTCAATACACACAAGGAATATAGGTCTGATTCTGAAACATAAACCCAAGCTGTTAAAAAGAAGGGAAAAAAGAAAAAATTCTTGTCTATAGTTAATGGGACTAATCTTACGGATTCTACATTATCCCGAAGACCCTAGTCTACAATATACGGGGGATTGGTAATATGCCCACAATAGGAAAACTAAAGAAATTAGTCAAAAAGTTTGAGCCTAATATGATTGCCATTCTTGAGCCGTTTATTGCCTTTAACAAGGCAAAAGTGATAGCTAAGAGATTGAATGTGCATAATTTTTTATCCAATGAAGAGAAACACGGTAAGATCTAGTTGCTATGGACGGAAGATATTTTATTTTCACCTGTTTCAATTCATCAACTGGCCATTACAGAGTTTATTAATTGTGGTAATTTGTCTTTCATGGCCTCTTTTAGTTATGCTAGTTGTGGTTATTTAGATAGAAGGATCCTTTGGGATGAATTACAACAAGTCTCCAGGTTGTGCACTAAATGGTTGATTTGTGGGAATTTTAATACAATAAGAAGCAATACTGAGAAGATTGGAGGCAGACCAAAACCACAAGTGGTTATGGATGATTTTAATAACTTTATTTCTCAATGTAATTTGGTGGAACCTAATGCTGAAGCCGAAGGTTCTAAGTTGAAGCCGAAGGTTCTAAGTGTACATGGTGTAATGGGAGTGAAGGGCAAGCTCGTATATGAGCCAAACTTGATAGAACACTAGTTTCACACAGGTTACTTATGGACTTTCCTCAGCTTTATACTTCGATTTTGGATAGGACATTTTCAGATCACAGTCCTCTTATTATTCAAATTAAAGAGGTAGCTCCTAGATATGGCCCTCCATTTTCCAGATGAGAAATACTTTTTGCAGTCGGGAAATACAGTCGGCGTGCAGTTGTGAAGAAAAAAGTGAATTAATACGGGACCTACATGAAAAAAAAATTATTTTTATAACTTTTTTTTATTCATGTAGGTCCCCTGAATATAAAATAATTTTTTTATAATTTTTTTTATTCATTCCGTACAGCCGACTGCACGCCGACTGCATTTGCCGACTGTATCTAGCAAAGCCCTTTCTTGGGGAGGACTTATTAAATTTGTTGCTAAAATTAAAAGGTTGAAACCAACTCTTCGGACCTGGAATAAAGAGATCTTTGGCAAGGTCGATAATTATGTGCAGAATGCTGAAGACGAAATTAGCCCTTCAGGTTCGGCAAACAACCCATTAAACTCCTTAAGTAAGCTGTTTATTAACTCACTTGGAACTTCCCTAGTTTTACTGCATTCAAGGTTATCATTTGCATTAATAGAGCTCTTTCTTTAGTAATTGAATTTTGCTCTAGCTTTTCAGGCCCTTTAAAGGTCGAGTTTTTCACACATAACCCATTCAACCCAATCTTATAGCCCCCCTTTTCAAACTGCATGTGTAAATTAGCAAAATTTCACATTATGAGACTCAAGATTACCAAGCACTGTACCCCTAATACTACATCACAACCACCAAGTTTTAGCTAATAAAAAGAAGATTGGAATTGATTAACTTGGATTTTAATTACAATGTCCCTGCATAATCCTTCACTCTTAAATATATCTCCACTGGCTATCTTGATAGCTAGCCTAGGCCTTCTTCCATGAAGGATTTAACCTTCTTAGTTATTGATGGATCAAGGACGTTGTGGGTACTTCTGGAATCCACCAATATCACCACCATTTCACCCTTGATTCTGTAAAAAAGCCTCATAATATTCGGAGTGGGTCTTCCAGCCATTGCTTGGATGGATATTTCTAGTTTTCCTTCTACCATTGTATGGATTCCCCTTTCCACAATTTTTGTAGAATCAAAATAGACTCCCTCATGCTTTTCTTCTTCTCCATCCTCCATCCCTTGTAGCAAATACACTTTCGGAGTTTTACATAAGTGAGTGGGGTTCTATTTTTCATTAAAATGATAACATAAGCCTTTTTATCTTTTCTCATTCATTTGTGCAAAGCAAATTCTTCTAGTTAAAGGAATGACTTCTTCCTGTTGTTGTTGGAAGTCTCGGCCTGCTACACAAGTTGATTAACACCCATATTGCCACCTCCAGGTGAGCTTCATCTATTGAGATACTCTTCTTGAATCTTTGCTAATCCAAATGCAGCATTCAAGTTAATGGGGTTTAACATCCTTATGGGCAAGTGGATCTCATCTCTCAATCCACTTAAAAATCAGATGATCTTGTGGTGTTTTGAGAGGCCTCTCAACCGATTCGACAGGGCCTCAAATTGGGCTTTGTAATTTGCCACTGTTGAGGTTTGTTTAAGGCGGGTAAGGGCTTCCATTGGATTGTCATGTGCAGTGGGGCCAAACCGCACTTGCAATGCTCTACAAAAACTCTCCCAGTTGTTAAAGATTCTGCTCTCCACAGTGTCTTGGTACCAGACCATTGCTACCCCCTCTGGTTGGTAGGAGGCCATTAACAAGCGATGCATAGGCTGAGTTTGGTGGTACTCAAAGTAATGATTGGCTTTGAAGCACCAAGCAACTGGATTATCACCATCAAAGTGAGGGAAATCCAACCTCGCTTCCCTTGCAAACCCCCTCCGTGCATGAAATAAAACTGAGAAAATAGTCACAATTGTTAGGATCTAATTCAAGCAAAATAATGAAATAGATGGAAAAGAGAAGTATGGAAAGGACTTCAAGAGAAAACTGTAGTGAATATAAAACTGAGAAAATGGTCACAACTTGAGATTGTTCGAGGAATCCAATTCCTCCAAAAGTTCAGACTATGCAATAGTCACAGCTTTATGTACCGATAGTAATCCATTATCCATAGACTCCCCACTGTAGCGGTAAAGTCACTTTTATGGACTTTTATGGGTCAAAAATGGTGGGTAGTTGAGCTTGCATTCACATTTGCTTCCACCATCTTCCACTTGCTTCCACTATCTTCTTTATAGGTAAAAAATGGTGGCTAGTTGACAACCTACATCAAGCTTGCGTTCACATTTGCTTCCGCCATCTTCCACTTGCTTCCGCCATCTTCCACCTCCTTTAACTCCTATAAATACATGTTTTTGCTTTTAGAAACCTATCCCATTTTTGAAAGAAAAATTTAAAGAAAGAGAGAGAGTTTTAGAGAGAAAAATAGTGAGGTTTCTCCTATATATTGTCTCTCCTTTTATAAGAAAGAGTGAGTTTTCTCCTTTTATAAGAGAGGGTATTGTCAATTGTGCTCTCCTTATTCAAGAGAGAAATTCTTGTAATCCTTTTGCTATAAGTGAAATTCTTCTACAATTGGAGTTCCTTATTATTTCTTTTATTCTTTCTCATTTCTACTTCAGTTGTAATTGTATGCCCCGTACCACAACCGCCTAACAGTGGTATCAGAGCATCAGGTTTATAGCCGGTTTTCGTGCTACAGTTAGATCCAGTTAGTGGAAAGGAAGCATCTTCAATAATGGCGACGAAGTACGAAATAGAGAAGTTCAATGGGAGTAATTTCTCATTGTGAAAAATGATAATAAAAGCAATTTTAAGGAAAGATAATTGCTTAACGGCAATTGGAGATAGGCCCGATGAGATCACTGACGACGGCAAGTGGAACGAGATGGATGGCAATGCTATTGCTAATCTGCACCTAGCACTAACTGATGGAGTATTGTCAAGTGTGGCGGAGAAAAAGACAGCAAAAGAGATATGGGATACTCTGACAAAATTGTACGAGGCAAAATCACTACACAACAAAATTTTCTTTAGAAGAAAACTCTACACCCTTCGGATGATGGAGTCAACTATGGTGACAGACCACATCAACACCCTTAACACTTTATTTTCACAGCTCACAGCAATGGGGCATAACATAGAGACGGGTGAACGTGCTGAAATTCTACTTCAAAGTCTACCTGATTCGTATGATCAACTCATCATCAACTTAACCAACAACATTGAAGTTCTAGTCTTCGATGATATTGCAGCTGTGGTTCTTGAAGAAGAAAGTCGGCGCAAAAGTAAAGAAGATAGACCAGGAGGTTCACAACAAGCCGAAGCTTTGGTAATGACGAGAGGGAGATCAACGGAACGTGGCCCCAATGGGAGTCAAAATCAGAGTAGATCAAAATCCAGAAGTAAGAAGAATGTCAAGTGTCATCACTGTGGCAAGAAAGGGCTCTACAAAAGGGAGTGTTGGCATCTCAAGAAGAACGAAGAAGCCAAAGGAAAAGGCCCTGAGTTGTCAAAAGCTCAGGATTGTGTAGCAAGCACCTCAGATGATGGTGAAATTTTATACAGTGAGGCAACAACAGTTACTGAAGGTAGAAGAAGATTCGCTGATGTCTGGCTTATTGACTCAAGAGCAACATGTCATATGACTCCCCGGAGAGAATGGTTCCATCAATATGAACCTATCTCAGGAGGATCTGTGTTTATGGGAGACGATCATGCCTTGGAGATTGTTGGTATTGGTACCATCAAATTGAAGATGTGTGACAGTACAGTTCGTACCATTCAGGAGGTATGACATGTGAAAGGCCTAAAGAAAAATCTATTGTCTTTAGGACAATTAGATAATAGTGGGTGTAAAATGTAACAGCCCGCTAGAAATTTAATTATGAAATTTCTATTAACTTTAGGAACCTCATGAAAACCCCATAAGTTTTCACAAATCCATTAATCGTATAGGTTTTTGTCTAACTACATAGTTAGTGTTATTATTTACTATGGTATCAGAAGTGTGTTTTTGATTATTGGAGATAGTTAGAAGTGTCAAAATGTATTATGGTTTGTGCCATTAGACTCGGAGGGTTATTTAAAGTCTTATGGCGCAATAACATTTTTTCATATTTTCGGACAAAACGTTTGTTCAAAACTGTAGATATTATTGGATAAAAAGAAATATCTTGAAGTAATTTTCGTGAATATTATTGGGTAAAAATATTTTGAGTTGATTTTTATAGATATTATTAGATAAAAATATCTTAAGTTGATTTTTTGTAGATACTATTGGATAGAATATTATGAGATAATCTTTTATAGATATTTTGGGTAGGAGAAAACTACACTCAACTCTCAACTCCAGCCTCATCTCTTCCATATCTCATCCATAAGTATCTCCAGCCACCTCTCCCCACGAAATTATTTTCATTTATACTTTCCATTAAAAGAATATCAAACACTCTCTCTCAGACAGTTTTTAGGAGTTCTTTTGCACGCCCATTTCGAAGCTTTTGTAAGTATTTTATCATAAAGTCTCCTTCATATAAGTTGTTTCTTTTTTAGTCTAGTTTACATGGATATATTATTTGCCCTATTTGAAGATCATTTGATCAGTAAAATATTATATAAACTATAGAAAGGTCATTCTGGGAGATAAACTGGAGAATATGTTATAGTTTGGAGTTTTTGACCAAGCTAATGGATAGATATTGGTCCGAAATTTTTATGGAGTATTGTTAACATGTATATGTGACTATTGGTTGATGATTTTTGCATGATTAAAGGTTTTGATGAAAGCTTTTCTTAGATTTAGAAACTTAGAAACTGGAAGAAGAAAAACAGTTTCTGTTTTGAGAAAGTTTAACTCTTTGGTGGTCTAAACCTATTCCAATGACTTTAATAATTTTATTGGAGGATCCTAAGCATCTTATATACATGTTATATTATTATTTTGAAGATATTTGATCTTAGTTTCAAAGATATGAAATTTTATACAAAGAGATATTTAGATAAGCCAAAGTGTGGATATTCTTGGCTAAATTTATGTTTTGATTAATTTCTAACCATGTGATCTTGAATTAGAAGCTTATATATGTTTTAGGACATCTTTTTAAACCATGTGATGGTTTGGTTTGAAGATCATATATTTATAAGTCATAGATCAAGAGATTTATCAAAACTAGTTGAGGAAAACGTTTCTGTTTTTGGACTAAGTGTAAAACCAAAAACTCCAAATGTTATTTTGTAATTTTGGTGACTTTAGTTTGATGATTTAAAGCATGGTTGATGTTAGGATGATATTATGAATATGTTAGAAGTAAGATTTGATTTTTGAAATTCTTGGAGATGTTTTGATTTAAGGTCAAAACTTGTGATTCAAGTGCTTGGATCTTTTTACAAAAAAAGTTTGGTGTTAATTATTAGCTTTTTCTAAATGGATGTTTTAAGTATGGTTTTGAACTTAGGATTGGAAGATGTTTGTTGCAAAATTTTGGTTTAAGCATGAGTTTTGAAGTTGGAAGGAATTGCAACAAAAATCAAGGGAAATGACCTATGAATGTTTCGGCCATAGTGTGTTCTTCATAGTTATGTTTTGTTTTAAATTTTTCTGAGTTGATATTTAAGTTTAGGATAAAATTTACATGAGAAATGTAAATTTTGAAAACTTTTGGAGTTAGTATGCAAAATCCTTAAGTTATGGGTAAAACGGTCATTTTCCCACATTTAGAGAGTAAAATGAAAATTTTACTCTTTAAGTTAGTATTTTCCATATTTCAAATTATTAGTGATTTAGTTCTAACTTTTAGAATCACTAATTACAGTTCCTCGTGATTGCACTTGAAGTTTTATAAGAAACGCGGAGATCGAGGTAAGTTAGCTTTTAACTTACTAGCAGTCTACTGTGTATGTGTGCTAAGTAAATGAACTACAGTGTATGTATGTGTGTTATCATATATGTCATGCCATGCCAAGTTATCACGTAATTGTCTATTATATAGAATTTATTCTGTCATCAATTTTTTTATCTTTTACATAATATATTCTGTCATGTATTACTGTACCTTACAAGTACGTCATGCTAAGTATGCCATCTATTACATGTATGTCAAGTCATGTAATATTCACTATTGCAAGTATGTCATGTTAAATATGTTGTCTATTATATGTTATGCCATGTTACGGAATGTTTCTATCTCAAGTTGGTCATGTATTTCAAGTTATGTTCAAGTCACGTTATGTTACGTCAGGGCTTCAGTCATTTCGTATTCCAGTCACGTTTCATCTTGATTACTTATGTATGGGGTCACAACAATTGTGGCGCATACATTACGTGAGACATAGCAATTGTGACACGTAGAATACATGGGGCCACAACAACTGTGGAGTATGTATTTAAGCAGTTAAAGAATAAGTTTCCGTAGAATACATGGGGCCACAACAACTGTGGAGTATGTATTTACATGTAGAATACATGGGGCCACAACAACTGTGGAGTATATATTTTTCATGTTAAGTCAAGTTTGTGTAGAATACATGGTGCCACAACAACTGTGGAGTATATATTTTTCATGTTAATTCAAGTTTCAAAGCAAGTTCATGCTAAGTCAAGTTTCAGATCAAGTTCATATCAAGTCAAGTTCAGTTCATGTTTCAATTTAAGTTATGTCAATTGTGCTATGTTGTACGCCAAGTTATGCTTTAATTACTTATGAATTTGATTATGCATTTATACTTTTACTGTTATCCATGCATTATTAGCTTGTGTGGAAGTTTTTTGTTAACTTACTGAAATTTGTAATCAAATCTCACTTTGGTAGTCTCAACTACCATTCCCCCCAAATGGTAGATCTTGTGACAGGACCTGAAGGAGAATCAGGAGCTGATCAACTAGACACAGTTGACTAAGCGACGGTGCGACATAAATGTTAATATAGTAATTAACGTAAATTACTACTTGTACGATTGAATTGCATCTCTAGTACTTTTTGAATCATAACCATTTTGGACTAGTGTTGTGATCTTAGTTGTTCAATGTATTTTTATGTATGAAGTATGATTTAATCATTTGGGATATTTTCAATTTGATGCATAGTATTACTAAAGAAAAAATTTATCCGCTGCGAATATTGCATATTGTTAGATGCATGTTAGGAATATTGCATCTTATATGTTATGAACGGGGGCAGGTAACCTTGTGTTACATGTCTCGACGCTTCAAATGTTCGTCCGATCCCAAACGGAATTTGAGGGCGTCACATAAAACCCATATTCAAGATGGGATCATGAAAATAGTTAAAGGCGCGCTTGTAATGATGAAAGCGGAAAAGATAGCTGCAAATTTGTACATGCTTAAAGGAGAAACACAACAAGAAGGAGAAGCATCCACTGCGTTGGCAAGTTCGGCAGAAGAATTAACAATGATGTGGCACCATAAGTTTGGCCACATGTCAGAACGAGGTTTGAAGATTCTTGCTGAACAAAAGCTTCTTCCAGGGCTCAAAAAGGTTTCATTACCCTTTTGTGAGCATTGTGTTACTAGTACGCAGCACAGATTGAAATTCAGTAGTTCCTCTGCTAGAAGTAAAGCTATCTTAGAACTAATCCATTCTGATGTTTGGCAAGCACTAGTTTTGTCCCTAGGAGGAGCAAAATACTTTGTGTCATTTATTGACGATTACTCCAGGAGATGTTGGGTGTATCCAATAAAAAATAAAGCAGATGTATTTCCAGTTTTCAAAATATTCAAAGCGCAGGTTGAGTTTGAATCTGAAAAGAAGATCAAGTGTTTAAGGACAGACAATGGAGGAGAATATACTGGTATTGAATTTGATAGCTTCTGTCAACAAGAAGGTATCAAAAGGCAGCTCACGGTGGCATACACTCCACAACAAAATGGAGTAGCAGAGCGGATGAACAGAACTTTGTTAGAACGAACAAGAGCGATGTTGAGAACTGCGGGAATGGCCAAGTCATTTTGGGCAGAAGCAGTCAAGACTGCTGACTGCTTGTTATGTGATCAATCGGTCACCATCAACCGCAATTGATCTGAAAACGCCGATGGAGATGTGGACTGATAAGCCAGCTGATTATTTTCACTTACATACATTTGGAAGTCCTATTTATGTTATGTACAACGCCCAAGAAACATCAAAGCTAGATCCAAAATTTAGAAAATGTATTTTCTTAGGGTATGCTGATGGAGTCAAGGGGTATCGCCTATGGGATCCCACTGCCCGCAATGTGCTAATCAGTAGGGATGTTGTATTTGTAGAAGATAAGGTACAAGAAAAAGAAAATGATAGCGCTTCAAAAGAGAAACCAGAGACTACTACAGTTCAAGTTGAAGAAAGACAAGAATTAGAAGTTCCAGATTCTTCTGAAGCAATATCAGAGCACGAAGAACAAGAACAAGCTGAGTGTGCAATTCCACAAGTTCGACGATCAACTCGGGAGAGAAGAGAACCAACTTGGCACTCAGAGTACATCATGGAGGGAAATGTCGCATACTGTCTACTAACAGAAGATGGAGAACTGTCAACTTTCCATGAGGCTACAAATAGTCAAGAAGCTTCTCTGTAGATGGTTGCAATGCAAGAAGAAATTGAAGCTCTCCATAAAAACAAAACATGGGATCTTGTACCACTACCACAAGGAAGAAAGGCCATCGGAAACAAATGGGTTTACAAGATCAAACGAAATGACAATGACCAAGTGGAGCGGTATCGTGCTAGATTGGTGGTGAAAGGATTCGATCAGAAAGAAGGCGTAGACTTCAACGAAATATTCTCTCCTGTTGTTCGACTCTCAACGGTTTGAGCAGTCCTTGCGATGTGTGCTACATTTGACTTGTACTTAGAATAACTGGACGTGAAAACTGCATTTCTTCATGGAGAAATTGAAGAAGAAATTTACATGCTCCAACCAGAAGGTTTTGAAGAAAAAGAAAAAGAGAACTTGGTTTGCAGGTTGAACAAATCTCTATACGGTCTCAAACAGGCGCCGAGATGTTGGTATAAGAGATTTGATTCCTTTATCATGAGCCTTGGATACAACAGACATAGTTCAGATCCTTGTGTTTACTACAAGAGATTTGGTGATGGTAATTTCATTATTCTGTTGTTGTATATTGACGACATGTTGGTAGCAGGCCCCAACAAAGATCGCATTACAGACTTAAATGCACAGTTGGCTAGGGAGTTTGAAATGAAGGACTTGGGACCAGAAACAAGATTCTAGGGATGCAAATTTACCGAGACAGAAATAATAGGAAGATATGGCTTTCTCAGAAAAATTATTTGAAGAAAATCTTGCGACGTTTCAACATGCAAGATTGTAAGCCAATTTCTACCCCTCTTCCTATTAATTTCAAGTTATCCTCAAGTATGAGTCCTAGCAATGAAGCAGAGAGGATGGAAATGTCTCGAGTACCGTATGCATCAGCAGTGGGTAGCTTAATGTTCGCTATGGTTTGTACAAGACCAGACATTGCACAGTCAGTGGGAGTGGTTAGTCGATACATGACGAATCCTGGTAAAGAGCATTGGAGTGCTGTAAAGAGGATCCTGAGATATGTCAAGGGTACCTCAAATGTCGCATTATGTTATGAAGGATCAGACTTTACTGTCAGAGGCTATGTTGATTCAGATTATGCAGGTGATCTTGAAAAGAGCAAGTCCACCTCAGGTTATGTGTTTACTCTTGCTGGAGGAGCTGTAAGCTGGGTTTCAAAATTGCAGTCTATTGTGGCTACTTCTACAACGGAGGCAGAATATGTCGCAGCTACACAATCTAGCAAAGAGGCAATATGGTTGCAAATGCTACTGGAAGAGCTCAGACACGTACAAGAGAAGGTTGATTTATTTTGTGATAGTCAGAGCGCTTTATATTTGGCAAAGAATCCAGCATTTCATTCAAGGACAAAGCACATACGAGTTCAGTATCACTTCGTTCGTGAGAAGGTGGAAGAAGGAAGTGTGGATATACAAAAAATCCATACAAAAGACAACCTAGCAGATATATTAACAAAGCCAATTAATAATGACAAGTTTATCTGGTGTCGATCCTCCTTAGGCCTAGCAGATATGTAAGCGGCATAGAGATGGAAAGTGTAGAAAAGATAGAAGGATTACAAAAGTGACTTTAAGTGGGAGATATGTAGCGGTAAAGCCACTTTTATGGACTTTTATGAGTAAAAAATGGTGGCTAGTTGAGCTTGCATTCACATTTGCTTCAGCCATCTTTCACTTGCTTCCGCCATCTTCCACTTGCTTCCGCTATCTTCTTTATGGGTCAAAAATGGTGGCTAGTTGACAACCTACATCAAGCTTGCGTTCACATTTGCTTCTGTCATTTTCCACTTGCTTCCGCCATCTTCCACCTCCTTTAACTCCTATAAATACATGTTTTTGCTTTTAGAAACCTATCCCATTTTTGAAAGAAAAATTTAAAGAAAGAGAGAGAGTTTTAGAGAGAAAAATAGTGAGGTTTCTCCTATATATTGTCTCTCCTTTTATAAGAAAGAGTGAGTTTTCTCCTTTTATAAGAGAGGATATTGTCAATTGTGCTCTCCTTATTCAAGAGAGAAATTCTTGTAATCTTTTTGCTATAAGTGAAATTCTTCTACAATTGGAGTTCCTTATTATTTCTTTTATTCTTTCTCATTTCTACTTCGGTTGTAATTGTATGTCCCGTACCACAACCGCCTAACACCCACGTGGAGGATTAAAATTTGTAAATGAAATAACAGACTCAATAGACCCAAATAATAACCAACTAAATGTAGCGTATGACTCAGACTACAATTTATTGGACTAATACGCATCGCTCCATAAGCTGCTACCTGATTCTCTTATTTAAAAACGATGTCGTGCTCCACTCCATGGCCTATGTGACACCATTTCTCTCTTCATAGACTTCCCCCTTTCTTCCAAGTACTTCGTCCTTCTATTTTCTTTTAACCTGTAACTTAGCTTCATAACAATCTACTTCAATTATATAATTATTGAGAAATGCTAAATATCGTTCCGACACCACACACTGATATAAATATGTGTGTTTAAATAAAATGACAAAAATGATAAATTAAATGTTAGTTTGTGGTATAGGAGATGATAAGTAAAAATTTTCATAATTATTATGTGTTTTATATGAATTATTTTCTTATTTGCTTTGTCACGCATATGTAGAGCATCAATTGCATCGACATCATCGATAAGCTCCCACGTCATTAAAACTAAACAGGCACACGGATTCACTTGTGGATGTCAAATATTGGCACGATATACGTTGCTTATTAATAAAATTATGGGAAATTTTCCTCTTTATTATAAATTTACAAGGAAAAAAAAAATCATGAATGCATCATTTAGTCATATCATTTTTGGAACCCAAAGTTGTTTATAATTTCTTGGGCAAATTGTAAGTCTTTTTAAGAAACTTTGCAGCCGTCTCATCCTTACGGTTACACAAAACTCTTAAAATCGTGTTGGGTTCAGTTGGATCCCATTCACCTGAACATGGAGGCAATGGAAGCTTAGATTTAGCAGAGCCAAATGTCTCGAGATTTAAACGTCTGAACTCCTCGATCAAGCTCTCTGTATCTGTTCCAAGTAGAGAAAGAATGCCTTTTACTGTGGTCGAATAATTGTCTATTAAATCACCTGGCAATCCATCCCCATTGGACCAAAATAGATCTGTGAGAAAGTTAAAATCCTCCTCTATTATTTCTGAATCTTGTTGACAGAAAGCACGAGAAGGGCCCCCAGCAAGCAGAACCAGTAGGAAACCATCAAAAGAAGCTTTCATTATGTCAGTAATGACACGAGTTCTTATTCTGTCATGCACTGTTAATGAAATAATCTCCAAAAATTGCTCGAGCTCCTGAAGGAAGGGTTCAATCCTAGAAGAAGAAACTTCCCCAACGTATAGAGAATCCCAAAGAACATGACTTAGGTCATGGAAGACGATTTTATATGCCATTGCCTCACAGAGTTGTTGCATCCCTTCTGCACAAGCAATTGCTGAAAGGTCAAACCTTTTCATTGTCCCATCTGTAATAATGTCCCCATGAGTGCGTTCAGCATTTTCAATATCCACAAGTATTCTCTTCTCCAAAACTTCCAGCTCAGTTTGTATATGCTGCAAGGTATTTAGGCGAACACAGAGCTGGGGTATCCCAAAGGAGTTATCCCTATTGGAAGTAGCAACATGGGATTTACTCTTCTTTGTTATTTGTGTTTTTTCCTTCCTTTTGGATACACCATGGAACTTTGATCCTGTAGAACATCTAGTCAAAGCGGGCATAGTGGGAACGTAAGTATTTCGCATCCCTGCAGACCAAAGAAGAGAAATATAACTTCAAAAACTAATGCAACAGTATTGAAGATAAGAAATATAATTTGAAAAACTAATGCAACAGTATTTTGCAGGCTATGGAATAATACCACAACCAGACTTGGCCTTCAATATATAATGTTGAAGGCCTCTGTCGAAACCATTCATCAATTCAGGAAGGAAGATCGGATGCATAGGAATCGGCAGCAGAAAGAATACTTCTAAAGTTGCATCTATGGTCCGTAGAACTTCAATAGCAGAAGGAGCAATTCGCTCTTTGTTGGCTCGTGGATTCCAGACCTAAAGAAAAAAGTCAACAGGTCATGTGCATCTAACAGCTATCTTCTAGAAAATGATTAGTAAGTTTTGTGATTGAAGCTTGGAAATCAACTGCCACTCTGTAATACATATAAACAAAACAGGGCTAAGTATTGCAGGTTTGGACAATTTTTTGTACCATTGGAGTTTTATCTAAGTAAAGGTTTTAAAATATTTGAACTTTAACAAATTTGACTACAAAATTAAACCTACTTAACTCATAGGGGTTCAAACAAGATGCTGTAACAGATCAGGATTGCAAGTGACTAATAATACAAGTGAAAACAACATTCAAGCAAGACAGAAACTTCTAACTTCAAAGTTCAAATTTTAAAAGATGATAAACCAAAAGATTTTATCCATGGTACATAACTATCCCTCCTCAAAAGCGGAGGCGAAGACTATCAGACTCTATTACTGAAAGTCTGAATTCAAGTATTAGTAATTAACAGTGCAAGAAAAGTCTAAACCATGACAAACGAGGCATAACACCAACCCCAATCTCCCCCAACACAAAATATATATGTGCATCACTGCATTGCACTTCTCAAATTCTGATATTTTTGCTAGTTCCTTTCATCCTCCCTTTCCTTTTGGTTGGGAAAACCCTAACCTGAGACTTCCCCAACTAAACCCCATCCTTTAACATGTAAGCCAATGTGAAGAACATTTTTACTAGTTGCCACATATATGGTGTGCCAAAATTCAATGATAAAGTATCAAAAAGCTAGTCTTATCAACATACAGGGCAAATGGAAATGTCTAATATCCCTCCAGAGTTCGTCCTTTCTTATTTTTCTCATCATACACTTCTTCACTCTTGATGAAGTGGGTTTTTTTTTGGAGGGGGTGGATAAAGGGGTACTGGCATCTGATAAAATTGTTTGTGTATGCGTGCACTGTGCAGGCACAGGAATGATACGTAGAGAATGGTGACATCCTTTTGAATCTGATGATAGTACTGATCTATACAAAAAAAAGAAAAAAGAAAAAAGAAGAATAGAGAAACAATAACTCATTACATCCAATTTGTATATATCATCAATCCATATTGAATTTGCTTCTGTTGAATCAAATTTAGAAAAATACCATCACATCCCAATAACTAGAAATTCAAGAACCTTCCCATCACATACCTCCAGTTGCAGATTCCTATTGGTCCATTCCTCTAGTCTGTCCACTCTTGTCATTATCCATGACTTTACCATATTGGCTATCACAGCTTCAGCCTCATAAGGAAGCATCTCCCGTAGAATAGACTTCCCACCATCCTCGCTGTCCACAGCATCTTCAATTACAATCTGCACAAGATCTTTTTCCAATTTGTCAGCAGCTTTCAGCACTTGTATTGCATCCGGTGTCAATTCACTAATACCCGTTATGAATTGTATCAGTTCATTCCCATAGCAAGAATGAAGGGTAGCCATGGCAACACCTGATGCAAGAGGGTGCCACTTCTTCAGAATTGGACTAAATATCTCTCTCTCATTAAGAGCCAGTTTGCTAGTGTCTTGTGCAAGGATGCAAAGGGCATGAAGAGAACTGTTCTGGTTGTTAGATATATGGTAGCTTGAGTCCACCGCCTTCATTTTCAGCAATAACACAGATCAATCAGAACCTTGTGTTATATTATTTTCATGGCAAAGCTGAGAAGCAAGCTTGGTAAAATAGACATAAATGTATACAAACATAATCTTGGGAAAAATCAATGGGATTTTGTATACCCAAACAGGAACTGGAGGAAGGAAAATCAGAAAAGGTATATAGCTAAGAGTTTAAATGTCCAGACTTTACACTATATAGATCCAAATACATGAAAATATACTCCTAACCACAGTCATAAGGTTATTCAACCATACAATTTCTACCAAAGAATAAGTAAGCATATCACGAAGATCCTCCATTGCACAGAGAAAAAGACACCAATTAATGATCAACAAGTAGAATGTCTTGAAAATATCAACTGACTAACTACAGTTGACAAGTAAAAAAATTCTGAGGAATGATGGATTGAAGCTCAAGGGAAGAATCGATTTAAGTAAAGGAGATGTTCACAAAAAGTTTTCTTTAAATGAAGAATTTAGTTAGGTAATGTGTCACCAAAAGGTTGGAAATGGTCACAAACTTCTCTACAAGTTAATTACAAGATCTCAACAATGATTCAGTTCTACATCAGAAAGGTGAGATACTCTACAGAAGTCATTTTCTGGAGTCAAACATCTTTCGAAGGCTCACCAACTGGCAAGTTTTAACAGTTGGGTCCCTGTCAAAAGCCTAACTAATCGATTTAAGCATAAAAGGGTTGTTGGAAGCATATTTATATTTAGCTATGTAATGCTGAACAAACTTGCCTGAGCAAAAGCAGTGCGAAGTGACGATCTTATATAAGTTTCAACACTTCCACAGGTGATATTAACTTCTTTACTCTTCCAACGATACTCATGAGAGATATCTTCTACCAATATTTTCGCAGATGATAATCCTAGAGAAACAACACTTTGCAATGATTCAATATTACCGCTGTGGAAAGTATCATGGTAAGCAAGAAGCCTTTTCTCCGCCCAGCCTAATATCACACTCAATGTAGAGCTCAAAACCTTTGAGGAAACTGGATCCCTAATTTCCTTGGCATCTTTTTCGACTTCCATCAACAGATTATTCGATGCAAACAGAAGTTCATTTTTCACTTGGCCAGTTGCAACATGACGGTGGAATAGAACCCATAAGAAGCAAAGATTATGCAGCATTTGGTTCAATCCGAGGATTACCCAGGTCTTCTTTATGAGGTTTAAAACCTCATCGAGCTCTTCAATAACAGATGTTCCTTCGTTAAGATCAAAGCAGGCTTCTAAGAGCATTTGGTAGAGCCTGAGGTTCAGCGGAAATCCATCTGCCCAGTGGCATGTCTCAGAAGCAGACCCGTCATATGATCTGCAAGCAAGAGTCATAACAACACTTCGCAAGACTTGCACTGACTGTGAGCCCCACGAATAATCTAAGGCCCCACGAATAATCTGGTGGAGCCGTCGCGCTGCAGAGTTTGTCTTCTCCAGAGGCAGACGAGGATGCAGAAGAAGCCCTGCTTCCAGAACCTTTAAATTTCTCCTTTGCCAAGCCTCATATTCTTGCTGACTTGGAAAATCTGAAGACTTGAATTGCTGTAATAGCTCAAGTGGCAAAACCACCGACTCTATCCGTCTTCCAACCTGATTCATGAAATAGCAAACCCAAAAAATTACTTTGCCGGATTAAAGGACTCAGGCAACAGAGAACCATGGATTCTCAGGAAATTTTTTTGGTTCAATTAGCTTTAGAAATGGATTCTAAGGAACTTTGAATGCCACTAACCAGTAAAGATAATCACCCAGAGTAAATATAAAATTAACAACAGCAACTAACTAAAAAGGTACAAAATCACAAGGTGATGATGAATAAAAACTGTGCCATAATTTTACTTGCGCGCCCAAACAAGTCCTCCCTCAATTTCTCTTTTTCCATACTATTTTTACAAGAAAGGGAGAAAAAGTTCAAAACTTTTTTCCTTCCTTTCATTTCCCTGTACTTTCTCATCTTACCTAGAAAACCCAAACCACATAACTAATAAATAAGTCAAAATTAATTGATAGATTAATGAACCAAGTTAATACCTATCAAAAAAGATTAATGACCCAAGTTATAAGTCTTAAAAAAGGCCGAAGTTGGATTTTCCTCCCCACCTGCCCAGCAACGATCCTCAATAAGGCAATCCTAATTCTCGAATCAGTTTGCTCCGAAACCCTCATCTGGACCCTCGTAAACTCCTCAACTGTGACCTGCTTCTTCCCTCTCCCTTGACTCACTGAGTCACCACCGCCACCCCAACCCTTCGAAGTCGATATTGTTTTTGGCCCCAGAGCCTTCCTCACCCGGCTAGCTACAAAAGACTTCAGCGACCTTTGCAATGAAGCCCACGCCGGGATCGTCGGAGCACGGTCAGTTTTCTCGGGCTGCGGGATGCAAGTCAAAGGCAGTGTTACGGTGCTCAGGCACGCCGCGACAAGGATCTCATAAGCAGTTTCTCGGAGCTCGGAGACTGAGAGATTTGGGGTCAGGTCTCCGAATGGATAGGGCAGGTCTTCGATCGAGTATACGGGATGCTGCTGCATAGGGTTCTGGAATTGGTTGTGTCTTTTGGAGGATCCCAATTCTACGTCTCTGGAAATGTTGGACATTGTTGGCTGCTGATGCTGATCAATGGGGCTCTGGAACTGGCTGTGTCTTTTGGAGGATCCCAATATTCCGTCTCTGAAAATACTGGACGTCGTTTGCTGCTTCTGCATGGGGCTCTGGGACAGGTTGTGTCTCTTGCAGGATCCCAGTATTCTGTCAAAGAAAATTCTGGACGTTGCTGGCTGCTGCTGCATGGCGCTAGGTAACTGATTGTGTCTTTTGGAGAATCCCAATGCTCTGTCTCTGAAAATGTTTGACATTGTTGGTGTGCTCGGTGGATCACTCGTGCATGCGCATGTGACAGTGTAGCCTTTGTGTTATGCTCAGACTTTAAAAAAAAAAAAAAAAAAAAAAAACAAGAAGAAGAATAAGAAGAAAAGGAGAAGAGAGAGCGTCTGTGTGACAATGCGTGTGAATGGGGTTGGGTTGATCTCTCTCTTGCTTGATTTTTAAGGAAGCCATGATGGTGTGACAAAGGAAGCAGGGGCTGGACAGTGCGAGTTAAGATAAAGGTCAGAGTATTTCAATTATTTGTGCTTTTGCATTTGATAAGAAAAAGGTCCGTACCTCTGTGTTTGAGATAGAGTTTTTAAAAAAGAAGGAAAAGTTGGATGGCGGGTAGGGAGAGATGGCGTGGGAAGAAGAAAAGCAGGGGAGAGTTGGAAAATAAAAAAATTAAAATGATGAGGTATAAAATAAGAGAAATTCAAAGAATAAGTTGGATATTTGACTAAAATAAGAACAAAATGTTGAAGGCGACCATGGACACTGTCTCTCTGCCATTACCCACTGCATGAGTAGAGAGTGAAATGGTAGGTGGCACCTGGCTGTTCGGAGTAGTCCAGAAACACAGAGAGAGAAAAAGAAAAAGAAAAGAAAGTAAATGTTTATTGATAATATATATAACAAAAATTCTATTAGCAGTCCTACTCTGCTGTCTTTGTTACCACTTTCACATTTTTTTCATTTTTTTTATTTATTTTTTTATAATTTTGTAATATATTTAAATATTTTTAAAAAATAAAAAAATTATATCAATATATTTAAAATCACTCCCTTAATTATTAAATAAATAAATAAAATTATCTAATCTTGGGCGGCATGGTAACTCTTTTCATGTACAATAGAGCTGGTAATTGTCCTTTCTATTGCAATGAATGAGATGATAGGATTCCATTTCCCACACGAAAAGTTGCTAATCGATAATGAATAACTATTTACTGTAGAGAAAACACAGAATATATTACATATTAAATTTATTTTATAGATTAATTTTTGTCTAAAAGTTGGATTAGTCTATTATTTATAATAGTTAGATCTTTGTATTTTATTTAGTCATAATGTTACAAGCAAACCTAGCTACGTGACAAACCTTTCAAAGGTTTCTTTATTTCTCTGTTTCTTGTCTCTGCAAATTTTATTCAATTACCACAAGCCCATTTGGTCAAGGTGATGATCTGTTCGTTCTCATAATTGCTACACTAGGGCTTTGTTTTATAAAAAATATCAACATCTATGTGATGCTCCAACTAATTCTCAAAATGGTTGAGGCAAGTGTGACAAAAATGAATAAATAAATATAATAATTATGCATTGAGTGTTAAATCCGACATCGGATAAGTAATAAGTTGATCTAGTTAAAGATATATGTCCCGACAAGAGTAAGGTTCGGTTTGGTATTTAAAAATTTTTATCTTAAATTCAAAATTTTTATCTCATTATTACAATTTTTTTAAATTTCACTATAAAATATAATAAATAATTCAATTTTTTCTTAACTTTTTCAAATTTTAAAATAAATATAATATTTTATCTTAAAACTCAAAATTATAATATCTAAATTCTCTACTGCCAAACCAAATCTAAATTTTTTTTTTCCATTTTTTTATACTCTTAAACAATTTTATTTTTTTAAAAAAAAAAATCTAACACCATTAAAAAAACATTTCCTTAATCACTAAGTAAAAAAAATTATTGAGACTCAATCGAACCCAACCATCGGTAGGAGTAGATTTATTCATATTTCAACTTTTATCTTAACTCAGCTCATCTCAATTCACTATCCAAATTACATGAATAATAACAATTTTGCACATCTGCATGCAAATTCTGTAAATGAAAAATCTAGTTGCAAGCATAACTGTATACTAATATATGCACCAATATAATATGATTGGTTAAAAAGTAGATTTTATTAAAAATAATACTAATTTAAATTTTAAATATGAATAAATCAATATTAATACACAGATTAATACGTAACTTTACTTATTAGTGAGAAAACTATTATGTGAATCATACAAAATTGTGTCATTTCCCAAAGTAAAATCACAGGTGTATACTGATCATTACTCATGTTTGCATGCATGTGAAACTAATCCCTTTGTGATTCCCAAGTACGGCTACATATCTTCTGCCCTAAAAGTTACGGACATGTCGCTTCGATATAACGGAATACTGTAATTCTAATTCCAACTTCCAACACAAAATGAAGGCCAAGCACAAGCTTCGCCACGCCGTAGACCTCTTGTACTCTCGTGGTTCTGCTACCTCCGATGCGTACACACGTCTCGTGCTCGATTGTGTCCGAGCCAACGACGTCGACCAAGCCAAGCGACTACAACACCACATGGAGCTTCACTTGTTTCAACCCGCCAACACTTTCCTTCAGAACCGTCTTCTTCATTTGTATGCTAAATCCGGTAAAGTTTTCGATGCTCGAAATCTGTTCGACAAAATGCTTAAGAGGGACGTTTTCTCTTGGAATGCTATGCTCTCCGCTTATGCAAAGACTGGGTTGGTTGAGGCTTTGCGGGCAACTTTTGATCAGATGCATTTCCGTGATTCTGTTTCATACAATACGATGATAGCAGGTTTTGCAGGGAATGAATGTTCGAGCGGGGCCTTAGAAGTTTTTGTGAGCATGCAGAAGGAGGGATTCGAGCCTACTGAATATACCCACGTGAGTGCATTACATGCATGCACACAGTTATTGGATTTGAGGCGTGGGAAACAGATTCATGGTAGGGTTCTTGTGGCTAACTTGTCTGGGAATGTGTTTATTTGGAATGCTTTGACAGATATGTATGCCAAATGCAGCGACATTGATCGTGCGAGATGGTTATTTGATCGGATACTTAATAAGAATGTTGTTTCATGGAATTCAATTATCTCTGGGTATGTGAAAAATAGGCATCCCGAGAAATGCATTGAATTATTCTGTGAAATGAAGTCATTGGGTATGAAGCCGGACCAAGTTACAGTTTCTAATGTTCTTGGTGCTTACTTTCAATGTGGATACGTAGATGAAGCTAGTAGGATATTTGCTGAGATTGAGGAGAAGGATAAGATCTGTTGGACGACAATGATAGTAGGGAATGCACAAAATGGGAGAGAAGAGGATGCTTTGATGTTTTTCAGTTCAATGCAACTAGCAAATATCAGACCTGATAGTTTTACCATTTCAAGTGTAGTTAGTTCCTGTGCCAAATTAGCTTCTATATATCATGGCCTGGCTGTTCATGGGAAGGCAGTTCATATAGGAGTTGATCATGATTTGCTTGTGTCTAGTGCCCTTGTTGATATGTATTGCAAGTGTGGAGTCACTGCAAATGCTTGGATGGTTTTCAAAATGATGCCAACTTGGAATGTGGTTTCTTGGAATGCGATGATCGGGGGTTACGCACAAAATGGACAGGATCTAGAGGCATTGGCCCTCTATGAGAAAATGTTGCAAGAAAACTTCAAACCTGATAATGTAACTTTTGTATGTGTTTTATCTGCTTGTATCCATGCTCGTTTAACTGAAAAAGGACAAGAATATTTTGATTCTATCAGCAGACAGCATGAAATGACTCCCACTTTGGATCATTACGCATGCATGATCAATCTCCTTGGCCGTACAGGTTACATCAACAAAGCAGTAGATCTTATTGAAGGTATGCCCCATGAACCGAATTGCCTAATCTGGTCTACCATTCTATCTGTTAGTGCAATCAGCCATGACGTCAAACATGCTGAGATGGCAGCAAAACATCTCTTTGAATTAGATCCACTCAATGCTGGACCTTACATCATGCTTTCCAACTTGTATGCCACTTGTGGAAGATGGAAAGATGTGGCATCCATGAGATCTCTCATGAAGCAAAAGAATATAAAAAAGTATGCTGCTTACAGTTGGATTGAGATTGATAACAAAGTCCACAAATTCGTATCAGAAGATCGGACGCATCCAGAAACAGAACAGATTTATGAAGAACTAAACAGGCTGATTAGGAAACTCCAGAAAGCTGGATTTACTGCTGATACGAAGTTGGTTCTACATGATGTGGGAGAGAAGGAAAAGCATGAATCGATCTCTTACCACAGTGAGAAACTTGCTCTTGCATATTGGTTAATTCAGAGACCTCATGGAGAAATACCAATAAGGATTATAAAGAACATTCGTGTTTGTGCAGACTGCCATGTATTTATGAAGTTTGTATCCAAGATAATTGGACGACCAATTATCTTGAGAGATTCAAATAGATTTCATCATTTCATTGGAGGGAAGTGCTCCTGCAAGGACAACTGGTAATAAAGGTCCTTCGGCAGAGTGGAGAGTCCTCTTAAGTTTGAGATACTTTGATCAACATTAGAAATTGGAGAAGCTGTAGTGAAGATGATCATATAACAGGACCATGGCAATTCTTCCCGCAAAACTTTGGAAAGAAGGAATGGCAGCACTAGTAAAATTCTGGATATCTTCCAGGAGAAGAATGGGTGAGCTGATTTTTATGAATACCCCAGTAAGAGGAATGAGATTGTTTTTGCAAGCGCTGGTCGAAATAGAACACATGATGTTGTGATTTATTTTTTAGCTTAACAATAAGTAGATAAATTTAACAATTAAGTACACAGCGGCAAGAAACAACAAACATGCAGCCGGAGCTTGATTGTTTTGGAAGCTGATAAAAGAAAGGTTACAGTCCTACAAGCAATTGAAATTCTATGAAAGCTATACACCAACATTTAAAACTTGATGGACGCTCCGAGATGAGGAAAATTAGGAGCTGGTTTTTTGTAAGGTAAAAGATGGAACTGTACTCAAAGAATTTTTGTTGCTAGTTTTATCATTTGTTGGAAAGTATGTTATCATTGTTGATGAAGGCTAACAAGCTAACACAGCTCTTCCGTGTTGTTAGAACATTGATATTTGTGAGATATTTTCCCCTTGGCATGCGCCTGGTTGGGGTTTGCAGGGAAGCAAACGGATTGAAAATTGAAATATGCGATAAAGGAAAACATGAGATGTGTTGGTAGATGCTATATGAACATCCTATATATGTTTACTCGATAACCAGGACTGTAATTGCTCTAAAATTTTGTTTACCAGAAGCCATTCTTCTTACAACATTTTGAGGAACCAGATTCCATATTCATATTTTATGCCGAATTAACTGTCGATTACATATAACTGCTATATCTGCTCTGTAGTAATGGATTACCTTTTCAGAGTCGCAAAGGGTGTTCAATATTTTTGTTATGTTCAATATTTAGTCCATAATGAAAAGAAGGAACGTTAGACTCTCTGCTGATAGTGAGACAAATTCTCATGCATTCACTACCATACCAGTGACATTACAATCATGCAGACTACAGGCTTTGACAAACAAAACAGAGTAATGCATTATATACTGCTTATTTCAAGGATAGAACACTCTTAGAACCAGATTACTGCGCGCGCGCGCGCATCTAAAATAAAATTTTCTGAATTAGCCAGAGATCTCAATGGCCTTAACCTCGGGCTTCTTCTCTTCCTCTTTTGGAACAGTGACAGTGAGCACGCCATTCTCCATGCTAGCCTTCACCCGATCCATCTTGGCATTTTCTGGCAACCTGAACCGCCGCTGAAACTTCCCACTGCTCCTCTCAATCCGGTGCCATTTGTCATTCTTCTCCTCTTCTTCTCTGCTCCTCTCCCCGCTGATTTGCAGAACTCTCCCTTCCTCGACCTCGACCTTCACGTCATCCTTCTTCAGCCCAGGAAGATCAGCCTCGAATATGTGAGCCTCCGGAGTCTCCTTCCAGTCAATGCGGGTGTTCACAAAGGCAGAGGTCTCTCTTGCCGAGTTGGGAACATTAGAGTTAGTGCTGGCGAAAGGGAAGAAGCCGTGGAAGGGATCCCAGATGTCTAGGGAGAAGGGGTCGAAGATGTTGGTTCGTTGGCCAACAAGGCTCGAAGTAAGTGACATGTTTGGAGTAACTTTCTTGGCCTGGAGTGAAAGAAGATAGATTGGCTGGTTGATATCGATAATGGCTTTATGTAGGGTAGAAAATAGAAGACAAACTTGGAAAAATGCTCGTTGATGATGAATGTGCAGGAGTGCAAGGTTTATAAATAGTTTTAGAAGGGGGAGGAGTAGAAGAAAATTCTGGTACTTTCTGGTAGGTGTTAGTTCAGTTGGCTCTTCGGGGCTATTAGAGGGATAGAAACTTCTGTAAGAACATTCATTTCTAGTAACTCCTCGGACATTCTGAGTGGACAGAGAAAGGTCCATATGTTTCTACACTTCTGGGTCGACTTTTTCTGGCCTGGTACTAGAACCCAGCTAGCCCAAACAAGGCGGACAGAGTGTATTGGACTGGTTTTCTTTTGGGGTCAGCGACAGAAAGTTCCTATAAACGGTTTCAACTATCAAGTGCCTTCTTTCCTCTTGAAAATATTATCCCACCTTCGGATGAAATAGAAGAATTCTTGTATTCGCATTGCCCAAGTAAAAAAGAAAAAAGAAAAACACAAAACATGAGGTTCAAAGTAGCAGAGAAGACCTATTTCCAATTAGGACTGTACATGATAGTCCTTTTATCGTTTAGCATGAGTCCGGTAACCTTTTCCGGTGATTTAAATTTGTGAGCATACATTTCATCCCTACATGATAAGGTGCTCTAAAATTAACTGTTCAAACTGTAAAAATTGACGCATTTCATAGACCAATCACTGTTGAGATGGTACTTCCCATCAAGTCTCGAGACGTGGTTTACTTTTCAGTATCTTAATTAGTAGCATTTGAACGAATGGTGTTTGTACAATTTTTCGGTGGGGCTGGAGGCCAACAATACGGTCGACTAGCCCATGATGGTATTTGGACATTCATTTGTTATTCTTATGCTCATCCATGAATTGAATAATAAATAAAATACATAGAATATAAATAAAGAGAGACATAAAATGACAGTTTGAGAACGTAATATACTATATTTGTTGATTTTACAGTTTTTATGGCCCCACGCAGCTATCAATATAATGGAGAAAATATAGTTGAAGGGAGGTTAAAGATGTTGTCTTTGTAGAAATCTCTCTCTCACGTTTGTAGATGAAGGGATAAAAATAGCAGACTCAAATATACCAGATTGAGCCCATAAAAAAATATCATGAGGAGGCAAGTGAGAGAAACAATACATAAAAGAAAAGAGGGTGTAAGAGAAAAATAGAGAAAAATCATAAATGAGAGAAAAACAAATCAGACATGCAAATGATAAGTGATATAAAGCTGATTTTCTCACCAACTACTAATAGTAACACAATAGAAGGGATTTGAGACCAGAGGGAAAGGGGATTTCATACTTTTGAGCGACTATTTTAGGAGCATATAGAGGTTATCTTCAACTTCATGAGAGAAATTATCTTCTCTAAACTTCAACCTCACAAGAGAGATTATCTTCTATTAAAAAAGAGGTCTTCGATCTCCATTATACAAAGAGAAACGAGAGACCATGAGAGGTTGTAAAGTACTCATATTATAATAGATTTGCCCTTCAAACGACCTGTGGACGTAGGGCCTATATCGAACCACATAAATCAGTGTCTCCATATCTATTTACATTTTCAATATTATTGATCTATTTACTATTATGGATACACGTATGGGTACCATATCAACGCCCCCAAACCGCCACAATGGACTTAAGATGACACCAGTTTAGACTCGGGTTACTGCTAGGGCTGAGCACCGACACAACCGGAGTCGGTATCTGGGTCGTCCGACTCCGACTTTGTCGGAGGCCGAGTCCGACCTCCGACTCCGGCTCCGAAGGGTATATGCTCCGCTCCGGCTCCGGCTCCGACTTGTCAGAGCGGAGTCGGGACGGAGTCGGTGAGAAATCCTCAAAAAACCCCAAACGACGGATTCGGCGCAGGGGGAGGGGAGGGAATCAAAACCAAAACCAAATCCATAACAGAAAAGAGAAATCAAAGAGTGAGAGAGAGTGATTCGGCGCAGGGGGAGGGGAGGGAATCGGGGGGGGGGGGGGGGGGAAGAGGGGGGGCCGGGAAACCTAATAATAAGGTTTTGAGATGAGAGGTGAGAGAGATCGGGATGAGAGGTGAGTGGTGAGAGAGGCAGAGAATCGGGGAGGGGAGGGAATCGGGGGGGAGAGAGAATCTGAGATGAGAGGTGAGAGAGGCAGAGAGGGATTCGCATTCGGCGCAGGGGGACTCGAAGCCTTCGGGAGGGAATCAGGGGGGAAGAAGAGAAAGGGGGGGCAAAAAGACCTAATAACAAACACTGAAACGGCGCCCTTTGGGGCTATTTTCACCCCAAACGGCGCCGTTTCAGTGACAGAAATCTGAAAAAAATAAAGGGTTGCGTGAAACGGCGCCGTTTCACGCAACCCAGTTTCCAATAACGGCGCCGTTTAAGACTTTCTACTTCTAAATTCTACTTCTAAACAATAAAAATAAATTAATAAATAATAAGTGAGTAAAAATATATTTTAAGTTAGTAAAAATAAAATTAAGTAACAATTTAATGTGTATTATTTAATTAACTCACTAAAAAAATCACTAGTTAATTATTACTTTATTAATTATTACTAACTTAGAGAGTTATATATTAGAAATTTGACAAATTTTTTTTATTGTTGTTATATCCAAGGGAATATATTTAATAATTATGTAATTATATTGTGATATTAATTTAATATATATTAACTAATAGTATACTATTATATATTATATAAATATAGTTAATTAGTAAGTTAATATATAACTATATATATTATAGTATATATGTATAACTATATATATTATATAAGTATAGTTAATTAGTAAGTTAATATATAACTATATATATTATAGTATATAAGTATAACTATATATATTATATAAATATAGTTAATTAGTAAGTTAATATATAACTATATATATTATAGTATATAAGTATAACTATATATATTATATAAATATAGTTAATTAGTAAGTTAATATATAACTATATATATTATATTATATAAGTACTCCTCCAATATATTATATAAATATAGTTAATTAGTAAGTTAATATATAACTATATATATTATAGTATATAAGTACTCCTCCAATATATTATATAAGTATAGTTAATTAGTAAGTTAATATATAACTATATATATTATAGTATATAAGTATAACTATATATATTATATAAGTATAGTTAATTAGTAAGTTAATATATAACTATATATATTATAGTATATAAGTATAACTATATATATTATATAAATATAGTTAATTAGTAAGTTAATATATAACTATATATATTATAGTATATAAGTATAACTATATATATTATATAAATATAGTTAATTAGTAAGTTAATATATAACTATATATATTATATTATATAAGTACTCCTCCAATATATTATATAAATATAGTTAATTAGTAAGTTAATATATAACTATATATATTATAGTATATAAGTACTCCTCCAATATATTATATAAGTATAGTTAATTACTAAGTTAATATATAACTATATATATTATATTATATAAGTATAACTATATATATTATATAAGTATAGTTAAGGTATAGTAACTTATATAGTAACTTATAGTAAATTAGTAATGTAAATTAACTATATAAGGTATAGTAATTAGTAACTTATAGTGTAACTAATAACTATATTAACTTATAGTAACTTACTAACTTATAGTAAATTAGTAATGTAAATTAACTTATAGTAACTATATTAACTTATATTATTCATTATAATGTTTATAGATTATTATTTATTAGATGTTAATATATTGATAACAAATATTTTTATAAAATATGCACAATATCGGAGTCGGAGTCGGAGTCGGAGTCGGATTGGAAGTCGGAGTCGGAGTCGGATTGTAAGTCGGAGTCGGAGTCGGAGTCGGTGTGTCGGAGTCGGAGTCGGGACACCTCTACCTCCGACTCCGACTCCGACTCCGACTTCCAGGGGGAAAAAAACTCGGAGTCGGAGCGGAGTCGGAGTCGAAGTCGGATTTTCGGATTTCTGCTTAGCCCTAGTTACTGTCGTGCGTCAAGAATAACTCTTTCTCTCATTCTAGCCTGTTGTGTGATTTTTGGCGTTAACAGTAGAATCCCCTCCCTTTATAGAGGTCTTTTTCATTCTTTAGAGTAGTTGAATCCTACATGTTTTATGTCACTTTCACATTTTTGTATATCATCAAACTATTTTGATTTTGTCTCTTTTCTATCTTATCTCTTTCTTTTATTCATAGCAATGGATTGTGGACTCTAGCTCATTTTACTAAAGTAATCATTTATTTTTAATTGAAACATTGTTTTAGGTAAACCTATGAATATAATTGTGAAAAGTACCATCAGATAACAAATTATGAGCTGTAAAACTTCATGCTATGTATCATTTTGTCAAAAGCAATCATTCCATTGACTTAAAAAACTAGGATCATGATCCAACTATATCCTATCTAATAAAAGATGGGCCAACCCAAGCCAGCTTGGTTCTACATCTCTCCTTGATCGAGCCTGCAGGGACAGTGTTCTATTATGGATCAGCCTTTTCAAGGACCATATGTTTAAAGCCAGACTCTTAACTCTTCGGCATTTTTTATCTCAAGTGTTATATCTTTAATCACATTTATCGATACGATTAAATATATATATATATACACACACACAACAAGCAATTCAATAATAAAGATAATAAAACTTAAAATGAAAGAACAAACATGATTTCTCTTATTTTGTAACACCAGTGCATTTATGCATGCTTACACATTTTGGCCATTCCAAGCTTTTGAGAACTAGCTAGCTATATACGTACACTTCAGGACTACTGACTCAAAACAGAAGGAAAAACTCATGTATTTATTGTCTTTTCTAGAATCTCCCAAGTCAACGTCGGCACCGCGTAGAGAGAGAGAGAGATTAAGCTTTTTGGAAAGAGATCGAGCTCCCGACATTAGATTTTTTGGACATAATCGACTTAATTATTCAGGAGATCAAGATCATACTGTTTATAATGTCTCTGTCTTAATCATATTTTATATGAACTTTAGAGACATGACTGTGCGTGGGCTCACCTTAAAAGACTTTACATATTATGAACAAATTTCTAGGGATGTGTCGGAATTGATTGATAATTAATGAAAGTTCAAAGATTCTCTACTTGGTTTCATGGGAAAATATTTTTCTCCAAGCACGAGTACTTCGGATGTATCCAAAGATAAGAAACTGGACGAGGCCGACATGTTTTGATGACAAACCAACTTTTTCTTTTAAAGAAATTATTTATTTGCAATATCGTTTATTGATAAAACAATCACATTAAAATGACGTGAAAGTATTATGTATCAATTGATATGAAAAAAAAATATATGTATGCAATATTAATGTGATACCTCGTATCATGATAATGATAAGAGTAGGTAGTGAATAAAATTCTAATAAATTATTTGAGAATGAGAAATTTTTACCCTTTATAAAGTTCTAATGGAGCTCTAATTATATCATTGACTAATCTTTTTAGAATATATAGACTATGTCGTTTGGATCTTCTATTAGGATATTACAAATGGTATCAGAGCTAAGTTATTGTAATATCTAATATTATAAGAATAAGGGTAGGCGGTAAATGAGATTTCACATTTCTAAGGAAAGATAAGTTCTTACTCTTTATAAGGTTTCAATGAAGCTCCAATTATATCATTGACTAGTCGTTTTGGAGTATATACCATGTGGTTTGGGTCTTCCATTAAGGCATTACAAATGGTATCAGAACCTATCGCAATTAGAAATATGGGATTTGAGCTGTGCTGCCTACAACTGACAGGCCCGACGAGGACGCTAAGAATTTAAGGAGGGTAAATTATAATACCACATATGATAAGGTTAAGGATAGGTGATAAATGTGATCCCACATTACTTAAAAATGAAAAGTTATTATTCTTTATAAAATTCTAATGAGGCTCTAATACTATCATTTACTAGTCCTTTTTGAGTATATGTTATGTGATTTGAGCATTCCATTGGGAGTTATAAATTGGAATCCTATTGAAATTTTATAAAGAACAAAAACTTCTCATTCCTAAATAATGTATAATCTCATTTATCACCTACCTTATCTTTATTATATAATGTATAACAAATAATTTAAAAACTTGTTATATCAATTAGAATGAAAAAATACTTGGTTTTTTAACTATCAATATAATTGTTATAGTAAAAAATGTGTTACGAACCGATTTGTGAATAGAAGAGACTTTTTCCTTGCTAAAATATATATTTTTTGTATGCAGCCAAAGACTTGGGGCATGTTGGTAAACATGAAAATTTTTAAAATTCTTCGTAATTTCATTTTTAAATATTATTTAAACGTAAAACACTTTTAAATTTTTAATTTTTAATTTTTTTATCTAATTATTATCTAGTCATTACTTAAATACAAAAATCAATACAACTTCTATAAGTTAAAAAAAAAATTAATATAACTTTCACAAATTTTAAAACAAACATAATATTAAAAAATCACATTCAAACAAATTTTTAATTTCATGTATTCAATTTTACAAGCTCCAATACAATACTCATTTTAAAATATATTTTTATTCAATTTTTTTTTCTTATTTCTTAAAATTCAATCAAACATCTTCTTTCATTTCTAACCCGCCTCAATCCCATGACATTAGCCATTATCAGATTGATTGGTATGATAAGATGGATGTTAGTTGAGAGCTTTAAGTCCGATGGGGGTTAAGTAGAGAGACTTAGGTTGCGTTTGGTTTTTTAACTTCTCTCAACTCATCTTATCTAATCATTATAATTTTTTAACTTTTAAAACAAAATATAATAAAGAATTTAATTTTTTTAAATCTTAAAATAATAATAATATTAAAAAATATTATTTTATTCAATTTTTATCTTAACTTAACTCAACATCTAAACTAATCCGAATCTCTCTCGACAGCTCGAGGACGATGCTTCTTAAAAAATGAATGAATAATATCATGCATCAAGCATAACTAATGATAAAATTGTAAAAGAGTTAGAAAAAAAAAAAATAGTTTGTAGAATTGCTCATAATTCATTAATCTTTGAAGTTATTTATGGTACCGTGAATAATGTAATTGTGGTGTTAAATCATGGCCGTGTCACCGTGGTGATGGTGGGCACAGCAGAATCGAAAGCAAAGTCTGACAATAATCAAAAGTAAACACTTATTGGGGACAAGAAAATGAACAAAGTCACGTGGGTTTAATTGACGTTGATCGTCTTACGTACACGCACACACTCGGAATATTAGCGACGTGTCACCTGCGCGCTCTCTCATGGCTCATGCACTACTAGTCATGTCCTTTCCTTTCTATCAAGTCTTGCCCTAATTTCCGAAGGATAATGTGCTTAAAAAATAAATGATAAATGTAGGTACGTAACTTTACATAATAATCTTTTATCAAAAGAAGTATTTTTATAAACTTTCATGTAAAATTAATATTATTTTATAAAAAAATCTTTATTTTATAATATATATTATGAAATATGTTTTGTGAATATTATTGTTCAAGCTAAAAAGAGAAAGTACTGCAAATATAAAAAGAATTATATAAAAATAAATATAAAAAATAATATAATTTTATGTGATTCGTTATATTTATTTTAAAATAAAATTAATTTTACAATGTAATATAAGATATCAAATTATATCATTTTTGTAAATTTAATTTTATGTACTTTTTTTTCAAAATTAAATCACATGAACGTACTCTAGCTAGTTTCTGTATGGTATCTGACTGTAAGCCGTACATCAGGTACATGCAGGCTGCATGCATTTTGATTATAGCTGCATGCCAATCCAATACACAAATATTCTTTTTTTTGTTTTTTTGTTTTGGTTTCTATCTGGTGGTTGCAACAGTTCGAGTACCACTCATGATCTTGTTTTTCCACGTGAAGCAAGCGTGTTCAAAATCTCCTCCAAATCCAAACGTGTACTAGCTACCTGCATCCATGCAACTCATTCATCTAAAAACAATTTGGTTTTCTAATCTTTGCTCTTTACCCTCTCTGAAAATAAAAAGATGAATGACGTATGAAGAGGATAAAAATAACATACCTAAATAGGCCCATCCAAGGACCATTATTAGGAGGGAAGTGGAGAAATAGAAGAAGATGACAAAACAAAAAGGGATAAAAGAAAATAAAAAAGAACTGATTGATAAAATGAAAAAGTTGAAGAATGGAAGTTAGACACGCAAGGAGAGATTAGACATAAAATTGTGATTCTTCATCATTCTCAATAGCCTTGAGGATATGATAGGATAAGAAAAAAAAATGGATCATTCTCAACCTCACGATGAGAGCTCTAGAGATATTATACTCCCTTGCCAAAGGGGTCTCCAATCTCTATTGTACAGAAAGAAACGAGTAGTTATGAGAGACTGTAAAATATTTTTATTATAGTAGATTTGCCTTTTAAGCGACCTATAGACGTAGACCCTATGTCGAACCACGTAAAATATTGTGTTTCCATCTCTATTTATATTAACAATATTCTTTTTTTTTTAATTATTTTTGTAAATGTAAGTATAGGCACTGTATTGACGCCTCAAAACCACCACCACAGGGCTTCAGACTGCTTCATTGAGACCAGGCAACATCTGTGGGTCAAGAATGACTTTTTCTTCAATTCCGGCCTGTTGGGCGATTTTTTATATTAACAATTGGCCTATCTCTAACCCAATCACCTGTTGCAGCAATGCGGTTGAGCTTTGTGTCCCGCAACAGTAGTGAGATCGAGGTCCATCTCCCATTGGGTTCAACCAGACTTAAGCACACTCGTTGCCCCTTAGCGCAGTCAAGCCGTCTCAAACTAGGTTCAACCACACTCGAGCGGTCAGACCTCGTTTGTTTTTTAGGATGAGATGAGATGAGATGAGTTAATATTAAAATTGTATGTTGAATAAAATATTATTAGAATATATTGTTTTAATATTATTTTTGTATTGAGATTTGAAAAAGTTGAATTGTTTATTTTATTTTTGTATTTGGATTTGAAAAAGTTGAATTGTTTATTTTATTTTAAGATGAGATGAGATGAGAGTTTTCTGAAAGTGAACAAGAGTCTCCCACAAAGTGGTACTCGAGCACATCTCCCAACAGGTCTAACTCCACTCGAGCACATGGGTCGTCCCTTAATGCGATCGAGCATCTCACTCAGCAAAGCCAAGTCCCTTGACTCGAGACAAACAATAGCGATGACAATCCCTTGACTACTTCAACTCTCACTCATGAAGTCGAGTCCCTTGACTCGTAGGAAACAACATGCGATGATAATCCCTTGACTACTCAACCCTCACCTACAAAGTCGAGTTCATTGACTCACGACAAACAATAGACAATGATAGTCCCTTAATTGTTTGACCCTTGCTCACAAAGTAGCGTGCCCTTGCACCCACGTCTAAACATCAACGCCAGCACAAATGAATGCCACCTTTAGCAAACGTCGAGTGCCCAAAATTGTGCAACAACCATCTTCAACAAGTTACCTCCATGAATGAGCTCTCGAGCTCCACAACCACCTTATGTAGGTTACCTTCGATAATGAGTCTACGAGGTCAACAATTGCCTAAGATGAACCCAAGGGACCGACGGGCTCCCTAACCACTTAGCGCGAGTTACAACTAACGAACTCTACCATGAATACCAACAGAAAATCACCTTGAGGAGCAAAACAAAGTCCACTACTACAAAAAAATAACAAAATACAATCAAGGAAACACACACACTTCACTGAAAATAATAGTCTCATGCAACCTCATATCAAGAAAATGTTCATACAAACAAACTCCAAGCCAAATTCCGCGCTTGCAACTAGCGCGGTCGAGCACATTTCCTATCTACCTTTCTAAGCCAAGCTCCATGCTCACAATGAGTGTGGTTGAACACATATGCAGCCTATCAATCCAAGCCAAGCTCAACACTCCCATCTATTTCTCCAAGCTGAGCTCCAAGATTGGAGTTCTTGACTACTTAGCTCAAACAAATGGAAAACCAGGCACCAATTTTCATAATTTATTTTTCAACAATGTCTCATAGACAATCTTTATTGTAGCTTGATTTGAAGATTCTCAAGGCATTCTTGTGGAGCAAATCGATCTTAAGAATCGTTGGAGGGGATAAAAATATCAAGCCCAAATATACTAGGCCCACCCCATTAAAGAGTCATCATTAGGAGGCAAGTGGGAAAATGGAAGAATGGGACAAGATAAAAAAGGAAAAGAAATTCGTTAAAGAAAAAAAAAAGAGAACTGATAGGAAAAAGGAAAAAGTTGAGGAATGGAAGTCAAACACGCAAGGGGTGAGGAGATACAAAACTGTCATTCCTCACTACTTACTCCCAAGGGCCTCAATAAAAGGGGATATGATTGAATAAAAAAAAAGTGATTCTTTTCAACCTCATGATGAGAGCATCAGAGATATTATCTTCTCTAGGAAAATAGGTCTCCGACCTTCATTATTAAAAAATAAATAAGAGGCCATGAGAGACTGTAAAATACTCATATTATAATAGATTTACCCTCTAAACAACCTGTGAAGATAGGCTCTATGTCGAATTACGTAAATCTGCGTGTCTTCTTCTATATTTATATTTTCAGTATTCTTTTTCTATTTACTGTTATGGATGTCCAAATGGGCACCATATCAACATCCTAAACCACGACCACTGGTTTCAAACCGCTTCATCGAGACTTGGCCACATCCATGGGTCGAGAATGATTCTCTCTCCCATCCTAACCAGTTGTGCGATCTTTGGCATAAACAATGTATGTGTCACTATCTAGACCTTTTGGATTTGGTGTATATGTCTTTCACCTGTGCTAAAGTTAGAACAAATATACTAGATCAAAGCTACAATTGTGACGCCCTCAAATTCCGTTTGGGATCGGACGGATATTTGAAGCGTCGAGACATGCAACACAAGGTTACCTGCCCCCGTTCATGACATATAAGATGCAATGTTACTAACATGCATCTAACATTATGCAATATTCGCAGCGGATAAATTTTTTCTTTAGCAATACTATACACCAAACTGAAAATATCCCAAAGGCTTAAAACATACTTCATATATAAAGACCCATTGAACAACTAATATCACAACACTAGTTCAAAATACTTATGATCCAAAAAATACTAGAGATGCAACTCCATAGTACAAGTAGTAATTTAAGTTAACTACTATATTAACATTGACATCGCATTGTCGCTTAGTCAATTGTGTCTAGTTGGTTAGCTCCTGATTCTCTTTTAGGTCCTGTAACAAGATCTACCATTTGGGAGGAATAGTAGTTAGGACTACCACAGTGAGATTTGATTACAAATCTCAGTAAGTTAACAAAAAATTCCACACTTTGGCCTATCTGAATATCTCTTTGCATAAAATTTCATATTTTTTAAACTAATATCAAATATCTTCAAAATAATAATATAACATGTATATCAGATGTTTAGTATCCTCCAATAAAATTATCAAAGTTATTGGAATAGTTTTAGACAACCAAAGAGTTAAACTTTCTCAAAATAGAAACTCTTTTTCCTCTTCCAGTTTCTAAGTTTCTAGATCTAAGAAAATATTTCATCACAATCTTTAATCATGCAACAAATTCTCAACCAATAATCATATAAATATGTTAACAATACAACATAAAAATTTTGGACTAAGATCTATCCATTAACTTGGTCAAAAACTCCAAAATATAACATATTTTCTAGTTTATCTCCCAGAATGACCTTTCTAGAGTTTAAACAATATTTGACCAACCAAATGATTTTTAAATGGAACAAATAAGCTATCCACGTAAACTAGACTAAAAAAGGAACAACTTATATGATGAGACTTTATGATAAAACACTTATAAAAGTTTTGAAATGGGTGTGCAAAAAAACACCTAAAAGCTGTCTAAGAGAGTGTTAGGTATTCTTTCAATTGAAAGTGTAAATGAAGATAATTTCGTGGGGGGTGGCTGGAGATACTTATAGACGAGATATGGAAGAGATGAGACTGGAGTGAGAGTTGAGTGTAGGTCTCTCTTACCCAGAGTGAGAGTTGAGTGTAGGTCTCTCTTACCCAGAGTGAGGTTAAGTGTAGGTCTCTCTTACGCAGAGTAAGAGTGGAGTGTAGGTCTCTCTTACCCGGAGTAAGAGTTAAGTGTAGGTCTCTCTTACCCGAGTGAGAGTAGAGTGTAGGCTTCTTTTACCGAGAGTGAGAGTTAAGTGTAGGTCTCTCTTACCCAATAATATATACAAAAATCAACTAAATATATTTTTACCCAATAATATTAACGAAATTAGCTTAAGATATTTTTATCCAATAATATTCACAAAATTAGCTTAATATATTTTTATCCAATAATATCTACAGTTTTGAACAGATGTTTCGTCCGAAAATATGAAAAAGAGTTATTGCGCTATAAGACCTTAAATAACCCACCGAGTCTAATGGCACAAATCATAATATATTTAGACACTTCTAACTATCTCCAATAATCAAAAATGCACTTTTGATACCATAATGAGTAATAACACTAATTATGTAGTTAGACTAAAACCTATATGATTAATGAATTCGTGAAAACTTATAGGGTCTTCACGAGGTTCCTAAAACCAATAGAAATTTCACAATTGAATTTCTAGCGGGCTGTTACAACAATGGTGCTATGTATATATACACACACATATACATATACCTTTCATTTGTAGATTATAAAGGAAATACAAAAATTAAGGTCCTCTCCTTTTTAGAAGGGTGAGGTTTTTTCTCTCTTCATAGAGGAGAGTCACTTATTCAGTTCAGTTTTTTGGAAAAAAAACTGAAACCCAACTAATATTTAATAAACAAGGATAGAACCGATTGAAATCGTCCTATAAAGGGAGAGGAAACCGGCGACGTTGGTTTCAGCGTGATCCCGATCGGTCTTCGATGTCCCATTGGCATCGCAAGTGGTTGGAAGTGAAAATTGAGAAATGGAGAATCAGAGATAAGAATCATGATGAGAAAGAGATGGCTTGTCGTGCAAATTGCAACTGTGAGAGAGAGAGAATCGGGAGGAAGAAGAAGAGAATGTGGGATTAAACCTAAATTAAAACGACACTGTTTGGTGTATTAAACCAAATAGCGTCGTTTTGGCATCATTTCATTCATACTGTTTTTTTCTACCCAATACATTTAAAACAATGTCGCATATAAGGTAAATATTCGATCGATTTAGTGGTCCGATCCAGCTTCAAACTGGGACCAAACCAGTCGACGCTGGTTTTGACTTAATTCTACCTTCGCCCGACTGGTTCTATGCTAGTTTCGTGCTCCGGCATTCGGTCTGAGTTGCTCTCGGTCAATTTGATGGCTCCTTATACAGCCGTAGCTTTAGCCTTACTAAGTAGAAGAAGAAGAGAGTCATATTGTCTTCTACTATATTGGACAAGGCCATGGAAAAAGGGAGATCATGTTTGTTTGCAATGGTCGTAGCAGACAAAGCTGTTAATCAAGAAGCATTCAAGATGACCATGTCAAAGGTTTGGCATACTGTAGGCTGACTGCAATATATTGACATGGGGGAGAATAAATTCTTGATAGAATTTCGAAAGGAATAAGACATGGAGAGGGTTATTAATGGCAGACCATGGTCTTTTGATCGATGGTTGGTATGCTTGCAAGAGTTTTAAGGGTAGATTATCACTTAATGATATCCTCTTCAATAAGTAAGTATTTTGGTTTCAAGTCCACAACATGCCTTTGGCATGTATGACACAAGAAGTTGGTTTTCAAGTTGGGAAATGTGCTAGTAAGGTGTTGAATGTTAATGTAGACCAATGGGGGCATGGGTGGGGGAAGTTTCTAAAGTTGAAAGTGGAAGTAGACATCACCAAAGCCTTGGTGAGGGGTATTTTTTTTAAACATCAATAGAAACCAAACCAAGCTCCAGTTTAAATATGAAAGGTTGCCAACTTTTTGTTTTAAGTGTGGAGTGATCAAGCATACAAAGAAGTTCTGTCCAATGGTGGCAATTGCAAAAGGTGAGGAAGCAGGTCTATCCCAATATGGCCCATGTTTGCGTGCTGCTACAGTTTCTTTCAATTGGAATCATCAGAAGAGATATGGTGGTGGAGGTGATCAAGATGAGAAGAAAGCTGAGCATCCATGGCAAAAGGGTGAGAGTGATAGAGATGATGGTTCAAAAGGAAAGTCTTCTATGCAGGAGCAATTTTAGGAAATCAAAAAGGAAGGTGTTACTTAGAAGGAAAGTACAGTAATTATGGAAGGTGAGCAAGAATTAGAGAAAAGAAAGTAATTTATGGAAAGTGAACCTGCAGAAATCGGGGGTCTGGGAAAGGAAATAGTGTCCAAAGTTGAAGAACAAGAAATCAGAAAAGAAGTCAAATTTCCCAAAACTGAAGCTACTACTAAAAAGGAAGGTTACAATGCAATGGTGTTAGCTTTGAGCCAAAGTCAAAAAGAGAATAAACATGGGGCTCTTTGCTTAGAATCTACGTTGGATTTACAAATTAACTGTTTATATCAGTTCCTGATTGATTAGGTTCTCATTTTGGAAAAGTCTAAAAAAAGGCCTAGTGACAGATTCTATGCAGACTTTGTAAAAGAGCATACTGAACATATGAAAAAATCTAAGGAAAGGAAGAGGAGTTATGAAGGAATTGAGGGTGATGTCCTTAATAATAATGGTCTTAAAAAATAGAAAGATGAAGAAATGGAAGTGATGGAAACAAATGCAACAAAGTTGGTGGAGGCTGTCATATATCCCCACCAATAGTTATGATATGCTTAAGTTGGAACTACTAAGGGCTTGTGAGCCCTCAGACAGTTTGAGAGCTTTACCTTATGGTGAAGAATAAGATGAAATTTTGTTTTCTTAATAGAAACAAAGTGCAGAAGAAACAAGATAGAAAGAATAAAGAGGAGCTTGAAGATGGAAAACAATTTTGTAGTAGACTGTAGAGGGCTTAGTGGGGGTCTTGCATTATTATGGAGGGAAGACATAGATCATGTAAGCTTGGAATCATATACTCAGTATCACATTTTCATAAGTGTTAAAAAATTAACTGATGGAAAGACCTAGACTCTTACTGGCTTTTATGGAAATCCATCTACTGCAAAGAAGCAAGCTAGCTAGTACTTACTAAGAGGGTTGAAACCATCAAGTGACTTGGTGTTGGGGATTTTAATTAGATAGTCATCAATAGAGAGAAGTATGGAGGAGCTATGAGATCTTATAGGCAGATGGAGACTTTCATAAAGGAAATGGAGGTGTGTTGACTAGGTGATTTGGGGTATGTTGAAAATAGGTTCACCTGGTCTAATAATAGATATGGAGCAGCTTTTACCAAAGAGAGACTTGACAGAGCCTTATGCAATACTAGGTGGATTGATTGCTTCCCTAGAGTAGTAACTCATTCCTTAACTGCTCTAAGCTCTTACCATTGCCAAACACTCATCTTGATGGACAATTCTTTGTAGGATTCATGTAGCTTTCTTAAACCTTTTAGGTATAAGGTGAGCTGGGCCCAAAGGGATGAATGCAACAAATTGATTGGAGAAGAGTTAGAGGCTAAGATTAGCTATCAATAAATTGAATTACACCACTGAAAGTCTGAAAAAATGTCAGCAGAAATTGTTACAATGGAGTAAACAGACAGTAGGCAACTCAAAGAAGGAAATTCAAAAAAAGTTGTCTAAGCTTTCCATCTTGCAGCAGGATAATAAGAGAGATATGAATGACAACATTAAAGGCTTGCAGGGGGAAATTGATAAGCTACTTGAACAGAACAACTTGCAGTGAAACAGCGTGCCAAACGGAGATGGTTAAAGGAAGAGGACAGGAACAATAAGTTCTTTCATCAATGTGCTTCTCAGTGGAGGAAGGCAAACAATATTAGTATGCTAGTTGATGACAGAGGTTAGGAAATCACACTACCAGAAGCCATTTGCCAGTAGTTCCAAGATTTTTTCCAGGACCTATTCACAACTTCAAATCCTCACAATATTGATGCTTGCTTGGAAGCAATGAGGCCAAAGGTGAGTGAAGAAATGAATAAAGAGCTGTTGAAAACTTACACTGTTTAGGAGGTTGAAGAAGCTTTGTTTCAAATGAATGGTATGAGATCACCTGGTCTTGATGGTTTCCTAGCAGTATTCTTTCAGCAACACTAGAACACAATTGGAGGATAGGTCAGTGAGTCAGTATTGTTTGTGCTTAATTCTAAAGGTACTTTAGATGATATGAAGAATATCTTTATTACTATAATTCCATAAAAGAATAACTCTGCCAAGAGCCTAATAGTCTGATGGTATATGACACAGTTCTCCAAAAAGAAAACCTGGGTTCGAAACCCACCAATCCCATATCAAAAAAAGAAAAAAGAAAAAAAAAATAACTCTACTAAAGTTGCTAATTTCAGGCCTATATGTCTTTGTTATGTGATTTATAAGCTCATTTCTAAAGTCCTAGCCAATAAAGTGAAAAATGTGTTACCAAGTATCATTTCCCAAAACCAATCAGCCTTTGTTTCTGAAAGGTTAATTTCTCATTTATTTTTTGCTAATGATAGCCTTCTATTTTGCAAAGCCAATGCCATAGAATGGGGTAACCTGTTTAGTATTTTTAAAGTTTATGAAGAAGCCTCGGGACAAATACTGAATATTGAGAAAACTTCAATCCAATTTAGCAAAAATACAGCCAAGGAAACACAAGAATTTATTCTTAGCATTGCTAGTGTGAGGTCTACTGGCTTATGAAAAATATCTTGACTTGCCAACTGTGGTTGGAAAAGCAAGAAAAAAAAAATCCTTTAGATGCATATTGGATAGAGTAAGAATGAAGGTCAGTAGTCAAAGGGTAAAAACCTTGTCACAAGCAAGGAAGGAAATTTTTATTAAGGCTGTGGTGCAAGTTCTATCAATTTATAGCATGAGTGTATTGCAAGCTGCTCGAAACATTAATAGTGTAATGGATAATTTCTGGTGGGGACAGCAAGAGGTAAAGAGGAAAATTCATTAGATTTCATGGAGTAAGATGGGAAAGGCTAAATCAGAAGGAGGTATGGGTTTTCGAGACTTGGAAGGCTTTAATCTTGCATTGCTTGCAAAACAAAGGTGGAGACTGATCCAATATCCTCATTCCTTAGCTTCTCAAGTACTCGAGGCTAAGTATTTTTAGGATTCCTCTTTTTTACATACGAGACTGGGACAAAAACGATCATATATTTGAAGGAATATTTTGGCAACCGGACCTCTTATTAAATTTGGAATTGATTGGAGAATTGAGATTGGTGTAGCAGTTAACATTTGAGGTGACAAGTGGCTCCCAAAGTCTACACCAGCTAAGGTTCATAGCCTAGTACTTCAGCTTGACAACAATGCTAAGGTTCAGGAGCTTATTGATGATGGTGAGAAGAAATTGAAAATGGAGCTTGTTGAATAGATATTTGAAAAGGAAGAAGCTAATATCATAGCTCAAATTCCTCTAAGCTCTTCAAACAACCTTGATAAGCTTATTTGGAAAGTATCCTCTATTTGTGTCTTCACAGTCAAAAGTGCATACCACATGCAACAAGAAATGACTCTGGTAGCAAAGGGACAGGCCTCGAGCAGACATGGTTTTAAAAATGTGTGGAAAATGATTTGGAGTCTAAAGATCACACCAAGGATGTGGTTTTCCTTTGGATAGCTTGTTTAGAAGCCTTACGAACTCAACTAACTCAAGCCAATCTGTTCAAGAGAAAAATAGTGGAGTATTCAAAATGCCCCATCTGTGACAATGTAGAAGAGACTGCTGCACATACTCTTTGGAAAAGTGAATCAGCTAAAGATGTATGGTGCCAATGCTAAAAAATGTTACAAAAGAACCATGTTATTCAAATGAACTTGTTGGAATTGATAAAGGCTATAACTGATACAATGGACACTTAATGCTTGTAGGAGTTTGCAGCAGTAGCAAGACACATTTGGTGGAGGAGAAATGAACTTATTTTTAATCAAGATTTCAAGCATCCAAACCAAGTAGTGAATTCAGCTAAGTAAAATTTGAAACTGTTGCAAGAATTGGAGGAATATAAAAGAGTATCTATAGATCCTTGTAGCAAAACTTATCTCAAGTGGCAACCACCTCCTGTGCATACTTATAAAATAAACTGGGATGCAACAGTAGACAAAATTCAATCTAGAGTTGGGATTTGAATAGCAGTAAGAGACTATGAAGAGAGGATCATTGAACTTTGAGGAAGAACAAGAGTCTTTTTCCTAATCCTTTATTGGCTGAATCATATGGGGCTTTACAAGCAGTTCTATTTGGATTGGATTTGGAATTAAATAAGATAATGCTTGAAAGGGATTCACTGCAACCTATTCAAGCTATGAAGAAAGAGGTTGACCAATCGACTAGTGTAGGTATGTATGTTTCTATAGCCAAGGAATAGCTTAGGAGCTTTGCTAAATGGGATGCACTTCATGTTAAAAGAGGTGGAAATGTTGTTGCACTTGTATTGGCTCAAGATGCCATAGTCATTTTTGATGTAATTGTTATTATGGAGGACTCTCCTCCATGTATTTCAGATTTGATTTAATGGAATGAGCTACAAAGTTTCCTTTCAAAAAAATAAAATAAATATAAAACGAATACAAAAGGAGGAATGAGACCATAAATACGCCAAAATAAGTATTTTAGCGTATAGAAGAAAACAAAAATCAGAAAATTGAGCCAACAAGTTGCATGGTCCAGTCTTGGTCAGTCACCAACAATTCAAAAGGGTAATTACAAAGACACGATAGGGGAAGGCACGTTTATATTATATAATGAAGTGGTCATTGAAGAACTTCTCAACAAAAGAGAATACCATTCCTATTTTTATGAAGGCTAGAGATCATGTGTTTACTACTCTTCGGATAATGGACTAAAGGAATCAGAGTATTGCCATGTAGTACAACACGTGATGCTCGAGCACACTAATTATATATATAATTATATTCTGTGAGTCCTTCCGCATCGGTACGTGTAAATGAGGTTTGGATGAAAGCATTAGGTGGATTGACAATTGCCATTTTTGGTGGTAGAGTAATTATATATATATATATATATATATATGGTACTGGTCGTGGTTGGACAAGATTCACAAATCTGACGTCTAATGTTCTAGCCAAAAACAAGAGGAAATTATGACAACAAATATCAGGAAGATGAGTAGCGCTAGGAGAGTTGAAAGTGAAAGAACTAAGGGGAAAACTAATTGATTAACAGGTTTATATATATATATATATATATATATATATATATATAACTAATTAGATATGGAATTTAGAGAATATTAAAATGTGGGAGATTGTATTCCAGATTTTTTGTTTAAACTATTTAGCTTGATAAATGTCTACAATCGTCTATTTTAAATAAATTTTGGTTTTTTTATCAAAAAACTATATATATATATATATATATATATCTAATTAGATACATGTCCGGTATCTAAAGAGAAATGCATTAATAACATCTCATAAAAATAAATTATAAAATTATGTGATTTGTTGTGATATATTAAATTATAAAATTATTTTTATTATAAAATAAATTTAACAATATGTTAATAATTTCAAATAAAGAAATATTATAGAAGAGAACAATTTTCATTAAATTCGGATCCATATGATCAACTCAAGCTAGACGTCAAGTGAAACCTAGAAGCGATCTCCGAAGACCCACTTCAAACCACAAATTAGTTATTACTTTCATATACAGAACAAGATTTTCATTGGACGAGATCGAGCAGATGCATGACAGAAGCGATCGATCAGAATTCGAACTACGATCTATCTAAATTCAAAACTTTCTGGAAAATCTATCCGCACGAGCAAATTATATATTATATGTCTATGATTCTGTGGACGCCGCAAATCTGAGAGAGACCCTAACACTTTACGTAACTGGCGACTGCCCAACACCGCCTATTTTCTGTCTCCCCTGCAAATATCAGCTCTATTTTACATGAAAAGCCAGCTATGGGCGGCTGCTAGCTTTATATGTGTTGAATGAATTTATGATCTGCTGCATGCATGCAGGTCTTGCGGTTAAAGCGACTGCCACGTTCTTTGATCCTGATCTTATATTGAAGTCGGCACATTAATGTCATTGGAGCAACCTGCAGGGGACCCAAGGGTCTCATTCTGCAATAGGCCGGGACCAACATATCCCTTCCATATCTTCGAGTATCCGTGTGGTAGCTGATGATGATCGATGCATGGCCTTTGATTACATGTACCACACCTTTTCTCGTATTAATCACCAAGAAAATATTTCATTGGGTCCACGAAAATTTTGAGAATTATTCTCCTATCAAATAAAATGACAAAAATAATGAAGTGATTAATATATTATAAATTAAGTATTAAGGGATGGTTTGGATATTAAAATTATTTCAATTCATTTTATTTAATTATTATAATTTTTTAAATTTAAAAAAATATAATAAATAATTTAATTTTTTTAAAATTTTAAAAAAATATATTAAAAAATAATATTCTAATTATATTTTATTTAACTTTCAAGTTTCATTTTAATTCATTTCATCTCATCTCTACTCACTATTTAAACTAATTTAAACGAGAAAAGTATGTGATCATTATCAATTTATATAGAGTAATGCTAGATTATATCATTATAGATTATGTAAATTCTGCATATCTTTTTTGAAAAAAAATATACTTTATTATTAAAAAATTATTATTTTTATTTAAATTCATATTTACTCATTTTTCTTAAAAAAAATTGTGTTATACTTATTCTATAACTATAAATATCATTTCTTTAATTATAATAACCATGCTAAATTAATGAGTTGAGACTTAGTGTTTTTTATTATCTCATCATCTCTGGTTACGTTACTAAATGAATTTTCTCTCTAGTACTTTTGTATATGCCTTGAGGGCGCACGCACGCGCACATATATCCCTTAAAATTTGTGTAACAGTAGCTTGGCCGCAATTGACATTACAATATTTTGTTGGCTTTTCTCGCAAGGGCACTTAGTTAGAAAAGTTATGGTATTAGTCGGAAAAGATTTTTTTCTATTAAATTTATTTGTGGAGACTAGTAACTTAAAATTGGTGATACTAAATATTTTTTCTTACAAATTCACGAATTCGTAAAAAGTTGTGACCTTTTTCATCTAATAGATAGTAGAGAAAGTCAATAAATTTCGTGACAAAATATTATTCAAATCAGGTTAGTTGGTGAGAAATATTATATTTTATGACAAAATATGTTAGTGGGTATTAGTATTGGCTACTAGAACATTAGGTGGAAAGAAAAATGTATTATGACAAACAAAAAAAGTATTTGCCGTGAGACATATTCGCGGCAAATGGTAACAAAATTCAGGAAAAAAAAATTAATAAATGTAAAAGTAGAAAACAAATGATATTGTTTCACACCTACTGAACAACATTCAACTAAATTACTAAATATCACAAACAAATATGTGTGCAGTTCATAAGAGGGGAAAGAAAGAGAAAAATAACTATAAAAGAATAAAAATACAATTGTTTTGACAAAACTCATCACACTGCTCTTTTGATCTCAAATGTATACTTGAACTCTAAATGACATCTCTTGTCATCATCTTCAAGAAAAGAAATGGCACCATAGTTCTAAGAAAAAAAGAATAGGGCTTCTTGAGTTTCATTGACAAAAGATTCAACAAAAAAGAACATAACAAAAATGAAATTGCACATTCTCATGTTCAACTACCTGGTATACACGAAGCATAATGCAAGCAGCTTTAGTAGCATATTTGATAGCAAAAGACTAGTACAAAGCCCAAAATAATTAGAAGAATTATGTGGCCGCACCCTAAGACACAAAAAGGACCCAAGTATTACTTCTTAACAAAATTACAACATTCAAATTTTGAGATAAGTCTTCAGATCCTACATTGCATCATGCATTAGAAGTAACAAATAGGTAACACAAGCATACACAATCACATTACCCAACCAAGCACACCAATACAACCATTCCTCCATATACAATAAAATCCAATCCAACACTAATGTAACACCAAATCAGGTTCTATTTATTTCTTACATTCAAAAGCATAACACAACCCAACCAAGCATACCAATACAACCAACAACACGAAATCTTCCCATACCATTTATGCACCTACTCCACACTTTCACAAAGCTTACAAGCTATATACAAAAATCACACATTCCATACAAACTTCTTTAGTCCCCGATGTATCACTCTTATAATTTATCATAGTTAACACATTAAATAGACAAAATCTGTCCAATTAAAACCAACACTACCATGCTTTCCAAACTTACTACAACTCCATCATTCAATCCCAACACTTCAAGACACACCATCTCAATCCAAACTCCCTATGCTCATATTCAACACCTCAATACAATTCATCAATAAATATTGTCCAACTCAAACATAATCACGCATTTAGAAATCATTTTCGTGCTCACACATCCAATATGAGTGAAGTTAAAGATTAAATATTAAATCCATCAACTACAAACAGTATCTCAATCCAAACTCCCTATGCTCATATTCAACACCTCAATACAATTCATCAATAAATATTGTCCAACTCAAACATAATCACGCATTTAGAAATCATTTTCGTGCTCACACATCCAATATGAGTGAAGTTAAAGATTAAATATTAAATCCATCAACTACAAACAGTCCAACCATTACATTACTCCAATGTAGCATCAATTCATAGGATTCCACTTCACACTCCCATATGCATAATCTAATCATTTCAAAACCCAACAACATCACAAACCACACCCGCTTTCCTCAGTCTACCACATCAACACAATCAATTTATAAAAAAAATTTGTCCATAATTTAACACACACAATCAATCACATAAACAATCTAGAGGAGATAGTTGTTATACCATAAACAATCTAGACGTGGCTACAATGTTGCTGGGGCTGTAGTTGTTGCTTGCTGCCGCTTAAGGAGGTGTCACACAATGGTCTCGTGGTGGTGATCATGGTAGAACTGGGAGGAGAAAGGGGCTGAAATTGTGGGTTGATGTGGCTCACAGTGGACCTAATGGCAAATCTGGGCCGTGATGAGGAGAATACTGAGAGGGAGATGGAGCGTGCGAAGGAGAGGGAGAGGGAAAGCTGGAGGTTTCGGATGGAGGAAAGGGAGGAAGGGGGTCATCAGCAAGATCGGGGGCTGGTGGTGATGGTGTGGCTCAACTGCCAGCGACAAAGCTGGTTCGCGATGGCAAGGAACTAAGTGAGGCAGAGAGGACTCAATTTGGGCTTGTCTCAGAGAGAGAGAGAAAGGGAAGAGAGGGAGAGAGAGGTGTGGGGTGGCCAGGTTCGGTGAGATGGTCGTGCTCAGTGGTGGTGACATACGCTGCGACGGTGGCCTGGGGTAGAGTCGAGGAGAAAGAGACTGAATGGGGAGGGGGTGCTGCAACGTGGGGGAGTAGAGAGAGAGAGGATTAGGGTTTGTACTTCTAATCTCAACCCTTTATTTTAAGATGTTCAAATCTAATTCGAGGATGAAGATTAAAATTGCAGAATACTTATTTGTGGCGACAACATTTAGTGCAAAAATGTTAGTTTTATGTTGTCGCAAAAATTAGTTTTACCCACGATTTTGAAATCATGGGATATGAAGTTGTAACAAAAGAATTTTTTTTTTTTCCACTTATGCAATTTGTAACAATAAGGAAGTATTCTCCATGAGCATATATAGTGGGAAAATGCCTATTTTGTTGTAGTGGTACTTGAAATATTAAAATGAGATGAATTAAATTGAATTGTAAATAACAATATTTTGTAGATTTTATTGAGATGAGTTTAACTTTTTTTAGATTAAAATGTGTTAAACCTTTTATGTTAAAATATATGAAATATGTTAAGATGAGTTTAATTTTTTTATAAAAAATTAAAAAAAATTATAAATCCTATCAAGTTAAACACAACATGAAAGTTCCTAGTTCCGTCCGTAGCTAAGCCCATAACAAGGTGTGCTATTACACCCACAGACTAATAACATCGAAAAAAGTCAAAGAGTGTGCAATTTTTATTTTTTTTAAATATTCTTTAAAACCTCTAATCATTTTTTAAAAAGAAAAAAATCACAAAGTTATTAAAAAGCTATTTTTTTAACCATTCAATAAAATAAATCACAGTCGGTGACTTTTCTCGATTATATTGCTTGGGAGAAATCCATAACAAAATCCTCCGGTCAAAAGTACTTTTTATAATATATATATATATATATTATATTTATATGCTGCTTCCAAGTCAAAAATAATAAATCACAGTCGGTGACTTTGCACTAACCTTTTCAAAATTATTAAAAAACAAAAAAACAAAAACCTTTTCACAAAACTAGCTTCTTTTGCTTATCTATTTTGATTGCTTACTCTTGTCATTTTGGTTGATGTCGAATCTATATAACATTTACAATTATTTATAAGCAAGGAAGCTAAAGAATCTATTCAACACTTTGGGCCTGTCCGGACTTGAGTTAGGGATTGTAAAAATGTTTAAATAATCTTAAAAGTTTTCTATTGATAAAATTAATTTATTTAGTTATTACATATTAAAGTATTTTTAAATTTCAAGATAATTAAAAAGTATGCTTGAGGAAAATTATTTTTCTTATATATGTTTTTCCAGATAATGAAAAACATAGTTTCAATTTTAAAAAAGATTGTTAAACACATGCAAATTTTAAATAATTATAGCTTTACCCATTGATCTATCTTATCATATGACACTATAAATTTCAAATGACTTTTTATGTTATTTCTACATAAAAAGAAAAATATTTTTTATATATTATTTTAAAATAAATATAACATATTTGAAAAAATTTTAAATCTATATTTATCAAACAGTGAATAGATTATTAATAGTGGCTTATTATTTAGGCCCAGTTTGGATATACCATTGGTCTTGTCTCATTTAATCTCATATCAATATCCAAACACAATTCAAATAGAAATACTTATCAATTTTACTTTCATATTTTTTCATTTCAATTGAATAATTCTACTTATCATCACCACAAATTACACTTATTATATTTTATTTTTTCTATCATAAGTATAGAGTATATGAATGATAAATAGACCAATTTAATTAATTTACTAAAAATTAAATTAAATTAAAATTATAAAAAATAATTTTAAAATATATCAAATATGTGATATAGAACAATAAGCAACATTCATCAAAAGTAAAATATGTTTTAACTTTGAGTCCCATATTGCGGATTGGTTTCTACAAATTAAATAATTTTATCTTATTTTATTATTATAATTTTTTTAAATTTTTATATAAAATATAACAAATAATTTAATAATTTTAAATTCTAATAAAATAATAATATTAAAAAATTATATTATAATAATATTTTATTTATTATTATTTAAAATATTTCTATCATCTAATTTAAACTGTATGATCAAATCAAAATGGACGATGCTATACTTACTATTGATGATTCTCGCTGGAGTCATAGCTTAAAAAAAAGGTTTTTTTTGTTATTTTTTTAAAAATTATTTTTTAATACTTTTAAATATTTTAAAATAATATAAAAAATTTATATTAATATTAAATAATTTTTTTAATTATTAAAAAATTAAAAAAATAAAAATAAAGCCCCTACGAGAACCACCAGTGGCCTAGTATTTTCCAATCAAAACTCAATATGGTCCACAGAGAATGCTATAAAGGAGTAAGAAGTGGCGGCGCCGCCGGAAGGAGAAGTAGAGCAAGAGACGCGTGGATGTGGAGACGACGAGCTGTCGGCATGGCAGGGTCAACTGGTCAGTGAACCAACATCTTCCGCCGAACACGTCGACGATTCTTTCCAAGCAAGAGAAAGGGACTGCTGTCTGCTACATAGGCTAGGTGAAAATTATCAATAAAAAAAACTCACCCGGTCCCACATTTCACATCAAATAAAGTTTGTAAAATGCTTTATAACTTTTTCTTTTTTCAATATTTTCGGCTGTCAATTGTGTCAACATTATGTTTATCAAAGGCTAGTAAAGAATAATCTGACAAATTTCGTCCATTTATTTATTTATTTATTTATTTATTATTATTATTATTTAGACCCACGAAAAAAAGTTGGTTCATGTACAAACAAAGCATGTTGAATTCACCAAAAGACACCTGTCAATCTGTCTGATCACCACTCATTACAGATCCTTTTCACAGATGTCACACCTTTAGCTACTACTGTCAAGTCTGTTTTCAACCCCTCATTTCTTCAGCACTACTTTTTTTTAATAATGATAATTAGGGGGCTTACAATGATGAAACCGGCCGACACACCGGAATAGGTGAAGAACCGGTCAGATTCTTTAAAGAAATTGACATGATTCTGATTCAAGTTATCGAACCTGCCGATATATTATTTATATATATTTATATAAATATTTTACCCAAACTTTTCACAAAAATTATTTAACTAAAATGATCCGTTTGGTTTAAATTAGTTTTAATTTAGGTTTAATCACCTCTTACTCTTCCTTCTTTTTTTTCTTCTTTTCCAATTCTCCCGATTCTCTCTCTCCCTCTCCACCTGACCCAACAGCGAATCTCCATCTCTCTCCTTCCTCACCTAACGGTGTATCTCTCTCTCCACCATCTGGCGTACATCTCTCACTTACTCACTCACTCACTCTCTCTCTCTCATCACACCTCCATTCTATCTCTCATCACAAAACCGAACCATCTTTCTCCCAACTATCACCACAATTTCTAGCCATTCGCAATGCCAAATGAACACCGATGACAGATTGAGATCACGTCGAAACCGTCCCCAGTTATTTTTAAATCTTAATACTATTTTTATGTAGAAGTTCTTTTACTAATTTTGATAGCTTAAATATCATATCATAAATCTAAGTACTTGTGTGTGTGTATATATAAATAATTATTTATCTTATCTTTCCAAGAATTTTACTCAATTTTTTTTATACATATAGGGAGAGATTTCGAATCCAAGACCTCCATTTTAGAAATTTTGGAGTTATGTCAATCAAATCACAAACTTTTAACTACTCCATTAATTTTAACCTCACTTGTAAGGAAATGGAATGCAGAGCAGAAACCCAGAAAAATGGTAAAAGGCTAAAAATTACTTTCTGCTTTTTTTTTTCTTCCGTTCTGTACATGACCCGTGTATATACAATTACAAAAAAGAATATTCTAACAACCTATAAAAGGAAAATACAATGTTGCCCCTACGTACAATTCAGCATAAACAAACTAAAGAATAAAAAATAACAGACTAGCTCTCAACATTAGTTGGCGCCTTCCCTTTGTTCAAATACAGAGATGAGGATTGCAATGTATGCTCCAATACTGCCCCACAAGATGGAGAGTGCGGATTAAGAACTCCCATCTTGGATAAGTGATGAGAAAGAACAATGGAGGATAGATCCTTAGTGAAAATATCAGCCAATTGATGAGCACTTGAGACATGACAAGTTTGAATAGTACCCTCGTGAATCTGGTCACGTATCAAGTGGCAATCGAGTTCTATATATTTTGTCCTCTTGTGAAAAACAGGGTTGGTGGCGATGTGGATGGTAGCTTTGTTTTCACAGTGCAAGAAGGCAGCTTATGGATGAAAAACTTGAAGATCAGAGAGGATGTAGCGCAGCCATGTGAGTTCCAAGCATGTTGCTGCCATTGAACGATACTCAGCCTCGGCTGATGAGTGAGACACAATAGATTGCTTCTTGGATTTTCAAGAAATCAAGGAGGAGCCAAGAAATATGCAATAACCTATTATTGAGCGCCAGGTGTCTGGACAGGAAGCCCAATCGGAATCGCAATAGGCATTGAGTTGAAGAGGTGATGAACTGGAGAGAAATAAACCTTGTCCAGGTGTAGCCTTAAGATATTTCAAAATTTTCTGAGCTGCTAACAAGTGGAAATCAGTAGGATGAGCCATAAATTGACTTAAGGTTTGCACACTATAACAACTGTCGGGTCGAGTGATAGTGAGATAAAGAAGACGACTAATTAAGCACCTATAAACACTCGGATCTGATAATAGTTGGCCTGAAGACTGACTTAACTTAAGATTTTGCTCCATGGGAACTTTAGTTGGCTTGCTGCCCAAATTTCCATAATCTACAAGGATGTCCAAAAAGTATTTCCTTTGGCACAAATGAATGCCCTTTGAGGATCTAGCAATTTCAATTCCAAGAAAATATCTCAAGGAGCCAAGATCTTTTATTCTGAATTTGCTGTCAAGAAAATCCTTCAAGGCATTCACACAAGCAAGATCATTACTAGCAACAAGTATGTCATCAACATACACAAGTAAAGCTATGAAGGAACCATTAATCTCTTTGGTGAAAAGGCTGTAATCAGCCTTAGATTGAGACAAACCAGATTCAATTAAAGAGGTGGAAAACTTAGAATACCATTGCCTCGAAACTTGTTTGAGGCCATATAAACTTTTGAGTAACTTACAAACTTGAGTGGGTTTCCCTTTGGTGTAACCAGGAGGTTTCTTCATGTAAATGTCCTCATTTAAATCTCCATATAAAAAGACATTATTTACATCAAACTGATGTAAATGCTAGCCTTTAATGGAAGCAATGGCAAGAAGACACCTCACGGTTACCAATTTGGCAACAGGTGAGAATGTCTCATGAAAATCAACTTCTTCAAGTTGGGTGTAGCCCTTGGCTACTACACTGGTCTTTAATCTCTCAATGGAACCATCAGAGTGATATTTGATTTTATAAACGTATTTACAATCAATAGGAACTTTGCCAGGAGGCAAATCTATAAGTATCCACGTGTTGTTGGCTTCTAAGGCAGCCAACTCAGTTTTCATGGCGTGGCACCATCCCGGCTGGCTAAGGGCTTGTCTATAGGTGTTGGGTTCAAAATGGGTAGAAATAGAAGTGGAAAAGGCTTGATAAGTGGGTGAAAAAGCATGATAAGATAAAGTATTGGCAAGAGGAAAAGACTTACCTGGTAGAGGTTCAAGCTTCGTGGTCAACAAGTGGTTGGAAGGAATGAGAGTGACCTGTTGACAATGGAAGTCCTACAAAAATTTGGGTGCACTCCTAAGTCTAGTTGACCTGCGAGGAAGAGGTGGAAGGGAAGGAAGGGGTGGAGGTGAAGAAAAGGTTGGGGAGGAAGAAGTTGGTAGTGTAGATGAAGAAGAAAGGGGCGGGGGAGGGGCAGGGGTTGGTGAGGTGGAGGGGGAAATTTGAAGAGCATTATTGAAAGGGGGGGTAGAGTGACTTGAAGTGAGGTTTTGGGAATTAAAATTGAAAAGAGTAGGTGTGGTGAGGGGAATAGGAGAAGGGAGAGATGTGTCATGCTCAAAAGACTTTGTATTGAATGGAAGAACTCCTTCATGAAACACAACATCCCGAGAATACAAAATTTGATTGGTTTGTATGTCTAACAGCTTGTATCCTTTCACTCCAAACGGGTAACCTAGGAATACACATCTCCTACCTCTTGGATCAAATTTCTTTCATCCATGGGATAAAGTAGAAGCAAAACTAAGGCAACCAAAGACTCTCATGTGATGATAAGTGGGGGGTTTATTGAAAAGGTTTCAAAGGAGGTTTTATTATGGAGTAATGGTGTGGGGGTCCTGTTTATAATGCAAACGAAAGTTAGGATACAATCACTCCAATATTGGAGAGGAACATTAGATTGAAATTGTAATGCTCAAGTTACATTCATTATGTGTTGATGTTTTCGCTCAACAATATCATTTTGTTGGGGTGTTTCAACACAACTTGTTTGATGGATAATGCCCTTGGATTTGAAAAAATCTGTCATAGAGAATTCTTTGCCATTATCACTTCTAATCACTTTGATTCTTTTATCAAATTGTGTTTCAATTAAGGAGTAAAAACTTTCAATACAATGTCTGACTTCAGACTTGGTTTTGAGCATGTAGACCCATGTGGTTCTTGAGAAATCATCAACAAGAGTAAGGAAAAATCGAGAACCATTAACATCAACAGTGGGGTGGGGGCCCCATATGTCACAGTGAACAATATCAAAGGCATGAAGAGACTTTGTTGTAGAAATAGGAAAAGAAAGACGATGTTGTTTGGCCAAAGGGCAAACACAACAAGGTGATTGATTAGTAGAATTCATGGTCTGTCTTACAAGAGGATCATAGATTAAAAGAAGTCTAGAAAATGAAATGTGTCCAAGGCGACAATGCCATAAATCAGAAGTGAAATCCTTGGAAGTAACAGAACCACTAAGCGGGGTTGGTCTTTATGGAGGAAAGCTGGAAAAATATCAACCAAAGCTAAGGGTGACACACCAAATCACAGCAAATGATATAGGCCTCCTCTCACTTCACCCATCCCAATCATTGTCCATGAGGCTAAGTCCTGTATAAAGCATGAATGGAAAAAGAGAATAAGACAGCAAGCCGAGGTAAGAGCAAGCTTTTTGGTAGAAATTAAATTCAATTTAAAAGAGGGAACACAAAGGACATTTTGAAGTACTAGAGTTGGTGAGAGACGCACAATACCAATGTGAGTAACAGGAACTTCAACACCATTAGGTAACTTAACAAAAGAGGAAACAGTAGCATTGATGGATGTATAGAGAGACGGGCAACAGATCATATGATCTGTTGCTCCGGTATCAATAATCCAAGGGGATATTTGTGATGACACAGGTGTGTGTATGTGTGTGTGTGTGTGGATAAACAGGTTGCCATACCAGAAACTTTAGAGTTGGGGATAAATGGAGTAGAATGTGAAGGTTGAGCAACCGAGATGGTGGCCATGGCTGAACTGGTGTCCATAGAATTCAGCAACGCAAGGAGTTGATTGTATTGGCTTTTGGTGAGAGACATGGACTCAATTGGTTCCTCATTAATATCTTCATTGGAACAAGGCCGAAATGAAGCGACAGCAGCAGTAGATGTCTTAGTCTTTCCATGGAGTTTATGACCGGATGGATACCCGTGCAGTTTATAGCACTTGTCAATGGAATGACCAGTCATGTTACAATGGGAACACAGTGGTGGGGTACCATTTCCTACCTTAAAACAATTCTCAAGGGAGTGGCCCTGAATTTTGCAATGAGTGCAATAGGGGCGGGTTGATTTCTGAGGATTGGATGGGAAGGATTTTTGGTTTGGTTTGGTGGATGGAAAATTAGTTTTAGCCATCATAGCCATAAGGTCAGGGATGGTGGATGGTTGTAGCATGAGGTTTTGGTGTTCTTGTTGTTGAATCATAGAGAAAACTCAATTAAGAAAGGGTAAGGGTTCAATAAGCATAATCTGATCGCGTGAGGAGGAATAAGTATCATTAAGGCCCATGAGAAACTGTATAACACAGTCTCTGTCATAACGATCATGAAGAATTTTTAGCTTGCCACAATCACAATCAGGTAGGGGTCATAAATAGCTAATTCATCCCAAAAAGATTTCAAACAACCAAAGTAAATGCTAATACAATCCTGACCTTTCGAGAGGCTAGCAAGGTCACGTTTCAATTGGAAAATACAGGGACCATTTTGCTGTGTAAAACGGTCCTGAATTCGAGCCAAAGAATTCTGGAATCATCAACTAAAGCTAGGTTGGATTTAACAGATGAGCTTACCGAATTTTGAAGCCAAGAAACTACAAGATCGTTGCATCGTTCCCAGGCTTCAAGGAGGGGATCTGCAGAATCGGTTGGTTTTGGAAGAGTGTCGTTGATAAAGTCAAGCTTGTTTTTGGCACGAAGAGCACGACTGATGGCACAAGACCAGATAACATAGTTATCGGCAGTTAAAAAATTCAAGACCAAAGCAGCGGCTAGATTATCAACATTGTCTATGCGAAAGGGATTGAAAGGATCTGAAAAATTGAGATACCTTTCATTCAAAGAGTTAAGGATGGGGTTAGAAACTTCTTTATCAGAGGCACTTGACATGGCGTGGATCTGGGATCGAAGGGAGTGCTGATACCATGTAAGGAAATGAAATGCAGAGCAGGAAATCCAGAAAAATGCTTTCTATTTTTTTTTTTTTTTCGTTCTGTACATGACCCATGTATATACAATTACAGAAAAGAATATTCTAACAACCTATAAAAGGAAAATACAATGTTGCCCCAATGTACAATTCAGCATAAACAAATCAGAGAATAAAAAATAACAGACTAGCTCTCAACATTAATTGGCGCCTTCCCTTTGTTCAAATACAGAGATGAGGATTGCAAGGTATACTCCAATACACTCGAAAATGTCACAAATTATACCCACCAAATATGAACTTAATCATGCCTTTTTTCTAGAAAAATTTGATGTGCATTTACTTTTATATACTCTTTTGTACATTCTAATGATATAAAAGGCTATGTATTAAAAAAATTGACATAACCAATTATTTTAATAAAACACGTAAAGAATAAGTAAAAATAACTGTAGCTAATATTACTCTTTTGTTAGTAAATAAAAAAAAAATAAGGCAGACTTTGATTGCATTTAACTCGATCCTAGTTTACTCGGATCATTCGTTATCATGTTTGTCAATGTCACGGAAACCAATGATGTGATGTAGTCTGATCAATAGGTTCTTTTCAAAATGAAAGAAGGGTTCGTTAGAGGAGAATCACTGATCATGGATGATGTGCTTAAGTCAAAAATAAAAAATAAAATAAAAAACATTCTTTAATTAGGCCCTTAGTTTTGTAACTATTTCATGATTTTATCTCTAGCTTCCAGCATAAAAGAGGTACGTTTGAGATCAAATGTTCCAGATTACAGTGAGTAATGTAGTTTTTGATTTTAGAATTTTTAGTAGTAGAGTTTAAGGACTCATTTAGCTAGTCGAATGAGATATTATTAGAAGAGAAATCTATAAATAGTATTAAGATTGTTTGTTAATAGTAGTCAAATAGTTTGAGTTAAAATTTAGTCATTCTACTCATTTTTATGTTTTTTGTTTGATTTTTTATGTTTTATGTTTTTATTTTTTATTCTTTTTAAGATAAATAAATTATTCTACTCATCATCTATACACAACATATTTGCTAAGGGAAAAAATTCTTAGAAAAAAAAAAAAAAACTATATGTGGTGTGTGGTGTAGGGATGATGAATAGAATTTTTCATTACTTTTTGTCTATTCTATTTAATAGTTAGAGATTCTAGATTGGATTATACATTTATTAGATAAAGTAAAAATAAAATATTATTAATTTAATATTTTATAAATTTTTATCTGATTTTTTTTCATATTTTGCAATTCTTTATTTTTTAATTCACATCCATTGTAAATTGTATCAACCCATGCACCTATATATATATATATATATATATATATATATAATCATTAGTGGTGCAACTGTTATGTACCATATAACATAAATTAATATAAATTATTCAATGGTGTGTGAACAGTAACTATACAAACATAGAGAGTTACTCTAACTAACAAGCAAAATATTTCGTTTTTACCACTTTTAGTGTAAACCTTTTAAAGAGTTGTTAGCTAAATTTTTATTTACATTTATATTTGACTAAGTCAATGAGAATACTCTTATATTTGATCTCCTCCCTAATCCTAAATCCTCACCTATAACTAATTAAAGAAATTGAGAAAGCTATGATAATTATTAAAGGTACACTTTTTTTTAATCATTTTCACTACTATGTTTTAATTGTAAAATAATTTATAAAAGTATTATCATTTTATAAAAATAATTTAATTCAAAATATGATTATGAAAATGATTGTCTATAATTACTCAAGAAAAATTTGAAAAAAAAAATGCTGACTGGGATGAATCCCCTTATGTCTCCTAACTAGACAAGTGGTGACTAGATGGGAGATTCTTGTCACTCTCTCGTTCATGGTAAGTTTGGTATCTGACAGAAAGAATGACATGTTGATCAGGCGCCAATGCCCTACGACAGGTAGATAGGATAGTGGATCACGCCGAATTAAAAGCACCCCTTTCAGAGAGCCATGCCGAATTAAATAAACATGATTGAAGAAGCTACGGGGAGGACACCTTCCCTTGCCGTAGGGAATGGGCTCCTAATTCTAGAAACCATGTATAAAAACAACTCTCAAGTACCAGCATAAGGCCTAGACTCTCTGAACTCTCTCTACTCACCTATATTCTTCAAAAGCATAACTAACTTTGGTATTGGAGGCTTCCCTGACCGCCACCCCCATCACCGTCTCCCGATATTTTCTTTGTATTCGCAGGCCCAAAACTGAAGACCCGAGCTGTTAAGCGTCCATCCCAAAGGTGTATGAAACATGACTTTAGTAGTGGGCATGAGTACCCACCCGCTCGTATATAGTTCGCCCACCCACCCGCCCCATACTCTATAACATTAAAAAGACTCTAATTAACCTCATTCAGACATTCCTATTCTCTCTCTCCCACCTTTATTCTCTCTCGCCGCTCTGCCCTTATCTTCTTGTTCTTCTTCTATTATTCGTCTCCTCCCGCTTTCCTTCCCACATTCTTCTCGTAGACCCATGGCAATGTGTCACGTGAGCTGGTTTTAGATGAGAGACACAGGACCATGGCCATTGGCCTCTCAAGTTAGTCGTAGCGGAGAGACCCACAACCATGACCCTGGGGTTCTGTGACTCACAACCTCGGTTAGGCCATGACTGGTGCTGTGGGTTTTTAGAGCCCCACGACCTAGCTAAGGCACGGGCAAGTTGTTCTTAAATGTTTTTTTTTTTTTTTAATAATTTCTAGTTGGGTTTATGTATTTGAAAGTTGATCTACATTTGAGATTTGAATGTAAAGATTCGGGGTATGGATTTGAAGATTTACAATTGGATTTTTGAATTTATCTATTTGGACATTTTGTAGGGTGAAGTACGAGTAGTTGGTTGAAAAATGCACACATCCGTTAAATAGGGTGGACAGACAGTGGCACATGAGTGCAGGGTGGCCATTTACTGTAAGAAATATGGAAGCAGGACACAAAGAATAGAAGGAATTTCAAGTTGCAAAAGAACTTTGCATTTCTTTCATAAAAGTTACTGAAAATAGAATTACAGAGAGGTGGTATATGTAGCACTCTGTACATCACGATCCAAAAGGGAATATTCACAGTCTGTAAAAAATAACTAACTCTACCACTAAAAGCTGTACATCTCAGCAAGTGTCAGAATGAAAATAACTAATTGCTAAATTACATAAAAAAACCTAAGCTAGCCTTTGTCATCTAAGCTGAGTTGGGGACTATTCTGTAAATTGACTTCATCAATGAATATCAGCTGCTGCTTATGATCATTATTTTCTAATACCCATCCGCAAGATGGAGAATAGAAATTAACTAATCCCATCTTGGAAATGAGAGTATTGAGAACTATAGAGGCGAGTGCCTTAGTAAAGATATCAGCCAATTGAGAGTGAGTAGGAGCATGTGCAGTCACAATGCTTCCTTCTTGAATTTTATTTCGAATAAGATGGCAATTTACTTCAATGTGCTTAGTTCTCTTGTGAAAGACAGGGTTAGCAGCAATATGTAAGGCTACTTGGTTGTCACAGTGAAGAATGGCAGCATGTGAGTGTGAGATGTGCATATTTGCTAGGAGTTGTTTGATCCAAGTAAATTCACAACAAGTTGCTGCCATGGCTCGATACTCAGCCTCTGTAGATGAACGAGAGACAACTGATTGCTTTTTAGACTTCCAAGAGACTAGTGAGTTCCCAAGGAAGATGCAAAAACCTGTGATGGACTTTCTGGTATTAGGGCATGAAGCCCAATCTGAATCACAATACCCTTGCAGTTGGAAAGAAGAGAAAGAGGGCAGTAAGATTCCTTGGCCTAGATTGCCCTTTAAGTATTTCAGAATCTTGTAAGCAGCTTGTAGATGAGCATCAGTAGGCTGAGATATAAATTGACTTAAGACTTGACCTGAGAAACTGATATCGGGTCTAGTGATGGTTAAATACAAGAGCCTTCCAACTAGTCTTCTACAGATGCTAGGATCATAAAGAGGGAAACCTAAATCCTTGCTGAGTTTTAGATTTTGATCCATAGGAAGCTTGGCAGGTTTGGATCCAAGGGTGCCTGAGTCTGACAAAATGTCAATGGCATATTTCCTTTGACACAATTGGATCCCTTGAGTAGATCTGACCACTTCAATGCCAAGAAAATATCGAAGTGAACCAAGGTCTTTAATCTTGAATAGTGTATTCATAAAACTTTTGAGAGAACTGATGCAATCAAGAGAGTTGCTAGCAACAACTATGTCATCTACATACACTAATAAAGCTGTGAAAGTGTCTCCAATAAGCATTGTGAAGAGACTATAATTTGACTTGGATTGCTTAAAACAATATTGAATAAGTGAAGTTGAAATTTTAGCATGCTATTGACGAGATGCTTGTTTAAGGCCATACAAACTCTTGAGAAGTTTGTAAACCTGTCCAGGTTTTCCTTTGGTGTAGCCAGGTGGCTTACATATATATATTTCCTCTTCTACCTCTCCATGAAGGAACACATTATTCACATCAAATTGTTGCAAATGCCAACCTTTCATGGCTACAAGAGCTAGAAGACATCTAACTGTTACCATCTTGGCCATAAGAGAAAAAGTCTCGTGATAATCAATCCCCTCCTGTTGCATGTAACATTTGGCCAGTAATCTAGCCTTTAACCTCTCTATAGTACCATCCGAATGAATTTAGTCTTGTAAACACACTTACAAGCAATTGGTTCTTTTCCAGGTGGCAAATCAGTCAATACCCATGTTTTGTTGAGCTCAAGACATCTAGTTTAGCCTACATGGCCTCACACCAACTTGGGTCCTTGACAGCTTGATTGTATGTTTGAGGATCAAGTTGAGAGGAAATAGAAGTGGAGAAAATAGCAAAAGCAGGAGATAATCGATGGTAAGATAGAGATTTTTGCAAAGGAAAAGCAGTACCTTGAGTAGAGGAGGATTGCTTGGCCAAAGATTGATGTGGAGACTGGAGAGGTAAAGTGGGCTTGTTGGCAGTGAAAATCCTGCAGGTACTGAGGTGCCTTTCGAGTCCTTGTTAACTTGTGGATGGGAAGAGGGGTAGAAGCAAGTGTTTCTGTTGGAGGAGCAGATGTTGATGAGGGTGAAGAATGGGGCAACTCAGGAACAAAAGGTGAATTTGGGGTAATAGGGAGATTAGAATGAGTTGATGGAATGAATGCAGGTGAAATGTGATGGGGGGAAGAGGCAACTAGAAATTGAATGTAATTAGGAGAGGAGTCTGGTATGGGGTCAGAAGTTTTGAGGTGAAGAAAGGGAAATGTTGTGTCATGAAAGACAACATCTCTGGATGTAAAAACAGTGCTGGTATTAAGATCAAGCAACTTATAACCTTTGATACCAAATGGGTAGCCAAGAAAGATAAATTTTTTGGCTCTTGAATCAAACTTGGTTCGGCCATGTGAGATCGTGGATGCAAAACACAAACAGCCAAATACTTTCATATGAATGTATTTGGGTTTGCTATTGAAGAGTAATTCATAAGGTGTTTTTTTGTGTAGCAGAAGGGAATGAATTCTATTGATAATACAGTTAATACACATTCATTATAATATTTTAAAGGAAGACCAGCTTGAAATTGGAGGGCTCGAGCAATGTTTAAAAGGTGCTGGTGCTTACGTTCTACAATGGCATTTTGTTGGGGAGTTTCAATGCAACTGGTTTGGTGAATAATGCCTCTTTGATTGAAGAATTCTGTCATTTTAAATTTTGCACCATTGTCACTTCTTAGGGTATTAACTTTAACATCAAATTGAGTTTCAACAAGGTTACAAAATGATTCAACGCAAGGTCGAGTTTGAGATTTATTTTTAAGAAGATACAACCAAGTGCTTCTAGAAAAATGATCAACAATAGTGAAGCAGTATTTAAATCCATCGTGGGCAGTGATAGAATAAGGTCCCCATATATGATAAGTTAAAAAATTCTAGAAGTTGTATATGTGCTGATTGGAAAAGGGAGTCGATGTTGTTTGACCATTGGACAGATACAACAAGGAACTTCATTGAAAGTAGAAATCTTAGTGCTTACAAGAGGATCTTTAATTAAAGACATCCTAGAAAAAGAAGTGTGATTGCCAAAGTTCTGGAAGTGAAGAATTGCTAAGCATTGAGGCTGAGACAAAGTTGGTTTTATTTGAAAGCTTGAAAAGATGATCAACAAGAGCTGTTGGAGGCACTTCAATATGCTGCCCTTCCTAATCGTTGTCTAAGACAAAAGGTCCTGAAGAAAACAAGAATCAGAAAAGCAAAGAAGACAACAAGAAAGTGAGTTGGCATGCCTTTTAGTTGAAATTAAATTGAATGTGAACGATGGAACACATAGGACATTGTGGAGAAGAATATGGTTTCCAAGCTAGACTGTGCCTATGTGTGTGACAGTTGATTCATTTCCATTAGGCATTTTTACAAAATAAGAAACTGTATCAGTGATGGTTGTCAAAAGAGAGGTGTTGCAGACTGTCAGCATATGGTCTGCAGCTATATCGATTATCCAAAGAAGCTTAGCATATTTGGAAAAAGGGATACCAAACATAGTGGGTCTTGTTGCTGCATTGGCAAGAGGATGGAAAGCTATCATGGTTAGAAGAGGATGAAGGCATCATTGAAGGCTCCTTTTGCTGCAACAGATTAAGTAATTGGTGATACTGCTCATTGGTCAAGCCAACCCTAGGATTTGAGTCTTCATCATGATCAGCAGAAGCATAATTAACAAAGGATCGTGATGATTTGGTTCTGTTGAAAAACTTGTGTCCGAGGGGATAGCCGTGAAGTTTGTAGCATTTCTCTGCTACATGACCACTCATATTGTAGTGTGTACAAGTGGGTGGCTCAGCATTTCCTGCCTTGAAACAGGTGTCTAGAGAGTGGCCTGATTGATGACAATGAGTGCAATAGAGCAGTTTTTAGAGGGTTGGCCAGTTTTGACAATTGGTTTGAAAGGGGAATAGAATCTCTTTGTAGCTAAGGCCATTGAATCAGGAGAGGGGCAACCACTCAACATGAGATGTTGCCTTTCTTGTTGTTGAATCATGGAAAGAACTCTGCAAACAGATGGTAGAGAATCAATCAACATGATTTGGTCCCTCGAGTTATTATAGGAATCATTAAGTCCCATTAGAAATTGAATAACACAATCCCTATGGTATCTATCTGAGAGGATTTTGAGTTTTCCACAATTACAATCAGGCAATGGATCAAACACATTGAGTTCATCCCATAGAGCTTTCAGTTTTCCATAGTAGATGCCTACTGAATCATGGTCTTGTTGCAGTCCAGCTAGTGCCTTTTTAAGTTGAAAGATGTGTGTTGTTGAGTAAAGCGCTCCTGCAGCTCAATCCAGACCATGAAAGCATCGTCCACAAGAGCAATGCTAGCCTTAATGGAATAAGAGATTGAATCTTAACCAAGAAGTTACAAGGTCATTGCAGCGTTCTCAAGCTTCAAGTAAGGGATCTGTTGGATCGGTGGGTTTAGAAATCTCACCATTGATAAAACCCAACTTGTTTTTAGCTCGAAGAGCTCTCTGGATAGCCCAAGACCAAGTTGTGTAATTATCAACAGTGAGGAGTTAAGAGACAAGGGAAACAGATGGATTATCTCCATGGTCGAGTCGATAGGGGTTGGTGATATCATTGAAATTGAGAAATCGATTTGGGGGAGGTGAGGAGTTTTTGACGGAATCTTCAGTAGTCATGGTGGTTTGTTTTTACTGCTCTAATGCCATATAAGAAACATGGAAGCAGGACACAGAGAATAGAAGGAATTTCAAGTTGTAGAAGAACTTTGCATTTCTTTAATAAAAGTTACTAAAAATATAATTACAGAGAGGTGGTATCTGTAGTACTCTGTACATCATGATCCAAAAGGGAATATTCACAATCTGTAAAAAATAACTAACTCTACCACTTAGGTACTGTTTGGCCACATAAAATTTTTATCTCAAATATAAAATTCTCATCTCATCATTACAATTTTCTCAAATCCCCATACAAAATATAATAAACAATTTAACTTTTTCCTTACTTTTTCAAATCCTATAATAATAATATTAAGATATAATATTTTAATATTTAATTTTAAAACTAAAAATTCTCATCTGAGAATTTTTAGTGGCCAAGTAAAACTAAGAGCTGTACATCTCAGCAAGTGCTAGAATGAAAATAACTAATTGCTAAATCACATAAAAAACCTAAGTTAGCCTTTTATCATCTAAGCTGAGTTGGGAACTATTCTGTAAATTAACTTCATCAGTAGATATTAGCTACTGCTTATGATCATTATTTTCTAGAGCTCTTCTATATACAGTCGCCCTATGCAAGCGGCGAGTAAACGACTGACATGGATAATGCCATGTCAGCTAATATTTAAAAAAAAATATCAAAAAATGGAAGTTTGGGATTCCCGCTTTGGTGCTCGACCTCAATCTCATCTTTGGCGTGGTGTTGTTCCTTCAGATCGTAAGCTTGCGTGGTCTTCGACGTGGGTGATCTTCGTTGTGTGGGTCTTTGTTGCACGTCTTCTTCATCTTCCTGGGTTTACTCTTACATTGTTGTGTTGTTTAACTGCAGGAGTTAGGGAGCTCTAACAATCTTCGACTTCAAATCAGGAAGACGCCTACACAACATCTTCGACTCTCTCTCTAAAGCTCTAGGATGCATGTCTTCTTCATTTTAATCAAGCCAGCAATATTGCCTCCCCTATCCCAAATGCACTCCACTATGCTGAGTACTCTTCTATTTATTCTCCATTTGGTGTTACCAAGCATATCCAAAGCCTGGACATTAAGAACAAAATAAGTACTCTTCAAAATGGTTGAAAAAGTACAAACTATTGAATCCATATTGTGACCAAGCGCAAGGAAAGAATAAGTGCTGCATATGGAAACTAACACAAGGTGTTGGACACAACACTAAGAAAACTATGCAGAGTAAGACGATGACGAAAATGGTTAGAAACAAATTTGTTAAGCTAAAAGGGAAAGCAGATAATTCAACACTTCTTACAGGTAAAAGTACCACACTTGTTCAATGCTAGCATCTACAAACTGGACCTTTGCATTTTCAAGGCAAAGTTTAATGTGAAGCTTCAACAAAGAAAGGTAAGCAACAAAAATATGGATCTAATATAAGAACATAAAAAGAAAATATTAACCAAACAATTAACCACCATTTCTGTACCTCAAAAACCTTTTGCATCTGTTTTGCATGAACATCCTTAATTGCATCCTGCTGCTTCCTAGACCCACGAATACGCATGATATAAGAAGGTAGGAACAAGTTGTGCCCACCCTTGTAATACCTGGAGGAAGTTTCAAAAGATTTTTAAAATAAGAATCTGACAAAAAAAATATTAATAGAGTCAGCTACGACCACTTTTCCTTTACATTCCAAGTCAATTATTGTATTCTAAGAACAAAAACTCGACTTTTCGAATTATAAATGCTTGGAAAAGATGAGAACTAAGCAAAGCATGTTCGCTTTGTAGCCACCCAAATCATACCCAACAACAGGCCTCTCTAGAGAAAATCTCAACATTAATACCACTTATTATATCTATATCATACATTTTCCATTTTTTCGAACGCACCAACGTGGGCACACAAGGAATCAACATATGCTTAACCTGCAATTTTCTTGCTCCTTTCGCATACCCTCTTAAGTACCAAATACACTGTTCTTGCTACGGTAATTCTTAGTTTTCTCCAAGAAACTATTAATTTTAACCTAAAAGGAGTTGAAGACGAAGGGAGAGATGGCTTCTATGGGAAATGAGAGTGAGGCTGTGGTGGAATCAATTCTGTGGGAGACGAAACTGAGGCTGCGGTGGAATATTTTTCGGCTCAAGATAGACCTGCTAAGGAGAGGGACGTGCTGTCAAGGGCCTGGAGAGGGGAGGGACACCCCGTCAAGGAAGGGAGGTTGCGCTTCGTGCGGAAGAAACACAGAGAGAGAGGGAATTGGGGAGGGAAACAGAGGAGGGAAATTTGGGAGATGAAAAACTGAGGAACGGGAAGCAAGCAGTTTTCATTTTTGAATAAAACGACTGTATCTAGCTTTTTTCAAAAAAAAAACACACCGTTTTATTAAAATGACGTGGACACGCCGGTTACGTTCGGCACTTGCATTTAACTTTTTTCTATTTTCTAATATTTATCACTCCGTCCATGCGGTTGCGAAGGGTGGGGGAGGGCCCTATATAGGGTGGGTCCCACCATTGAGCAATACATTGGAGTCTTGGACGTGTGCAAAAATCCTTTATTGCGTCAAAAAGAAGAGAATCCAAAACACAATTTTACTTTTCTTCACTCGATCATTGATCAAATTTTAGGAGATGGCTTTGGCCGGTTCCTTTTCATGTCGTGTTGACTACTCTCTCTCTCTCTCTCTCTCTCTCTCTCAAGAAGAATAGATACCTGCAAGCCTGCATTGATGAGAAGGCAGGCAGCTGTTAATATCCTATTGAATGATCACCAGTACTGTCATATATTGATGTTTTGAAACATTCTATTTCGATAGTCACCTAATGATCATCAAAAGGCTAAACTATGCTAGATATTATCAATGAAGTGTATGGTCGACATGAGATCGAGTTTATAAGAAAAAAGATTCTGCTCTGAATATGCTAGCCAGGGGATGGCAGCTGTTAATATCCTATATATTAAATCACCCACTAAGAAAGTGTAGCTTTTTCCTCTTGTATTGAGGTTTTGAAATGTTCTACTTCAATAGTCACCTGATTAATAGGCTAAACTGTGCTAGATATTATTAATAAAGTATGATTAATCATTGTTGAAATAGTAAGAAAATTGCAAACTATAGACGTACACTTGAAATTAATGGGCTAGCTATTCATACATCATTTGTTACCCAACATATCGTCGGTCTACTTTTTTTAAATAACATTACCTGTTCAATTAATGGACCTACTTAATTAAACCCTTGAGGGAATCTAGTTGATAAAAAAAGTTGGAGCTCATTTGGATTTAAATAGTATTTCATTGCCTATATCTTATCTTATTATTATAATTTTTTTAAATTTTCTTATAAAATATAATAAATAATTGGACTTTTTAAATTTTAAAACAATATTAATTATAATATTAAAAAATAATATTTTAACAATATTTTTTTAATATTCATCTAAAATTATTTTATCTAAGATTTTTACTATTCAAACAAACCCTTAGTGCTTGATGCAAAAGGGAGAAGGGGCAATATTGAGAATTTATCTGCCCGCGTACGAATGCTAGATGTTCTATTATCGATCCACAAAGGTTAATCTACATATGGTCCAAAAAGTACGTAAGTGCTTCATGTAAAGGAAGACAACAATGGATAGAAAGTTAATTTATATATATATGCAAAGGCCCCACCCCGAGAAGAAAAACAATAACGGTGAAGTTAGCTCCATGTAGCAACAAATAATGTGCAGTTGATAATACTTAGCAAAGCAAAGAGACTTGACAAGAAGTCAAGATAAGGGTTCGATTAAAGAAGAGAAAAAAAGCAAAAGGTTTGAAAGGCATAGCTATCTGCCCCCCGGCCTTAACTTGCATGCCAGCTCGCGGAGTACGTTTGCATATTGCACGCATGTAAAACGCCAGATCATCATCAGATCGATGAAGAGGAATTAAGCCAGTACTACGTACTTTAAAGTAAGGATTGAAACTTCAACGTGCGAAAAAAATAGTTAGTATATCATTATTGTATAAATTATTATAATAGTCTAGCTAGCTAGCTAGCTAGCATGAATGCATGCACCTTTAATGTACGTTTTGGGTACAAGAGATCATGATGATCACTGGCTTAATATATAGTTACTGCAATAATATATATCACTGCAACAAATTTAACTTTTAAGAATGAATTTTTTTTAAGACAAAATATTTTTCACCCCTAAAAGCCAAAAACAGTTTGAATTGTAATTTCCATTCGAATGGTAATTTATCATTCGTTCCTAAAATTGATTGTCTGTTTTAACAAAGTACTAGCATATCCGTCCGAACTGAGTTAATTTCGCTCGAATGGTACCAAATCTATTTGAACACTAAGAATTTGTTCGAACTAGAATAATTTCTATTTGAACTAAAATAGTGTCCGTTCGAATGAAAATATTTTCAATTCAAACAGTTTAAATTTTAGTGAAATTTTGTTGGGATTTGGAACTTATTAATTTCTTAAGATTTTACCTTCGAACAATATCTTATATACGTTTGAACTGTGTTAGTTCCCAAACCCGTTCGAACAGTAATAATTTGTTCTGTCTAAAAGTCTGAGAATTGTGTTTGTTCGAACATAAATAGTGTTCGTTCGAACTGTAATAATTTTAGTTCGAGCGATTAAATTTTAGTGAAATTTGGCTAGGATTTGGAACACGCTAATTTTTTAAAATTTTACCGTTCAAAGGTTTTTTAACTTGTTCGAACAGCCAACAATGTTTTGAAAAATATAAAGTGCCCCAGGTAGGTTTGGATAGTAAGATGAGAATTTTTAGTTTTAGATTAAAGTTTAAAATATTATTTTTTATAGAAAAATAATATTTGCAGTCGTGGTTGCGCAAGCGACGTGCAGTCACTTGAAAAAAAATGAATTAATATGGGACCCACATGAAAAAAAAAATTAACTTTTAATCATGGATCCCACTTTTTTTCAAAGCAATTGCACGGCATTTACAATTTCACGACTGTATGTAGCATTGCTCTAATAGGATTATTGTTTTTGATATTTGAAAAAATTAAATTTTTTATTATATTTTATTACAAAATTTTTAAAAATTTTGTAATGATGAAATGAGAATTTTTTTGTTTTATCTCGCTTACTAAACTTGCCAGAAGTCTAGGACATTTTACAACTCAGAGAGAGAGAGAGAGTAGCAAACCAAAGATGGAGAAATTTTGGGGGTATTCTCGTGAAGTAGAGGAGTTATTTTTACTTTCAAACAAATACGATGTTTTTTTTGTAGTTTGAATATGCATTTTTTTTTTATACTCTATTAATGTTGTTTCTCTTTTTTGTTCTTATAGGGAATGCTTGATGCTCAAAAATCACTTTTTTTGTTTGTATTTGAGGTATACTTACATAGATTTGATTCTTGTTTTCGATTTTCTGGAAAGACGTAAAAGCTTGTTGTTTGCTATAAATGTTGTTTTTGTTTTTTTAGTACTTCACGCTGTTCTTTATTGTTATAATAGTATTTATTACAAATTCTGATGCTTGGTGTATGCTTGATGCATGTTTATATTTCGTAGGTTTTGTTCTTGGAAATACTTTGTAGACTAATATTATTACTGCTTTTGGAAATTTTAGGGATTGTTCTGGACTACAAGGGAAGATAAAAAGTTCAAGATTTGAATATCATTGAGTTGAATAGATCTAGGAAGATCAACAGAAGAACTAAAATTTCAAATTTGGTCCGTTTCATTATTTTGTATTTTTCAAGTGTTCAAGGCTATGTAATGAGTTCATGTATAAACACTATCAATTAATTTGTTAAGGTTTATAAGAGTTTGAGGGATTTTGCAGCTTTTATATCAATTTTTCTGATTTTATGAGTATTTGCTCTAAGTGAATGCAAAAAATGCTTATATATATGTATATTACTTACAAGTTTTTTCTCGGAGATCAGTTCGCTACGTACAATTGACATTTTTTGTCACAAACGTCATTTCCTGCAAGATAAATTCGACGTAAAAGGACTTATTACATAAAAGTGTTTATTTGCGACGTTTTTAATCATAGCAAATGACTTTTTGCACTACTTCCATTAAAAAAAAAAAAAAAAATCCGTTTTGTTATGGCTATATATTAGGGACGAGTTTTACCTTTCATCCCAAATAAAATTTATTTGAACGGTATTTTTGGCATTTGAACGACTAGATTTCATCTCCAGAGAAAAAATCCATCCGAACACTTTTGAATGGAAATGATAAATTTCATCTTAAAAAATATTTTTCATCCCTAAAAAGGAAATTTGTTGTTGTGCATGTCATGTTTAGTACCGACTGCTTAAAGTAATATTATTTCATGATTAAATAGGGGCTAATGATCATTCAATTTGTTTGGGAAACAAGATTAGACACTTGTTTGTTTTTGTACATGATGATGATCGATGTATGTTGAGGTGGGCCAACCATGGTGATCACCTTATTTACCATATATATATATATATAGAGAGAGAGAGAGAGAGAGAGAGAGAGAGAGAGAGAGAGAGAGAGAGAGAGAGAGCTATTGTCCAAACTTAAGCGTGGATCGATCTTATCTAGCTCTGGGCTGCATGATCACAAAATTCAATCGATCTAATCAAAAAGCTGATCATGATGTGAAATTAGTGCATACATGAGTCAGTAATATTCCTCATGTGGACATGCACCATGCCATAAAAGGGTAATTAATATATAGTCACTTCTTAATTTAAAGTTTCTAAACCCTAAATTTCAGACAAGGCTGTTTCTTGGGGTTCCATCAGATCGAAAAGGCAGCGAGAATTGCTGGATTACAGTCTAATAACATGTCGGCAAAAAAAGGAAGAAAAGGAAAACATTGTTTTAAAAGTAGCTGCTGGATCACTAGTACTGCATGCAGTTGTAATCAAAGGACATATATAATAAAGAGGTCGTAATGAAGTGACTTCCCAAATTTACCGAACTAAAAGTTAAACATTGTACGTTAAGTACTTCTTTATCAAGTTAATTAAGCATTTTTTAGTCAATAATTATATTTAAAAATATTTACATAACACCATTTATGTTATATAATTTAATTTAAAACATAAATTTTAAATTTTATAAATTAAATTACGTTATAGATCGAGATAGTGTGTGGTGTAATAATATTTGAACTAATTAATGAACTATAAAAGATTTATATATATGAACTGAAAAACAGCAGCTAGCTAGTCCTGCTTAGGTGATCGAGATATAAGAAAGATGGACGCCATAGTCAAGACACGAAAGGAATCAGAATTTATATATGTTCAAGATTTAGATCGAATTACTCTATTTTTAAGCTTGTTCGTAGAATATTATACCGTCCACATGGTATAGTGTAAGACTCAAATTTTAAAATTTATCATTTAAATAAAATTATATCATATAAATATTTTATTAAATATGCTCTACAGTATACAGACTTGAAAATAGAAATTTTATACGCTTAAATGTTGATCATCAACCACATGCAAATCCAAGCGCGCATGCATGGAGATTGAACGTGATGAGCTCTAGTTAGCTGAAAGTACAGCTTGGAAAAAAATTTAAAAAAAATAATTAAGGGAAGGACTAGTCTTGAGAAGCCCTAGCTAGGTATCGTATGGCATGTACGTATTTGCATGATATCTAGCTAGCAAGATACGTCTTTGATACAAGATCGTTCTCCAATACAAGATCATCAAATGCATGTATGTACGTGCGGTTACGTATATTATCCTGGTCTTTTTTTTTTTTTCTCAACAAGTAGGATATTTATAGATAAATCACGGATATATATAGAAGATACAAGTTCAATGAAGTGGGAGTCCCCTACAGTATTCCAAAGTCAACATACATTACAATACATAGAAGAAAAAACAAAACGGGTAATCGGAACCAAACAAATGGCTACTAACCAAATCCCACACGGGAAGACCGTTTGGTGACAGTTTTAACATAGTCTGATGAACAGACCATAAAACTACAGCTGGAAGCTGTAATATAGAAGGTGTGTTGCAACGTATTGGTCTGGACTGGCTGGAAGGAACTATCACATCCACTTTCACTTAATCCTATATTAGGAAAAGTTAGAACTTAGAGTAGAAACCAAACACTGTGACGAATCGCCGGCAAAGGGCCATTATTGGTCGTGGCGGCGCGTGCAGGCCATTATCTGTTTAAACAATCGAATATGGAAGACCCGAAGGCGTTGGTCCCGAACCTACCGCACATGGCGGCAGAAAACTTCCTAAAACACGACGGCTTGTGGATCTCACTCACGGCATAAGCTTATGCCGTGCATAAGCATAACGCGCCACACAAAAGAGCAAATTTCTTCCGCTAACAAAACGATCGGCACATGGGGAAGTTGGCTAAGGGGCATGTGTCGGCCTTTGATCACCAGAGGGCAATAGATCGATAAGTGATGGTGCTATTGGAAAAACACAAAAAAAGGAATTGAAAAATGACATAAATAAACAAAAAATGACACTACCATGACCGGCGTGGAGGGGAGGTGGGTGGAGCTGAAACACCAACCCCCCTCCCCTCGGTGAACAGTGAAAAAAACTGAGATGAGCGATGGAAAGGTTTTTATGGGAGAGAGAGCAGTGTGGTGCTTGTTTATCTGAATGAGGACTTGTCCATTATCTTGGACTTACAAATTAAGAACTCATGATAAAAATCCAGCTCATGTGCATGCTCGTAGTTTTTATTGCCTAGAAGGGAATTAATTGCAGATCAAGGACTAAGAATTTATCTGTTTAAACATGTACAAAAATAAAGATGTTAGATTGGCCACGTTATTACTAATTAGCGGGTTAATTATGCTAGATACAACCGTCACGTGAAACCGCCGTGCAACCAATTATTATTATTATTTATTTATTTCATTTGATCTTAAATTAAGAAAAGGAGGGGACCCACTAAAAAGAGCGGGGACCCACCATTGCTTCTCCCTCTCTTTATCTTGGTACGCATATGACACCTCCTTCCCAACTCTTCATTCCCAGGCAAAACACCAGCACCCATTGAAATTAGCTCCACAGCGTTCAAGACTTGCAACTCCTTGGCTAGTTGGCCCCACATTCTCTCCTCGTTGCGAATCCACACTTCTTCCCATTGCTCCAGACTGGCCCTTCAAGCTGTCTCACAGCCTTTTTCTTGGATGTGTCTCCTCCTGTGCCCATACCTATGCCTTAAGAAAATAAATAAGCTTTGGAAATGATGGGTAAATTGTGGATTTGGGTAAAGTCTGGTTTGATTTTGAATGATGGACTGGTTAATGTTTCTAGAAAGTTATTGTAGTCTAGTTTCAATGATTTTGTCATAAAGAGTTCTCATCTACACGTTATGGACACGAACTTCCGCTTTAATAGAAACAGTGAACAGAAAGCAAGATAATTACACCGATACTTGGATTATTCATGAGTTTTCTATCAATTTACATTACCCAAGAACAATGGAACCTTTGAGTTTGGGCAAGACGAAAGAAGCTCTGTGTTTGGGGAAGATGAAATAAGCTCTGTGCTTGGGAAGTATTTTGAGATGAAGACGATGAGGCAAAGCAACAGAACGAACCGTTTTGAGATTAATGCCACGTAGGATGCAGTAATCCCGCGAGTCCCCCGGCGGTTACCTCCAGAGTTTTTCATATACATTAATATAAAACCGGTCTACTATTTATTTTTTTATATTTTCTCTCACCGTTTTTATTATAATTAATGGAGGTTTTGTTTTAAATAATCACTTGTATCTATAATTTATTTTAGTACGTATATATATATATATATAAACATTTTTTAGAAAGAAAATACACATATTTAATAGAAGTCACTTTTTTAATTATTAAAAAAAATCAAAACACATGAATAGTCAAACTGAGAGAGTAAAATCAGGAGGCTACTTAACATTTAGATTGTAAAGTTCATTTTACTAAAAAGTAATTTTGTACTACTTATGGCGCTCTCCTACATGCATATTAAGGCATAATTTCCTTAGCCCTGAATTGATTTCATAAAATTAAAAATTTCATCTCATCTCATATCAACTCATTATTATAATTTTTTTAAATTTTTATATAAAATATAATAAATAATTTAATTTTTTCAAATATCAATACAAAATTAATATTTAAAAATTATATTATAATAATATTTTATTCATTACTATTTAAAATATCTCATCTCATCTCATCTGTATAATCAAACAGGACCTTAATTAGCAAATCTTGTCATCTGCGTGCATATACATGGATACATATGTAAATTTCATACAATCTCTTTTAAACTAGATAAAGTCTACAATAAAAAAAATATAGTATTTTTTTATAAATTATATATCTACTCATTTTCTTAAAAGAAGTATACAGGTTTTACATATCTTAAAATAAGAATAGTATTTTTCTATTATTAAAAAATGACATGAGGGATAAGTTAGAACTCAAAACCGCATCTTTAGTATTATTATTATTAAAAAAGTACAACAAGTCAACAATTCTTTTCAACTTTGGGACGTGACGGTGGACCAATCTTTGTCAAATATATATTTAGGGGACGGTGCTACAGTCACCGCTGATGGCTGCCGCTGGAGTCGTAAAAAAATTTTTTTATTTTTTGAATTTTTTTTTTTAAATTATTTTTTAATATTTTTAAATATTTTAAAAAAATATAAAAAAATTATAATAATATTATAAAATAATTATTTAATCATTAAAAAAAATTAAAAAAAAATTAAAATAGAGCCAGCAGTGGCCCTATCATTTTCCATATTTAGGGACGGGCTAAAAAGTAAAATAAGTAAAAGTTAAACTTGCAAATTTCCAATAATAGATAGGTACCATTCATGCATCAAGAATCTTGAAAAGACACGTTGTTATAATATATTAACTTCAAAAAGTAATTATATATATTTAATTAAGACTGATCCATCTTAGTACGGACGTACCGCATGGATAATCCAGGCTGGATTGCCGGTCCATTAAAGCAAGCTCATACAGGCACTTGCCATTGATCAAGATCTATGAATTAACAACCTCGATCGATCGGTTGACCAGGAAGCTAGGAATCACGATAAACACTACAAAATAAATGCAAATTTTTCTCAGAGACCAATGATATTTATATTTATAATTATGTAAATATTATTTAATTTTTTTTAAAAATAAATTAATATAAGATCTATATAAAAAAATTAACGTTTTAATTGTATATTTCACTTATTTTTAAAGTGATTATATAGCTTTTACATACTTCACACTGTATATAATATTACTCTTAAAAGATATTTTACTTTGACTGCCTCTAAATTATTTTATACTTTGAAATACTAATCTTATAAACATATATACATCCACACATTTGATCCGACTGATCACATTATTCAATGTGTTGATTAGAAATGCAAAAAATGACTTTTTATATCATTTAAATTAGATAAAAAAAATATAAGATGGTTGAAAAAAAACTTAATAACTATTTTATATTTTTTACATATAATTTAAGTGAGGTAAAAAGTATTTTTTTTATATTGAATATTCTATAGATCATCGACTAGTTTGCATGCATGCTAAGCTAGCTAGCTACAAGAGTATTTAATTAAATAGGCACTGGGCCAAAGTAAAATTAATCGTTGTGCAGTACTTCACGTGACTGATCACCACTAGCCATTCGCTAACCCATTACAATATAAAAATGTCTGAGCATTTTTTTATTCAACATCCACATATATATATATATATATATATATATATATAGAATAATATTCTAATCTTAAAGTATATAAGTCTATCGTATTCTTTTTTTAAAAAGGGCCGCTCATATATATATAATCAAGGTGAAAAAATTATTATTTTTTTATGACAAATTCTATTTTTTTAAATAAATATTTAGAGATTGTATGTTCAAAGACTGTATCTAATATTAAATTTATTTAAATTATGTTTGGGTCATGTCCAACTCATCGATCTCAATTTATTACAAATTAATAATTAATGAAATTTATTATTTTTTTAACCTTTTTATAAAAAATAAAACATATCAAAACTTATTTTATATTTTTAAACGTATATCTCAAATTATTTTAATCATATATTTAAATATATAATTTATAAAATATTATTATTTACGAATCATCTCAAATTATTTGAGACCACTTTAATATTTAAATGCAATTTGTTTTTTTTGAAAAGAAGAATTCATATTCATATTCATCTTAAAGCATTGAAGCTTGGATACAAGAAGGGATTCCTCCCATTACAATGCTCTCCTCAGAGAGTTTGAGTGCATCCTTAGCTAGTATATGAGCTACTGAATTGATGTTCCTTGGTATAAACTGCACAGACCACTCCCCCATCGAGTTGAGCTTGTGCTTGATGTCTTGAATGATCATTCCACCCGAGTTCCACTTGACTGTATCACAATTTATATCATCTATCACTACTTTAGCATCCCCCTCGAGAATGACTCTATCAATAAGCAATTGTTGGCACAAAGAAACTGCTTTTAGAGCCCCTAGAGCCTCTGCTACAACCGGGTCTGGAAAGGATTTCCTTTGATGTCTGAGAGTAGCTACCACCCCTCCTTTCCAATCTCTAATAATCACCCCAATACCAATTCTGCTATTGGCCTTATCCACTGAGGCATCCCAGTTAGCTTTATAACATTGATCTGGAGGAGCAGACCAATTGGATTGAGATAAGGTAGTGGCCTCCTTTTTACCCCCTGATGTCTGGTTTGCTTCCTGGTAGTCCTTAACTTTTTGGTTGGCAGCCTTTACCAGCTCATTCGGGTCCATGAACCTGTTTTCAAACACATAACTGTTCCTCCTCCTCCATATCATATAAACTGTTTCAGCAAATACAGCAATACTGTGATCATCCAGAACATCAAACATGTCTTTACACAACTCTTTGAAAGGCACTTCCCTCACTTTCAGCTTCTGAAAGCAGAGAAGGTTATGGCCCCATATATCTTGGGCAGCACAGCAAGACCAGAAGGCATGAGTAACAGATTCTAATTCTGTCTCACAGATAGGACACAAGGGGGACTCTATGATTTTCCTCTGCACAAGCTTCTGATTAGTAGGCAAAGAGTCATGGCATGCCCTCCATAAGAGCATTCGAGTAGCACTTGGTACCATTAACTTCCAAAGCTTAGTCCAAAGTTCAGACTTCTGCCTAACTTGAGAGGTTTGCCCATTCTGTTCAGCTGACATCTCCCCTGCCAAGTAGTAAGCACTCCTGACCGTGAACCTTCCATCTTTTGCACACCTCCATATCATCTTGTCTTGGCTATTACTCACACTTACTGGTATTCTGCACACTACTTCCACATCCTCAATCCTGAAAATCTCTCTAAGAGTATCCATTCTCCATGCCCCCGAGCTTGAGTCAATTAGTGTAGATACCTTACTGGCAGCAAATTCTGCTATAACAGGAGACTGCACCTTGAAAGAAGATGGTCTCGGAAGCCATTTGTCTGTCCATATGTTCACTGATTCCCCATTACCAATCCTCCAAAAAAGTCCCTCTTGCAGGATTGGTCTTGCTTCCAGGAAGCTTCTCCACAGGAAGGAAGCGTTGCTTCCTATTTTGGCCTTTAAAAAATCAGATTTGAAGAAATACTTTGCTTTAAGAACTCTTGAAGCTAGGGAAGAGGGATTTTGAATGATCCTCCACCCTTGCTTTGCAAGGAGGGCCAAATTAAAATCTTCAAAGTCCCTGTAGCCTAGTCCTCCCTCCCTTTTAGATTTACCCATTTGTTTCCAAGGAATCCATTGGGTTTTTGTCTTCTCTTCCCTACTGCCCCACCAAAATTTTTTCATAGACTTGTTAATAGCATTAAGCACAGCCTTGGGGAGTTTAAAGATACTCATGCAATAAGTTGGGATTGCTTGAACTATGGCCTTCAACAACACTTCCTTTCCTGCCTGAGTTAGGAATTTTACCTTCCAATTGCTCATCCTATTCCTTATTGACTCCAAGATTGGTCTGAATGCTGCCACTTTCTGTCTTCCAACATATGAGGGGAGGCCAAGGTATTTCTCGTAGGATCTAGCTTCACACAGCCTAACAACTGACAGGATAGCATCTTTGGCTTCAGTACTTGTGTTCCTGCTGAAATACACTGCAGTTTTCTCCAGGTTTAACCTTTGGCCAGATGCATTCTCATATTGACTCAGTAAACTGTAAAGCCTGCTCCATTCCAAAGCATTTGCCTTGCAAAAAAGCAAACTGTCATCTGCAAAAAAGAGATGGTTAACCAATAGGGAGCCTCGGGCAAAGGGAAAACCAGAAATATAACCCTTCTCCTCAGCTTTGTTCAACATCCTGCCAAGAATTTCTGAGCATAGGATAATATTTAAATGCAATTTGAAGTTGGTAATTTAGGGTAAAGCTGTAATCTGATAGCTAAGGCCTCCAATTTCCAACCACATAAAGTATCTGTATTTAATATATTACAAAAGAAACGGAAAATGGTAATTAGCAAACAAACGGATGCATGGGGTCCTCGATCGATTAATCGCTAGCTCTTACGTTCTAGACGCTGGTACTAGCTAGCCATGATGATGATGTACGTAATGGCGTCATGAAAGCTTGACAAAAATGCATGATTCCTATATATCTATACGTACACACATGATCATTTTAAAATCGAATATCTAGCTAGCTCTAGCTCTAGCTCTAAAGGATCTGACCAACCAGGAGTACAATTATGAAAAGCTCCACCTTGTAACGAAGCCGCCCACTAAATAATTGAATTCTTCGTGGATGTGTTTTTAAGTGGGGCAATATTTTATGTTAATTTAATACGAATATAATATGATGATAAAAAATTAAAATTTAATTTTAATAAATTTAAATTAAAATGAATTAATAATTATTTAACGAGTTAATAATAAGTCAATCCGTTATAATTTATTATGACACGTTAAAAAAAATTAAAATTAAAATTATACCCTTATACTTAAAAATAAAATTGTTAGAATTTCAATTTTGATATTTTTACTATTTAAATTGTGATTTTAGACTTATAATTAATTTTATAATTTTTATAGATATTGTGATTGTAACATTTATATAAAATTATATTAAATTTAATCAGGTCAAGTAGGTTAATTTCAGGCATATTCAACTCATTTACATAAGCAGTTTGAAACAGGTCGTATTGTGTCGTATTAACCTATTTCGTAATATTCAGTAATGGGTCAAAACGGATTGACATGACACGACTCGTTATGTTAATAGGTTGTATTAAGATTTGAAATTTTGATACGATAAACTTAACAGGTCGGGTTAGGGTTGACTTATATAGTATAATATACATATTTTGATATGATACAAATACAACCTATTAACACGATTTAACATCTCTAATCCTCCCCAATAATCAGCTTGGGGTTAGAAGATAGATAGAGTATGAGAAAGAAATGTTTTTAATTCTAAAATTATAAAAAAAAATCTCATATTAAATATTTTAATAAAAATATAACAAAATTTATATTCTTTTTAAGATAAAATTTAATTCACAAAAATAAATTTATAAACTAACGTGATTTTATATAATAAGTTATATTGTAAATCTATTTTTATTATAAAATTAATCAAACGTATCATATAAAATTATGTTAATTTATGAATTTACTTTTATAAAATCTTTTTATTATTGTATAATTAATTCTCAAAAAACTATATCTTCGTAATTCTTATTTTTTTATTTCTAATGTATGTTGTATATGTGTGCGTATATATACATTTGAGTAATGCTACATACAGTCACTTTTGCATACTTCCTGCGCACTCTATTTATATGATTGACTGGATTAATTTTTTTTTAATACACAACCAATCATATCACTGGAGTGCACAAAGAAATTTACAAAAATGACTGTATGTAAAATTTTTGTATACATTTATATATTTTCCCTTTGTTAGATTTGGGTCCAATTTTTGGAATTAAAAAAGAAAAAAGAAAAAGAAGAAGAGTCTTGTTTGTGAAAAACCATGCATCCAGAGTACTTTTATTTGTAAACATCAAGCTAATTATTTTTCATTAGGAAAATGATAAATCTATAATTAATTTACAACTATTTTACCACTTTACTTAAAATGAAAAGTAATTATGTAAAATTAAATTATTTTTTAATAAAATATCACAATTACATTGGTTGCTTTCAAATAAATTATAAAATAGTTACAAAAAAGTTGTAAGTATTTTCATTTCCATAGAATTCTTATGATCCATGGGCTCATCCCTCCGAAATATGTGAATCTAAAAATGAATGGCGCCACGAAGTAGCTTACAAATAATTAAGCGATGGCACCTCATAATTATAATTTATAATAGTATGAGAACATTCAAATCCCCAATAACCAATCATGGACTTCGTACCCTCAACGACAGTACCATGGCATCCAATGTGAATCTAAAGATTTCCGACTCTCCAATTCTCAAGAGTAATCTATAGACAATCATGAAATTTGTAAATATTATACAATTATTTTAAAAAATAATAAAATTTATTATTAAAATATTAATTTTTTTTATGTAAATTTTATATTTATTTATTTATTTTTAAAAATTATACATTTACAACTGTAAATATCATTTTTTAATTTTTAATAATAAATATATTAAAATTTTTTTTTTACCCTCTTTTTGTTGTATTGTCTTTTGGGCCGACCAAAGGCCTGTAATATATGCTTTCGCAAAAGACATGTACGACAGTTGAATATACATCGATCTTAAAGGTTAATTTGGATGAGGAATCGATGTTGCCTTCAAAAGTGTTTACTTCCCACTTTGATAATCATGATTGTTACATATTATATATTGGAGTACCGTCACATCGAATGTGGTGGCATGCATGCATGCATGCATGGTGATTAATGGAATATTGAAATTCGAATCTGAATGCGTTTTTTGAGCTGGACGTCATTTAAATTATACTGTTGGAGATTAGCCGCAAAGACTCTCTCTTTTAGACCTTTTTCTCTTCTTTTTCTTCCTTATTTGATCTGGGTTTGATTTTACAGTGTTCAAGTTCTGATCAACTATTCTCTAATTATTAAAAACACTACAAAAAAATTAGATTTTTATGATTAATTTATTGCAACTAAAAGACTATTTATAATTAATTTTACCTGAAAATAATCATTTTACTGGAATTAATTAATCGCAAATAAACAGTTTTTTTTGTAGTGAAAGAAATTAGCGGGATTTACATAATATTTTAAGACTGTACAAATCATTTTTCTTGAAATAATATGGTGATATCTAACTGTATCTGTTATTATATATATATATATATATATATAAATGCCAATGCAAGCTTAGTTCATGTTAGGTATAAAGTTTGACCCTAATTTATATATCCAAAGGATATGTATGAGACTTTAGATTCCAGTCAAGTAAATAGAATAGTTTACACATTATCAGGATGGGGAATATTATAATAAGGTGGTTGAAACGCATCTGTCATGGTAGTGCAAATTACAATTATGAACTTGAATAACACGTACGTACTTTCTACTTTTTTTCTAATCCAACTTGTACACGTGGAGATCAATTTATATATCATGCATTTGATCATTCACAGACTTCAACAATAAAAAAATATTACTACCCCTTTTAATTCCTTAATTTCTGAGTACTTCGACTGGTACTGTACACATATAAAATTCAGGAATTTAACAAAGCTTGAGTAGGTCTTGAAACTTGAAGCCCCATGTTCCTCAATTCATTAGTAAATATATATATATATGCATTTTCACTCTCTGATTCTTTCTTTGTTAATTTTAAATGATATATAAATAATAATATTTTATAAATTTTATTGAGATAAGTTAAGATTATTCGTTTAACTTTTTTTATTTTTTTTATAGAGAGTTAAAAATTTTATTGTTATTTATGTAAATTTTATGTACGGAATTTAATGGTCAGTACGTATTTATTAAAATATTCACATTAGGCATCTATTTCTCTTTATTTTAAATTTTATATTTTGGGCAATAATTTTAGAGAGAATATTGATTTAGGTATACGATATCAAAGTGTATAAAATAAAGACAGAGATGGGTCTCGACGGATTGTATGTCCCCAAAAAGGAAGAACAGTGATCTAAGCTCTTTTATGGTGTGTGGAACATTGAAGAAGAAACAGTCCACAAAGTCAGCCGCCAGGTAAAGCCATAAACAAAGAAAGGAAAGAACAGACACTGGCAAAGCTACTTGAGCACCAAGAAACGTATTTTATATTTTTTAGCCCTTCAAAAGCAAAATTGATGGAGGGCTTCCTCACACATTTTAAAAGACTAAAAAAAAAAGAAGAAAAAAGCCCAAAAAAGAAAAGAAAAATACAAGCATTGACACAATAAAAAAAAAAAGAGTTAAGAATTTCACACATACACACGCTTTGTAAAATTTGGATCATATGTTAATAAGGTTGCCACAATAATGGTTCGAAGCAACTTGGTATCATACCCTCTGCCTCTGTCATTTGTATGTCAATGCCACTGTGACACCACGGGGGAGGATACAGCCACCCATCAGCCGAGTCTACAAGTACGAAATCGTTACTCATGAACTCGTCCGACTCGAAATTCGTCCCCAGACTCGGCAGCTCCACTATCTCGCTCAGCTCCTCTGGGGTCGACACGTCGCACGACGACGACGACGACGACGATACCGTAGTCACTGAGGACGATGACGAAGAGGTGGAGGTGGAGGAGGAGTACGTCGGCGTTTTGGGAACCTCAAATTTCATGGAAGCTGCTTTGGTAGCAGCGGCTTGGACGTCCCGAGGGGAGTTCGAAGCGGGCCTGGGAAGCGACCCGGAGAGTTCGGGGAAGTTGAGGATGGCCGAGTTGCCTTTGATACTCAGCGCGGCCACGTCGTGGGCCCGGGCGGCCATTTCCGGGGTCGAGAAGGTACCGAGCCAGATCCGGTTCTTTTTCCGGGGCTCGCGGATTTCGGATACCCATTTGCCCCAGGTCCGCATTCGGACACCTCTGTAAACCGGGTGCTTGCTGCAGTCTCGGGCTCGCTTCGGCAGTTTCGAGTCAGGGTTGGATGGCAGGTTCGGAGGTAGAGACTGGGAGTGAGACAACCCAGAGGAGGATGGTGAAGACGGAGAAGGTGAAGAAGAGTTGGCGCTGGACTGTGTCTCCGAGTAAGGCGGGTCAGCCATTGCTGCTACAGGACACAAACACACACACACAAAAGCTTCAGAACTTCACAGCACGTAGGTCTTAGAGTAGCACGGAAGAGAGTCTCAGAGAGAAAGGAGTGAGTTGCAGAGAGCTCGTGAACAATTTTAAGGTAGATGGTTGAGGAAGCGACGAGAGAAGAATGGAATGGGACTGAGAATGGAGGAGGAAGTGAGCGAGTAGGGGGGGTTTTATTAGGAAGAAGTTGGGAGGACAAAGAATGCAAGGTAAACGTGAGGCTTTACTACCCCAAGAGAGAGCCCCCACGGTCCTTACGCGACTGTCTGCCTAGCCACAGGCCCCCCCAACTTTTACCCTATATACCTTGCCATATAAATATACTAATATAAAAATAAATTTATTAAAAAATAATTTTATAATGTTATGTACAAGTGAATGAAAATGAAAATGTTACCACGTCAATTTACAAGTGAATGAAAATGTTGACTCTAGGGATATATTAGGGTACACAATTGGATTGTCCAAGCAATGCGACAGAGAGGACGAAAAAGGATGGGTTTTAGGGTAACCAATCCTCACCATCTCAATAAATCTTACCTTCTTATATTTTCACCTATCTCTTCTGAGCGTATGTATGGCAATAATAATACTCTTTCTAGATCCTCACCAACCCTTTCACAATGACCCCTTTGTCCTCCCCACCTACATACATTGCCTAACAGATCCATCCTTGGGTCCTTCCTCAATCCTCATGTTATCTTTTCACTGTTTTAACCAGGTTTTGTCACCTCAGTTTTCTAAGACCCATGAGGTTTCCTGTTCTTGCTTTCTGTCTTCTTTTATGTGTTCTATTCTTTAAGTTTTGGTCCAGACACCAATTTGGATTTCATCAATTGTCCAATCAGAAGACAATGTATTATATGTATAAAAGTATTAAAAATAATTTTATAGTCTAATATATTATAATAAATTACATCAGTTTGTGAAATTATTTTTGTGAAATCCTGATTAAAACATTTCTCATAATTCTACGAAAGAAGAAAACCTAAGAGTTTTTATGAGAATATTCCATTGCATGCATCTTGGTGATTTTTGGACGGTATTTGAGTAAATAAAATGACGTTCTTCTTAGGTTTTTTATTGTGATCATTTCTATATAAAAGATTGCGCTGCATAATTAAAAATAATAAAATCAATGAAGAATAAAATTATTTAATAAAAAAATTGATCATCAAAAACTAATTACATTTGTTACCTTTTTGATATGACTAATATTGCTATACATCATACTTTTATCCCATTTTCATCATATTATAATATGTCATATTTATCACTATTAGATGATAAATAATCATTTTACAGTGATAAATATGCTGCATCTTATATAATAAGATGAAAGTAAGATTATTATATAGTGTATAAAATTATTTTCTTTCGGAATCCTTTCTCTTTCTAAAAAAAAGAATTTGATAATTTATTAATTCCAAGGAATCGCTTTTATTACATATGGATTGGGGTCCCATATATAAGGTCTTTATGAAAAAAAATAATTGTAGTCCAGCACCGGCTGTTTATACATATATATATACATAGAGAGAGAGAGAGAGAGAGAGAGAGAGAGAGAGAGAGAGAGAGAGAGAGAGAGAGAGAGAGAGAGAGAGAGAGAGAGAGAGAGAGAGAGAGAGAGAGAGAGAGAGAGAGAGAGAGAGAGAGAGAGAGAGAGAGAGAGAGAGAGAGAGAGAGAGAGAGAGAGAGATCATCATGGGCTGCATGCATGGATACAACAGCCTTGCTCTCGATAAGGTGCTGCCCGCATGCATGCAGCAGCAGTCTCGGATTCTTGACCTAATTCAATGGGATTGATGAAATCCATGCGCATTGAAGTTATTGTCTGAGTGCAAAACATGGGCATTGAGCACGCACAGCATCATGCCATCATGCATGGACTAGTTTTAATTTCTCCGCATATTACTCCATTTAGAGAAAAAAAAAAAAAAATTCTGTGTTTACTGCATGTTCATGTTGGTTTAGGGTTGTGCAGTCACATTATAATCATGTTCTGAATTTATGTACTTCCATTTAAAATAGAGTTATAAAAGAGTCGTAGTGATGTCTTGAAACAATCAAAGACCCTTTTTGTTATGAATCCACTAGGTAGAAAGCACTATTGAAAACCGGCTTGTAAGAAAAGAGTGTCTAAAGGCTTATAAACCATTAACCAATCCCATACTTAGTCGATGTGGGATCATTACAACCACCACGCTCTGCAATTGATGTCCACAGTGGTCTCGACCTCAAATGGACTGGCTATGCACTAGGTCTTTCTTAGCCCCAGACGAACACTGCCATGCTAGTATCACTCCCTATGCCACATGATTGCAACCGCAACATAGAATTGCATATGCGGGGCGGCTTTGATACCATTTATTATGAACCCACTAGGTAAAACTCACCCTTAAAAATTGACTTGCAAAGGAAGGGTGTCTAGGGGCTTATAAACTACTAACCAATCTCCACTATAAGAGAAGCGGGCTTTTGTGACCAAAAGGACTATTTCCTACGAAAGCCCGCTTCTCTTATAGTGCCCATACTTAGCCAATGTGGGATCATAACAATTTCTATATGAATTCCAACATCTTATCATTGTAACACTGGTACTACTTGTATATATGTTTCGGGCCAGAATCTTTGTAAATATAGACCATCAATTTCTTTTGGTAAAACTAATTGGCAAAGCATCGTACAGTATTCGAGGCATGCATGTACTGAAGTCATTTCAATTTTCCTAGCCATGACTAAGAATGAAATGTCATTCTTTCTTACAGTAGTGAGTTATAAAGGAGTTGTCGTGTCTTGAAACAATCGACGACCATTTCTTGATGAATTCCAACATCTTATCATTGTAACACTACTACTTGTGTTACCCGGATCTTTGTAAATATAGATCATCAATTTCTTTTAGAAAAATCTAATTGGCAAAGAATCATACAGTATTCAAGGCATATGCTGAAATCATTTCAATTTCCTAGCCAATGACTAAGAATGAAATGTCATTCAATTTCTTACAGTAGTTTGCCTTCTAAATTTCTGTCCATTCTTTATTTCGTACAGACAAACCTGTCCTAATGCTCCTTCAAGGGTCCCTTTACATTTACTCTAATGGCCCCCCAAACACTTCATTCTTGCAAGGCTAGATCGATGTATAGAGAGGGTTTAGAAGATAAATTAATAAGAGGAAGGCAGATCATCGAGGGTCGATTGGAAGATAAAAAAAAAAATTCCAATTTTGTACACGATCACTTCATGAATTTTCAAAGAAATGACGCTATTAGCCCAAATTCTCTCTCTCTTTAGTATGTCCTTCCATGTCTAGAAAAAGGTAAACCTTGAACACCCATCGTCACGTACACATGATTTGGATCGATCATCTATATATTATGTACGTGCTGGATAAATGGCTGAAAATTTGCAACACCTCTCTTTCTCTTTCCCGAATGAAAATTATCTACAGCTTTACAGATACACAAGACGTAGCTAGAAATTAATTTCATGCATATTGTGGCCGGTATGTGTGTGTGTGTGTATAGCTCTAGGGAAGATGGGAAAAATCCTTTTAATGCTACAGGACGTACAGAGCTCAGTTTCTGGTAAACATCATTTTCTCGATCTTATTAATATTAATTGACTCCAAAAAATTAATTTTTTCTATTTAAAGTACAATTTAATAGTTATATTGTAACTAAATCTATATATAGAAAAACTCTATACATATGTATATACGCATGTATATATTATACGTATGTATATATAGAAAAACTCTATACATCACACTACCATTTCACTATATAAGATGTGACATATTTATCACTATTGAATGATTATTTATTGGATGATTTTTTATCATCTAATTATAATAAATATAATATATCTTACATATTTAGATAAAAGTGAGATGATAATATAATGTATAACATTATACGTTATATAATATTAATAATACAAACATGAACGGATTATAACGACATGAGAGTCATGAGATACAGTCAAAATCATCGCTTTGAACTTCCGAAGTAGCTCATAAACACAAAAAACTGGAAGAACTCTATCTTAGTTGTAAGCTGATTCAGTAATTCTATGCCCCATTGCTTTCGAATTCTGAAAGGAGAACGACTCTATCTTAGGTGTATTGAAGTCGATAGAAAGTCATTTATTACAGATGATTCACTAGGTGGTCATGTAAATTAAAGAACTGGATATTGTTTTTCTTTTTTGTTATAAAAAAGACTGCACGTAGTACGTACGCTTCATGAGCAGTTGCAGAGAGCAGAACCCAAGGCTTTGATTCATTAATGAGAGGAGCCATCTGATTTTTTATTTTTATTTTTTTTCCTTTTATATATGCTTCGCTGTTTCTGCAGACAAATATTTAAATGCTTGGTTATCGATGTATCTCTTTCACGTGCCCCTCATGTGGCACCCATACTCACAAGTTATTAGGTTCTCTAGCTTACAGATTTATTAGGGCATTGCTGTCTTATATATACACACACACGAGCGTAGTCTTGAACAGTTCTTTCGACCACACGGCATGGCAAACGTTGTACCTAATTTTATAATTTAACATATTATATTATATTAAGTTATATCGGTTTGTAAATTTATTCTTATAAAATCTATTTATTATTAAAACATTTCTCGCATAGAGAAAAACTAATAATGAGCACGCGTTATGTACAAAGAACATTACGTGTTTGGTTGGTGAAATTGAAAATTCTTAGAAAAAGAATATATAGGAGAAGTACTAAAACGCTACAAATTAATGTCTTGCAAACTGAGTTTATAATTCATTTAATTGGTGCATCATTATTTGAGTTTATAAAAAGCCTATTCAATTAAATCTGTAGTGTCTGTAGCATTCATTCCTAAAAGCTTTTTAAATGTATTTTGTATTAAGTTTAGAAAAAGTATGTCGTGACATCAAGTGATGTGTGGGTATCATTTTAAAATATGTATTGTAAAATATGTTATGAAATGTGACTAGCGAATATCATTGCTCTTTAAATCCTAGCACATTGACGTAATATTATTCATACAAGCTCATACAGTTATGTTTAAAAAAAATTAAAATTATAATAATATCTTTTTTAAAATAATTTTTTTTTCTTTTACCCCATTCATCAATGAGACTCAAGATTGTAAATAAAATTTTGCTCCTATTCCGTTTATCATTTAACTTATTATTTCCCTTTTTTAATAAAAATTAAGAGCAAATATAAAGATTGATGAGCATTATCATGACTGAAATAGGAAGAGAGTATAGTATATAGCATAACAAATATTTCCTCCAAAATAATACTCTATCAAAAATGCACCCATTAATGAGTACGAGTCAATGTCGACCTCATGAGAGAGAGAGAGAGAGAGAGAGAGAGAGAGAGAGAGAGATACCAAACCCCAAAGGGTGGAAATGGAGTACTGGTTATCAAACGTTGGATGAATGAAGCATCCAGGACCACAGAACCATCACACCCTTTGATGCTATCAGTCGACTAGTTGGCCATAACTGCAGAGCTCCATGCAATATTGCGGGGTAGTTAGTTGGCTACGTACTTCATTCAAATTTAAGGGCACAAATTAAAAGGGCCAGAGACTCTTTGGGCCTACTAAGTTCCCCCTTCTAAGGGTTAAGTGGCCTACCAAGATTTATTGCTTTGTACTGATTCACCCGCGCATTTTTATGGGCTTTTAAAAGTTTGGAATTTTGGATGGGTCTAGTTTGTACAGAATCAACACCACCACCATAACTCTCTCTCTCTCTCTCTGATTTCTGATACTCTGCTGTTTTACCATTTTAGTGCAAGGTGCGTCTTCAAGGCTCCACACCAAATTCATACTGAGCCACTTGATTTATCCCCACCGTGCAACCCCTGAAACCATTGTACATGCTTGATCTTGACGGTCTGTCAGAGACGATAACAGCACAAATATCATCCATCATGTGTGTATGCATTTGTATATCTATTCACACGCATACGCATATGTTTGTATGTATGTATGTAATTATGCATATTTATGGTCGTGTGTTCTGTTTTTTCCTACGAAGCTTCCAAGGTAAAATCATTAGTGCCCTTTGATTTCCCTTACGATGCAGGCACTTCAAATGCATGGATGATGATGGATCCTGATCTAGCAGCTATTAGGGGTGTGCAACTGGATTTGGATCTCGGTATACAGCTATAATTAGATCCGTAAAAATTGGACGGTTAATCTATGGGTAATCGGATTCAATCCGGATATTTGGATTTTTTTTTTCTTTTATTAGCTATAAATCCGGATATCTAGATTGTAACCGGATTTAGATATCCAAATTTATTAATATTTTTAAAAAATTGTTTAAGCTTTAAAAAATATTTTTATTGCTTCTTTGTATTTTATTTTTATAAAAAAAAATTATGATATCATGTTTAAATTACCCAGATTTAAAAAAAAAAATAATAATTTTAACACTTTAAAATAAAATAAATAACAATGCAAAATAAATAATATTGTTGTTATATCACAATATAAAATATTTCCTAGTACCATTATTGTCTAAACACGTTTAGTTGCTAAATTATGATACATTCCGATGAAATGATACTGTCCAAACATGCATGTTTATTTTCTTCGAATGATTATCAACTTGTCTTCCCCAAATCCTAATGAATACGGAGTTTTTTTCTTTCTTATTTTTTTCAAATTTTACGACTTGATATCTCTCTGTCCGAATTTAGATGGATTTCGGAGGGGGAAAAAATGCAAAATTAACATATTGTGACTATATTTAAATGAAAAATAACCCATATAGTAAGGTGATTACATGCATGACATAATTTGATTTGAAAGATAAATTTTAAAATTTAAATATTCCAAATTAAACTTTATCTTTTAAGTGACATGAATAATGTATTCTAAATACTAGTGTGAGAACATAATTACAACTCCATTTAAATGAGAAATGCTACAAGTGAGCCTTATACCATTCACTTTCACCTAATCAAGTTAAATAATAATAATAATAATAATAATAATAATAATAATAATAATAAGGATCTAGTTACAGATATCCAGGTCACAAACCCGATCCGTAACTTGATCTAGATTTACCTTAACTGCTCGGGTGTAATCTAGATGGATAACTGTCCGGATGCACCAAGATTCCAGGTTTCGGACTAGATAAGAAAAAAATCCAGCCTGGTTCCACACCCCTAGCAGCTATGTTGATAAAATATAGTGGCGTGACCCACTAGATTTGGAAGTCCAGATACAGGAATAGATAACTGTCTCGGCCGAATGATACACTAGCAATTATCATGGAGTGAGCTGCAGTTCAATTATTACATAATCTAAAGACTTCCCCAAAATCCAATCCCCCCGGGAGAGAGAGTTCATGAACAAAAATCTTGTGTTTTGTTTTAAGCTTTTAAATGAAGCTCTTCCATAAGAACAGATTCAAAACTACGTGGCAAGATTTTTCCAACGACCATTGCTCTTCTAAATAGTTATGGAAACAAGATGGTGTAACTTAATTGGAGATGCATTAACAAAAAATCCCTTGTTTGGAATTATGGATTACTTGTTAGATTTCTGTCTTTCTTCTTGCTTCATATTCCCAAGCTCCACAAGCAGAGTCAGAACAGCCTCACACATTTCGCAAGCATCAGGCTCACCGGGTTTCTTCTTCCTTGAAGAGTAGACCATAAAAGCATGGTCAAGCTTCTGGTCTGGTCGGACGACAACCGAGCCTGGAACTTCAGCATCGCGGCATGTTACTAGACCATCACTCTTCTCCCCATACCTGAGCTGCAAATGAAGTGCACATATAGCCATCGCAGCAGATAACGGGATCACTACGGGCACCTGACATCCGGCTTGAACAATATTATCAGACTCATCATTCCCAAAGTTTGGAAATGGGAGCCAGGGAAGTTCTGCGTGGGCTATGTGGGTCATTGTAGCAAGGACTCCGGGAGCTATACTTGCTTCAGAGTGGAAGGATATCACAGGGATATTCTCAGGGAGCTTGTGCTTCATGACGAAATCCTTTCGCTTCTCGTATGTGAGATCCTCCAGTGCCCTTATATCACCCTAAATATACGTTTGAAACAAAAATTGATAATAAGAAAAATCTGCAAACTCAACAAAAACTTTGATGCTGCATCAAATTACCAGCATTTTATCTAACCCATGCCAAGCATAATTGAGTATGCAGCCTTAGAGCATCCACATTGGCTTGGCCAAATGAGATGCTTGGCCAAATTTTACATAATTTGGCTAAAAATTCCTTCACATTGGATTGGGCAAATCTAAAATAATTTGGACTTTTGCTATAGTGGTTGGCTAAAGATGGAAGACCACTATTCATTCATCAAGTATTAAAATATTAATTTCTCATTCCAAACAAATAAATTAAATTAATTAGAATATAATTAACATTTAACATTTAGAATATAATTATTATTAACATTTAATAATATTTTTTAATATTAATTGAATATAATATAATTATTATTAACATTTAACAATACTTTTTTAATACTAATTTAATTAGAATATAATTACTATTAGCACTTAATAATACTTTTTTGTAATATTAATATAATATAATTATTATTATTATTAACATTTAATAATACTTTTTTTAATATTAATTTAATTAGAATATAATTATTATTAACATTTAATAATACTTTTTTAAATATTAATTTAATTTGAATATAATTACTATTTACATTTAATAATACTTTTTTAATATTAATTTAATTAGAATATAATTACTATTAACATTTAATAATACTTTTTCTAATATTAATTTAATTAGAATATAATTATTATTAACATTTAATAATACTTTTTAATATTAATTTAATTATAATATAATAATATTAATGTAATATAATATAATTATTATTATTAACATTTAATAATAATTTTTTTAATATTAATCTAATTAGAATATAATTATTATTAACATTTAATTGGTAGAATTACAAAATGTGAGAAAATAAATTAAATAAAAAATTTATTAATTTAATAATATTTTATTATCATATAGAGAATGAATAGCTAATCCAATGTGGGGATTGAATTTTGATGAAATAGACAAATGTAAAAAAGTGTTGATATTGGCCAAATTTAAAGATGAATTTGGCCAAACGAACGCCAATGCTCTTAGAGAAAAGGAGACAAAAGGAATGAAGGAACTGATAGTAAAACTTCCCCGAAAGAATTTGCAGTTGAAAAGTCTATATGAAAGCAGGCTTAGGGGATGTGCTTGTGAAGCAGGAAATTAAATCTACAAGAGACATGACGTAAAAGACTATCCTGACCCAAGACGACAGGTAACTAGCATCAAACGTCCCCCCACCTAGGAGATTTAGGTTCTTTAGCATGTGTTAAAGATGCTCTCAAGCATAAATTATGGTTAGGGGTCCTTTATTACATGCATAAAGGAGGCATTCATGATTTTTTAGCGAAGGAATTGAATACCTTAATAAGCTTGCATATCAAGAACTCCATGATCCTGCGTGTTTCTTTGTCAGCAATCTGGCCTTCACGTAGAGTATCAGAAGCTAAAGGAGTGCCACCATAGGGGCTTTGCACCAGCGCCAAACCAGCAACTTTGTCTTTCAAATCAGGCCAGTAAACTGACAATGCTGCCGCAGCATCAACCCCACCCTTGCTGTGCCCCAGCAGCATTACACGCTTGCCTGATCCCCAGTAAAGCTCCTCAATATATTGCTTCAGTTCCCATGCATTGTGCTCCACCGATGCCTGTGTACAAGGAAAGATATTTGCAACTAGCCACACTAGCATAATTTCATGTCGTTTATGGATATAGAAAGATATGGGAAAGGAAGCCAAATTAGAAATTATAAGGAAGAATCTCAAGAACATACAGTTTGAAATGAATAAAAGAAATTGTTAGAAAAGGAAATTTCATGCAGGCTGGTCGATATCGGCATTGTATCAAGTAATCATATATTACCTCACTATGAATTTTTGCAATATGACAAGCTAGACCCATCTTTGAAAAGAATCTTTTAGCGCCCACAAAATATAAGGGACCATGATTACTAAAGAGGCCTGCCAGATCAACATTCCCATTTAAGTGGGTGTGCCCATGCCAATTGGCAAAATGAATAAAAAGCAAAATCTGGACAAAGGGATCTTCTCATACCTGGAATTAGCAGATAAACAAATGAATTGGGTAGCTTGTGCTCTCCATTTCTAGAAGAAACACAGAAATACATTTCATGTAACAAGATATATAGATCTATGAAAACAATAAAACGATACATAATTGAAACTCCTCAATTGCATGGAGAAGAAACAATCATAAAGCATATAAGTTTACTATCTTATAGACTACATAATCTATCACAACAAATAATTTCGGAAGCATTAGAATTCAATGAACCATTCTCCTATTTATCAAAATCAGTATCATCTTACTAATGCCTTTTCAGTTTTTTAATCAATGAATTCATACAGGTTATTGAGTTTTAGAATATATGGAGCCGATAAGTTATGTCTCTTTATGGGTAGACCTTTCCCATCATTAACATACAAACATAAAAAGAATAAGGGAAGAGAAGACCAAGATGCTCAATCAAATTTTGGAGATCAAAGTGCTAACATTGAAACTCTCTCAAAGATTTATTTATCACATGATGGCTCAAAGTTTATTAACTTAATTACATATATTATGTTTACTTTAAAATTTTAACTATTTCCGTGCAGGTTTGCAACTCGTTGATTGATAATAATACAACTTTTGTACCAATTAATGAGAAGTAGTAGTAAAAATAAAAAATGAAAAAAAAAAGAGCCCTAGCGTTACCGTTGAAATATATTGATAACATATTATGGTTGGGAAAATGATGGAAATGGTGCTAGGCAAACTGCTAACTGGATGATATAAAAACCATCTGCCCCAGAGAACGGTGATCAGTAACAGAACTTGGACATATGGGCAATATCAGGCACCACAGGAGTGAGCATGATAAAATTGTTTAGATTATAGATAATTGTATATAAGCAAAATTCTTCACAACTATAGTTGCAGTACACATCTCCAAAAATAGAAAATGAAAGAATTGAACAGGAAGTATCAATGAACTCCAGACTAGTCAAATGAACCCAGAGATAAAACTAAAAAAGATCATAACGAACACAGCCCCCTGCCCCCAGGTGGGTGGGCCAACATAGAGCAGTAAGAATATACAAATTCATGCTGCTACCTAATGCCTGCAAGCAATTCCAAGAATCTTGGCGTCCCATCCTTCACAGGAGCCATTCCTGGAGTGTGTTGCAACCATCCAATATCATCAGAAGAGCCGCGCAATGTTTTACACACTCGAGATATAATGCTGATTATACCAAAACAAAGATAGATGTTATAAGAGAACCAAACCAAGAAATTGCAAAAGCATAAAATTGATAATAATAGCATCTGTTGAAATAAACTGAAAGAGACCACCCACAGACTCTTCAATGGCAAATGAACCCACCCGTTTTCATAGTAAAACCTACTTCTTTTACCTCCGAACTTGAGCTTGAATGCATCTAATGTATGAAAATGACAGTTTCCAAGAGTACAGTGCCAAACTCCAGGCAAATTGTAAACTGAATAAAGGAAGCATCAACCTGCATCCATAGGAAGCAACTGAAGGATCAAGGGGACCAAAAATTTGCAATCAAAGTAGAGTAATGGTAACAGAGGATCCCCTAACGCGTGTGCTTGTAGACAACTATTTCAAAGAAAGGAACTAACATTGCTTTACTGAGGAGGGAGGGGGAGGAAGGAAACAAAGAGGTGAAACAGATTGAAACCACAGAGAATCTTAATCATCTGAAACATATAAGAATAGGTTGATCGTGGCAATTTCCCATTTGTCACATTTGATCAAAACAACTTGACTATCAGTTCAATACGCATTGCTGAGTCTTTATAGGATAGCATCATACATGATCTTAATGGAAAGAAAGTTCTTACCCTTGAAAAAACATAGGGACACCCCCGCAACTGTAATTGTTATCAACAACTTCAAACCTTGTATTTACAAGAAACTCTTCCTTAAGTTCTGAGGTTCTCCCTTCCAGGATTGTAGGGCTTGCAATGGAGATGCAAGGTTTAGAAGATGATGAATTTGGGCCTCTATTCATATCTCCTAATACAAGATCCTCTGCAAAAACAGAAGCATGCCAAAATGCAGCCATTATGGTTCAATAACACGGATAACTCTAAAACATTAGTGAACTACAAAACATTCTCCATATAGAAGGCATTAATGTTTTGATGGCAAGGACACCGATTTCCAACATCATGTGTATATTTGACAAACAAGTGACTCACCAATAAATTGAATGAATTGAAGACTTATATAGCTAGTCAAAGTCAAGAGATGGGTCAAAATATCATCCACTAATGAGTCAAATCCGAGAGTATCCATAAGAAGACTAGTGTTCCTCACAGCATCACCATGGACCTGATACAACAGCCTCTATTAAATCAGGAGAAAAGCTGTTAACGTCAACTAAAATTACATATACATAGTATATGTGGGAACAGTGCATGTTTTCAACACTGATCTCAAAATGGTCTTGTCTTCACTTTCTACATGGGTAAGCCAAATGTGGGATACAGAAATTAACCTTTTGAAGATTTTATTCATACTTTTCAATTTTTCCAGAGAAAGATGTTTTTACTCTTGATAAGTGGTCAAAGATAGATGTATACCTTAGGTCAATGCAGAGCCTAATCCATGGGTTGAATGGAAACTATCCAGACTAGTTAGTTACACGGATTTTGAATGTTGGATTTTTGTAAATAGTATCTCAGCATGTGTCCATACTAACAGGCTAAGGTTTCACGGTATTCATCAAAAAAGTTTCGATAATGAATCAAAACATGCTCACAAATACGTGGTAAAGAACAGAAAACCTGTATTACCAAATGCTTTCTTTGATGATCATGTACATCCAGGAGGTAACAATGGCTTGAAAAACGCCCAACCTGATGTGAAAAAAATATAATTTAAGAAATCACAATACGAAAGATCAAGATTCCGCAAGGCAATATAGTTTTCCTATTGTACGGGACTTAGTGCTCACTGTTGATTGGACTTCAGATATTTCCTCTTCTATATGTACATCGCCCATGAATTCTTTGAAACCTGAAATCATTGAACAACCTAATTAACAGAATTCAGAGGATAAAGATGCGACTGCAATTCAAGCTGAAGCAAAGGGGGTCTCCAAAGAAAACACTATAAAATCTATAAACGGGAAAGGAAATATTGGACTACAGGGAAGAGAAAATCTAAATCATAGATTTTTTTTTTTCTTTCTTTCAAGCAGAACAGCTTTTGAATTAGTCAAAACAGCAAAATAAAAGGATTTTGCTGTTGTGGGAGATCACAAGGGTATTATTAACATCCACCCAAACTTCAGCAAAGAAGAAGTTAAAAGCTCAGCTAAATCTCAATAGGCTGAGAAGGCATTGGCTCTGGCAGTTAAGGGGTGCAGTAGCTCGTCTTAGAATCGAATCTCACAAACAAAGTAAGAACAAAATGGAAATGTCAAAGACGCCTTTTGAGGCAGTCAAGACTCAAGGGGTACGTTAACTGGTCTTAGAATCGAGTTTCGTCGAACGAGATAAGATCGAAATTATATAACGCATCTTTACGGGGAAGTCGATAATATTTTGACCTGTCATGAAAAGAGATGAAAAATCCCAGACCATCGGACTAGAAGAAATGAAATGGCCTCTTTCAAATTCATAATCCACTTCGAATATTGGCAAAAGGTGATAACGACTGAAATTTTCGGATCCTTCCAAATATCACAGAACATTTAGTTCTACAAGCAATATCAATGTAAGAATTTTTCTTTTCAAAGTACATAGCTCATTACCTTGTCACTCAGAAAATATACAGAACAGAAATCCACTTCATATTCAAGCACAACAGTTCAAGTTTCAACATTAACCAAGACAGAAGAGCAATGAATCAAATCAGTATTTAACAACATATACCCAGATGAGAAAAATCAATAATACCCCAATCCTTCAAAAGGCCGATATAAACGCATATAACTCAACCTCAACAGAGACATGCATTAAACTAAGATGTCAGTGAGTGACTTACGCAAGCAAAGTTCAAAACTTGAAGCCAAACAACGAAAGAGAGACAGAAATCTGCGAAACCGACAAAGAGAGAATTCTTGAGAATCAAATATGCAAAAGAGGGAAAAAGAAAAAGAAACCCACATACGCCATTCTAAGAAAGTTTGAAAATCAAAATGGAACCAAACACGGTGAATTAATTCAATGAAAAGGAAACTACAAAAAAGATGTTGGGAACAGAACCAACCGAATTAAGAGGGAGTCGTGGAATGGAAATGGAGCAATAGATGATCATTATCCACTTGCTTTTTTTCTCCTTTTTTTAATCTTCTATGGCCCACCTAAGTTCGGTTTCAAAAGCAAGAAATAAGTCTGGTCTCCCTTTTTTTCCCTGTTTGGAAAAGTAAGCAGAGGTGATTAGAAAAATCGATCAAATTGGCGTTACGAAATAATTCCAGGAACCCTGGCAAAAATCCGTGACTCAGAAAATCGTTGAAAGTTTAACCGACACTAACTGTGAAAACCAGACTTTTGCAGACCTATAAGCAATCACTATTATTATGCGTTGGGTAACCTAGGGGACGACAATCTGAAGCTTTTAAAAGACGATGCAGGCGTGTTCGGTTTACTGTTGTGTTCGGATAAGTGGGACCCACCAAGTAGTTGTCAGTGATTAGTATTTCAGATAAAGATATGCTCGGGAACAAGAATCGCTTCGCTTTGAAGTGAAGCAAAAATGAAAAGAAATGGCTTGACCTTCAAGTTTGAACTTTGAAGCCAAAACAAACGTGGCGTGATGGGAATTCTTCAACTGGGAATAGTGGATAAATTGCATTGAAGCTGAATTCGTAGCCCATCCCGTAGCAGATCACTCCCTCAAACCTCAAGGGCGCCTGTGCAAGAAACCCGCTGGGTTGATCAACCCGCACAATCCAATTGAGTTGAACCCGCTAAAGTCGGGTTGAGTTAGTGTCGGTTTCAACAACCGTCCAATCCGGCCAATGTTAGACGACATTTGAATCTGACTCAAAATCCATTGCAGTGAAAAAACGTAGCCCCTCTCAAAATCCATTGCAGGTAACCAAAAACTGCTGGGTCTGAGTGAGTGGCTTCCCTTCTCTCTCTCGTTTCTCGCTTTCATTACTCTCTCATATCCCCTCGCTCCACTGGGTTTTCATTACTGGGTCTGCTGGGTATGTGCCTTGATTCCGCATTGTGTTAGTCAAGGCTGAAGCAAAAGTCAAGGAATTAATTCAGCATTGTGTTAGTTCTGTGCACCGAGCTGAGCCATCGGCTGGGACAACAACTCTTTTCACAGTCCACAAAACGAGATGAAATGTCCAAAAACTCTCTTAACAAAAATGGTGGAAGTGTTTTGTTTTCTGTTAGGTTGTTAGGAACTCATTCAGAATTAGTGCATAAAAGTTTTAAAATAATGAGAACAAATAAACTTTATTAATAATATTATATCTTAACACATGGCAAGATTATGAAATTTAAGCATAATGCAGATTACAAAATTCCAGTTTGCCAAATCCATTTTTGGGGCCTCTGCTACATGTAACCAGCATCTACATGTACATATCAGAGATGGAAATAACCCAAAATAAAACTACGGTGCAGCAGGAATTGATACTTCCTTTTCTTTCATATCTAAGCATCTCTGCTTGGCAGTTTTACTCTTTCAAGTTCTTAACAGAGCTGGAGTCCCATGTTTTAGAAAATAAATTGCTGTGTTTAGTTGTGAGTGAGCTCAACTCATCCAAAACCAATCATTGAGATACTCACTACTTTTACAATTTTTCATAAAAAAGTTGAACTCATATCAATCTACTTCATGCAGTTAAACACATATCTCAACCTATTTACATTCAAATACATCTCAATAGAACTACAAAATATTACTATTCACCAATCATATCAGCATCCAAACACAACTAAATCTTCTATTAAATTTAGAAACTTTGGGACGACCTGAAAACCTCCTTTCCGGGGATCCTGCTTCTTGCCCGAGTGGTAGAACTAGAACCAGACTAATTATTAGGTCAATTTCCTTTTTTGCAAGGGAGCCTGAGCATGCTAACATCCTTATATTAACATGCTATATTATGCTGCTAAAAAAAGGCTAGCCGACCAAAATGGTTCATTTTTCAATCTCTACAGCTTCATTTCGATTACAATGACATGCCGTGTTTCCTTTTTTTTTTTTTGGCGGCCGGTTACCCCATGAACTATTGACAACGTTTGATGCTCTTGTTACACTTTGATCTGGAGAAGTCTGTTGTACCATATTGAGTGAAGGACCATGTGAAATAAGTCATATCGCACAGGGTTTTTGTGCCAAAGGAAATGCCTTTGTACCATCTTTACTCTAGACTGCAAGGCAAGATACTTCTTTTCCGGGATTGACAGCAGAATTTTTCTTAAATTTGGAATATCTTTCTCTTGAATAAACACACAAAATGCTTCCCAGTTCAATACCTCAAAGAAAGGAGGCACATAGTTATCCGAGATGATGACTGGGACACATTCATAGAAAATGGCTTCAACCACTCGAGGTGTATGAACCTCATAACCCCTGGCACAGATGCAGTACTTGCTGTTCTTCATATACTCCCTGTAGATTTTTTTGCCTTCAATATCGCGTGGCATTGGACCAAAGATTTTCATGTCGGGCTCTTTATTTTCCCAGTACTGTAGCAGAATTGGTCGGACATAACCATGCATGCCCCCAGCAAAGAAGGCAAGAATATGTCTTTGTGAAGGAGGTCTTCCTCCCATATCTTTTAGAGGGTCCTCCACAGATCGTATATATGTTACTGGTAGAGTAGTGTCCTTCCCTATTTTAAACCCATTAGCAACATTGGCATTGCAAAGAGATCTGATGCAATTCCCCATAAGCTGCGTTGTGACTCGGGGGGCCTGAAATTTCATATAATAAATTTCATCATTGACTAGTCAGAATATTAAGATGCTTCATCAGAATAAGGCTTAGCTAGATGTTACGAAGGAATAGCTAAAGCATGGCCAACGGTTATCAGATTTTTTCACAAAACCAAAGGTGACCTGTGGAGCTACATTATGTTGAAAGCCACAACAATATATTAGAAAGGAAAATACTCGTGTTACATCAACATCACACCAAGGCAAATTCCATAGACAAAGTGTTTTGGCTCATGGCTTCTGAAGTAATTTAGACTAATGTTGGTCATTGGTCCCACAGATAAAAGGTCATGCCTAGACATGAAAAAGCCATAAGACCCCGGCTACTTCTCATTACAGCAAGGACTCTGTACACAGTCTTATCCAACTTGTGGAGATTTAGTGATTATGAAAAGGTAAATCATATAGAAATGGTATGAGGAAAGCGTACCCAATCATGACAAGCAACTAGAAAATGATCTGCCCCACGGGTTCTATTCCAGAAACGATATTTTCCTGCAATTAATTCCACATATCTCTTCAAATATTTCTCCAGATCCTTCTTACTCTGAATGTTTTGTGCAGAAAGTTCAATCCTTAGCATTTGTGAACTGAAGGGTAAATAAAACAAGTGAGCTTTTTTAGGGTCCTTCACAGCAAATTTCTTGTTTCCCTCCACCAGTTTCATAAACCATCCTTCTGAGGCATAAATTCCTCCCAGCACTGGCTGATGATATATGGGCTTTTCTCCTTCCCTATATATGTAGATTTTGAGTGTATGTTCCATCAATTCATAACTCCTGCAATTGGTATTTATGAAATCGTTTCTTTGGTTAATGTTAGGGTTAAAATAATAAAAGGAGGGTACAGGTGTACTCCTGAAGAAGATGCATGTCTCTTCAGTCAATGAGTAGGATTCTTTGGGGAAAGTACAGTGAAAATCTGTAAACTGATATACTAAAACGTGAAATACATACATGAGACAGCATAAGCAATCCCAAATCCCTTTTTGATTGGCATTGGGTGTCCAAGAACAAAGCCCCGACTAATCTTGAGGGTGCACAGGCCCTCAGCAAGGAGTTTCCAGCAAGTGCACCTCGGGTAGTTCAAGGGAAAGTTCCCCCAGTCCAATAGCCTCTAGAAATTATCATAAGTAATCCCAAATCTTAATAGTCATCAAAATATTAAAGAACCAGAATTATCCAAGGAATTAACACAGCACTCTATTCATGTAGTTTAAGAGCATTATTAAATCCTGTAGAATTGCCTGCTTTAGGCATAGGGAACTTTCTTGTAGTTTGGAAAGTTCTTTGACAATTATGTATTTTAGAAAGTTACCAACACTTCTGCACGGGTTGAACAAAATCAACACGGGAAAAACTAAAGATTTGGTTTATTATGGATAGAGATCCCACTATAGGGCTAAGACGAGAGAGAAATAGACACAGGAAGTAGGCCTCATAGCATTTAATGCTGCCTGAGAAATTCACTTGGGCAGCTATAAATGTTGTGGGTTCCACTGCATGTTTCTATCTCTTTTTTTTCCCACTCTAGGTGGGCGATACAAATCTGTTTATTATGATTCAACTAAGTCCTTGGAGTACAGATATATTCTTTTTTTTTTTTTATCAATCACGCATACATCACCCATGGATTCAACATTATGCCTCAAATTTGTGTTAGAGAACAAGTTTAAATTCTAATATTTGAATGATAGATTGTTCAAAAAACCAAAAAGACTTTTCTGCTATCCTCTATGCACAGGTAACACAGCATGGCCAGAGGAAAAGGGTAGGACCCAATTTGTTTCTACACCTAGTGAGAAACTAGAGAGAGAATTTTTTGCTGAAAGAAAAAAGCTATATGGCAGGCCACATCTTTGGGCTCTTTAAATAGACCTAGGACGGAGATCTAATAAAAAACAATCAATTCCTAACTCTAATAGGATTTGGATTTACTTGTGTCATAAGAATCCCATTACTCCTGTTAATTATGATGTTTTAGACAATTAAATTAAAATTTCACTCTAGGAATTACTAACTTAGAAGCAAACATAATTGTACATAAAACCGCTAATATCCACATAAATAAGTTTGAGAGCTTAGAAATTAGTGAATATGTGTTCTAAGATCAAGTGACATTAATTTTATAGAACTTAAACTCACTGTGACCCAGTTTGATATACTCAAAATGTAGGCAACTTCCATCATCAAGATGAAACGTCGCAGTTGTAGATTAAAAGCTCAATTTTATATTATCACTGACTACCAAAAAAAAAAAAAAATTACAAATAACTAGCAATCATGATTCATATCTTGTGTATTACTTTCGCTAACTGCACCTGCAAACCATGTTCTTCATAACTTCTGAACATATTAGTAATATGAATAGTAACATAATAAATGTCCGATTCAACATGAATCTCAAATTAAATGACTGTATTAAATAATTATTAAGTTCAACTTTATTTCAGAACATCAATCAAGCCAATTTTGTGGTCCTAACAAACAATGCCATTGTTCTTCAAGATGCATAAAAAAAACAGGCCGTAAATAGAGTTGTCTACCATACAGTAATTTTCACATATGAAGTGGAGGGAACAAGAGTATTAAACTGATTTCTTTTTTCTGAAGTTTCACAAACACTATTTAGCAATATTAGTGTGATACCATCAAGCCACCAGCAGTAAACGCTCTGAATTTTGGGAGATCCACCCCCTCACCCCCCGTGAAAAGAAAGAAAAGAAAAGAAAAAAAAAAAAAAAGACTGGAAGTTAGCAATACAACTCGCTATAGAAGTGTTGCCTAGGTTTAAGGAAGTTCATAATAGAAAATACCAGATGCTAGCCATCTATAACATACAAATGTACTCACCTGATAAACATGGATACATTTCGAAAAACAGAAGCATAAAGCCCAGAAATGTTCCTCCTCAAGGGAGAATTCTCAATCAGCAGTTTTGCAGATACGAGTTCACGATCACGTACAGAAGACCACCCTGGCCTCTGTTATCGGTAAAAATATTTAAATTAAAAATCTGGATATCTTGACTGATCCCCATTGTTCAAATAGAAATCTCAATGTTAGATCTTTACCATGTGACTAGAAGGTACAGAACTGTTGAGCAACATGGAATTCATCTGGGATATGGATATTGGCTGCTTGTGCAACCTCTTCAATACTGGATTGGAAATGCTTACAATGGTAAATTTATTGTTCAAGGTGACGGAAACTTCTTGCGGTGGCTTAGTCTTCTTATCCACGGGCTTCGTTTTCATGGTTTGTTTGGCATTGCTCACTGAAGACGCATTTTCAGCAATGAATGAAGTCCTTGAATCCGCATGAAAGTTTCCCATGCCTTTCGTAGAAAGTCCTTGTGACTCAATTGGCAAAATACCATTTTGATTTTGAACTTCATTTAATGTCAAATTTGTGCCTGCTTTAGGGTAATCCTTCTCAAATTTGACCTCCTTGTGAGGGTTCTTGTCATCGTATGAAGCTGGATCATCTTGTTTATCTGTTTCTTTTTTTTCATTCTCATACCCAGCTTCTTTGTCAGAATCAGAAGCAAGAGTATCATTTTCCACCCCGAGATTAGGAACAAAGGGTTTAGTTGGTGGTGAATTGTTTGGAAGTGTGGCATTGCCAGCCACCATAGCTGTTGAACCCTTACTAGCAGGATATAAAAGAGTTGTTTTCCAATAGGGTAGTTCAAAAGCCTGAGAAACAATTAAAACAGCAACTACCATGCCAATGATCACCAGCAATCTCCAGATTGCTATGTGACAAAACCTCTGGGCTAGGACAGCAAAATCCATGCCATAAAGAATGGCAGCAGTCAACCAGCTATTTTAAGTACATTTAGATAGCTGAAATTTTAGATATTCATCACCACGTTTTGACCCCGAAATGTTAAGTACAGTACTGAAAAAAGCAAATAAACTTCAAATGAATGGCTTCCCAGAAAGAAGGACATATTAGAAATTAAATTGCATGCACAACTACACCTCGATAGAAGCTAAACCCAAACTAACATGATTTCTTTAGCAAAGAAAAGAATTTCTCAAGTCTCAATCGATGCAACACTTTCCATCAAGATAACAGGATTAAGAGGGGGAAACTCAGGAGTAGGTGCTCCCACTAGTCCAAGCAGAAAGGAAGAAGCCGAAAAATAGATTTTTTCAAGATCAAAAAGAATGATGAACCCAGAAAAGAAAGAATAACAAAGATGCAACAGAGTTGTGGGTTGAATCAAGAAGGTACCTGTGGTTGTGGAGGCTCTCCCAAAAACGAATCTCTGAAACATTTGGAGCACTGTCGGTCACCTAGTGGGGCTCGTCTACCGAAATCCCCAACAGCTGTTTAAGCAACTCAAGATAGTCAAACAATGAAACTGTTATTAACCAGTAACCACCCTCGTTGTCTGTGAATATAACATCGAACGGCAGCAATAAAGGTCCTGCCGCTCAACGGCGTCGCTACAGCCCTCTCTTGAAAGTAAAAAATAGGCAAGTTTGTTGATTATTTGACAGCTCATATTATATTTAAATTTATTTTTTTATTTTATTTTTATTAAATTAATTAAATTCTTCTGCTCTTCATTTGTATAATACATATTTATTATAAATAAATAAAAAATTATATGTAGCTTGTGATATAGAGATAATGAGTAAAATTTTTTTAGTTTAATATATTAATGACGTGGAAGTTTGATATAAAAAAATAATTTTATTGTAAAAAGATTTGAAAAATAATATTTACAATCATAAAATATACAGACAACGCACACTCATTTTAAAAAAAAATAAATAAATATGAGATCTACTTAAAAAGTAATTTTTTTAATAATAAATCTTATTCTTTTTATAAAAAAATATATAATACTTATATAATTCATAACTATATTTATTATTGTAATTAACAAGAGCCGAGCACATACAACTACCGCGTTTTACATTAAAAAATATTATTATTTAATTTTTTTTATAACTGTAATGAACGTTACAACAAGTAATTTTTTATGAGACATGCTACACAACAGCTTCACATTCAACATACCAATATTTTTTTAGTGTAAAATAAAAGAAAGTAAAAGAGTAAAATTACATTTTTAAATGATATGAAAAAATGTGAGCTGCTATTTAAAATTTCACATTTTTTATAAGTCCTTAAAAAAATAACATTTCGATCAAATTCATAATGAAGGTTTGTTATTTTTTGTTCTTTGGATTTTTTAAGTTCTTATATAAATTATTCCTAAACTTTTCTCGCAAATTCTTTTCTAAATATACAAAACCCAAAAACATTTTGATTGAAAACATTTTTACTCATCATCTTAACATACTGGAGGGCCTGTTTAAACCAAAAGGCACACTCTATCATAAAAGCTCCAAAGATGGAAAAGTCCATAGGAAAGGCCTTGAGCTGATTGAAGGGAATAAATGAGTCCAAAATAAATCAAAATTATACATGTACCATGTCATCTTTCATAAAAGGATAGAGACCTCATGCAGTTGCCTAATCATTTAAAGTATTGAGTGATGATCTACACTGATAAATTCTGAATAAGATAAGTATTGTGCATGAGCCTATATATATTAGGTAACCTTGGATAGTAAAGGATCGAATTCTCTTTTTGATTTTTGAATTTATTGGTTGCATTTACTGACTTAGGCATCAGAATTTTTCTAGGTAGATCACACTGGAGCTTCTTAACAGTATGCAGACGAACAGTTGCAGAAGAGAAGTAGGACACGTCCTTAACACATACTTTCATTTTTTGTTAACAAAAATAAAATTAAAGACAAAATAAGATGGCCAATGGCAACCACAAAGCCATGCACACTTTGGGTAGTTCAATTTGAACCATCCACAAGGATGGCCAATGTTGACCACCCTCATGAGTGGTCCAGATTATTTAGATTATCTAAAACCATCTAATCTTATCTCATTATCCAAACTGCACCTAAGTGTCTTGTAGCATGATTCAAGGAATGGGTATATCTCATCCAATGGCTCAAATTCTAAGCCAACCCTTGAAATAAATATTCACTTGGAAGTTGGCAAACTCATATCCCACCTCCTACAATCTTCTTTATTAAACTCATCTACACTCCATAAATCAATTTATAACATCTACTTATAATTAGATAATCCCGTGATATTGACTATTATCCTCCATGACACATCAGTTAAAAAGACTAAGGCCCTATTTGGACAGTAAAAATATGTTATTTCATCTTATTTTATTATTATAATTTTTTCAAATATTCATATAAAATATAATAAATAATTTAATTTTTTTAAAATTCTAAAATAAATAATAATATTAAAAATATTTTATTCTAATAATATTTTATTTAAAACCATCTCATCTTACCTCACTATCTAAACCGCATCTAATTATTAAGTAGTATAAAATATGAATATGTGATACTTCATCCTATTACAAGATGTACCTTCTTGGAAATATTAATGTTTGCATAAATAATTTTAATGATTTATGCAACTTACAAACATGAAATGTAATATATCACTGTGAGATCTATTATATTCATAAAAAAAATATTTAAATACTGATACTTTTTAGGTAAACTGTTGTAATAGGCTTCCACCTCATCAATATATTTAATATATAAAAAGGAACTTGCAAATAAATTATTCAATTTTATTTGCATATGTTTTTTAATAAGATGAGAATATCTACTATCAAAATTTTAAAAGTATATGATAATTTTATAATAAAACTTAATATTTAAATAAATCATTTTAATAATATCTCATTTTATGAAAAGACTTTGTACACTTCATCAGTTTCAATTAATATCTAGTAATTATTTTTATACCTACGAGAGAACCACCATCGCCTATTTTTAAGGAAAACAACATTTTATTAAAAAAAAAAAAATCTAGTTTCAAGCACAATTGTACACTAATATGTGTACCAATTTATTGTGATTAGTTAAAAAGTAGATTTTATTGAAAACAATGCTAATTTAAATTTTACGTATGAAGTAATCAGTATTGGTACGCAGATTAGTACACAATTTTGCTTGTATATAGCAAAACTCTTTTATTAATGTGTTTTACCATGCCGTCCGGGTCCAAATCTAGACGTCTCTCAGTACAAATTGTACTTTTCTTAAAATATTTTTAAAAAATAAAAAAATTAATATATTAATAATCACTTCTTTAATTATTTTTATATCTATGGGAGAATCATCATGGCTTATGTTTAACAAAATAACATTTTATCAAGGTGCTGCTACTATGCAGCCCAGGTTTGATCGTTGGATGTTCCCTATTGCAAATTGTACATTTTTATTCAAATATTTTTAAAATATCTTTAAATATTTTTAAAAAATAAAAAAATAGCAATACACTACTAGTCAATTCCTTAATCATTTTTATACCTCTGAGAGAACCACCATGGCCTATCTTTAAGAAAATAACATTTTATCAAGGTGTTGCTACTATGCCGCCCAAGTTTGACTATTGGACGTCTCTAGTGTAACTTGTACTTTTTATTTTTTTCTTTAAAATATATTTTTAAAATATCTTTAAACATTTTTAGAAAATAAAAAAATAGCAATACACTAATAGTCACTTTCTTAATCATTAATCAAAAAAATTAAATATATATATATATGAATAAATAAATTGAGAGAAGAAACTCAGAAAGCATATTATAATTTTTCTTTTATCAATAATTTCTTATGCTTTGGCTAAGCTAAGATTTGAGCTTTTTTAGAAATAACACTTATTGCTATCAAAAGTTCTTACTTAAGCCACTTTGTTAGAAAGTTTGTCTAACATAATTAAAGAAAAACATGTGGCAATCAGTGTGTGGAAAAACTATTAATAATAATTAACTTAATTTACCTAAATAAAAGAAAGATAAAAAAACCTAGGCCACGAGAGGAGATCCTCCCTCCTCGCTAGCCACCAGGTGGTGGCCATGGTTCTAACCGTCATCCCCGTTGCCTCGACTAGATTTGGACCATCACAAGATGGTTGAATCTAACTATCTTGTGGTTGCTAGAGCAATTAGGATTTGGCAATGGGCCACCCAATCTGCCTGTCTTGCTCAGGGATGGGCGGGCAACCTACCTACCTGTATAATTTAAAAAATAAAATAAAATCTTATATAAAAAGACAATTATTTTTCTCTCTACTCTCATTTCTCTTCCAAACCTCCAACCTATCATCGTTTCTTCTCTCTTCCTTCTCTTATTTTTTTCTTCTTACTCATCCTTTAATGATTCATTGTATTTATGTGCACATATATCACGATCTATGCACATATTTGAGACTTTTTGTTGGTTATGTGCTTTCTTTTAATTTATTTGCTATTGTTAGGAGGGCAAGGTTGGGGTGTTGGGGTCGATTTAGTTACCCTACCTAAGCAAGAACAGGTGCGGGATGGGTAAAGTCTTAGACAAACTTTAGATAAAGTGCCACCTTTTGCCTTTTGCCTTTTGCCTACCCATTCAAAATTTTAATTCCACAATGAATTAGGCATTTCACTTTCTGTAGTAAGAAAATATTATTATTATTTTAATTTCTCTACTTTTTTTTATCTACTCTTTAATGTCTATCTTCTTCTTCTTCTTCTCTCTTCTTCCATTTTTTTATTTTTATCTATTTTGAAATAGCATCTAAGTATATAAAACCTATCCAACATCCATACATTAACTTCATTGTCAAACACAATCTCATAAAAATATATACAAAATCAATTTGGAACTTTTATTTAATGTACAATTGCACAAAGGTGACTACAATTTAATATCAGCATCATTTAATGTATAGGTACACTAAAAGTAGAGCTTTCTATGCATCAAACTATACACTTTGCAATAACCCAGCCTATACATCAACCAACCAAAATACCAACCAATCAAAGTATACTTTGCTGCCCGTCTCTACAAAATAAGCCATACATCAACCAACCAAAATACCAATGTTGCCAAAGTACACTTTTTTGTCCCAATCATTACAAAATAAGCCATACAAATCCAAACAAAACAAACAGCCAGCAAACAACAACTATGTATTCCTGATCTCCTTCTCAATAATTTCTAATTAAAGATGATGAAAATACTCTTGTTGCACAACATTCATTGAATCAATATCCAATTTCATAATTTCTATATCATTTTTTTCTTCTTAAGATGGATTAACTCAAATCTATCTCTCTAAACCTTGATTATCACTCTTCTTCTATCCATCATTGATGTCTTTCTATCATCGCTCATGTGGCTTAAGACCTCATTAAATTCACTACATTGTGAGTCTTTGCCTTTTTTTTTTTTTTCTCCATTTCTTTTTTAGCCTTTTTTCTTAGAGGTCTCTCAACATTGATGAACATTTTCTCTAAAATAATATCTTCCCCTAATCATATTGAGTATGGAATAATACCTGAATGTGACACATTTTTTTTTCTCAAGACTTCCATGCACACTTGCCATTTCGATTGGTGTTTCGGAAGATTTCAATAATGTTCCTTGTTGAAGTTGGTTTTTTGAAGCTCAGTACAGAAGTTGTGCCTTTCCAATATGAAAAATAGTTGAAGAAATAAGTATGTAGTTCATTGAAAGGATTTAAAAATTACAACTGTAATAACATTCATTACAGTTAAATTATACCTTGTCTTACTTGGTGGCATCACTTGTATGCATTGCTTCAACCTGTTCTAAGGATTCAAAATGTTTATTTATACATTTTTGAATGCTTGACCATCAATTAATCAAAAAGACTACATGGCATTCCGAACTGTTAGGTCTTTTTATAGGTATTGTAGTAATTATAAATTTTACTCCACAATTATGTGAGCATTTGGTTAGTCTCCTGTATAGAGTCTATGCTAATGTTCAGATGTTGAGCCAAGCTTATATAAGGAGACTATCTTCCTCTGTGATGAATGACACACCCCGTTGGAATTTTTTAATAGGTGCCCTTGTTTCGCATTGAGGTTGTCTCGCTTGGATATTAACATTATCATGTGCACTAGTCATAGGGGGGTTGCTAATATTTTGTTTGCCATTTTGTAAGAGAGTGTCGAAGAAGAGATCTTCATCAATTAGTGTGCTCCTCATCCTTCAACAGAATATTGAAGGATAAAATGTTACTAAATAAGATAGTTTCAAGCAGCAACTATGTAGAAATTAGTGTAAACTTTTAAGTTAAGTACAACAACAACTATATAGAGAATAAAATTATACAACAAAAGATATTACATAGAGAATAACGAAATATGGAGAATAAACTTAAGTTTTGGGTAGCAACTATATAGACGATAAACTCAACTTTTTCGGACGTTTGTAATAATTTAAGCACATGAGAATCCTAGAATTCATGTTTGTGTATATCTATATAACATTATGCATATTAAGCTGACATAAAAAAAATACAAAGAAAACCCCATCATATTACAATACCAACATCAGTTCCACTGTCTAAGAAAAATGAATTTATTTAGACTAGTTTGGGAGGCTCTAAGGGAGGAAGAGAGAGAGACCGAGAGCTTTCTTTTATAGGAGAAGTGGTGATTGAAAATATTTTCAAAGGTGAGAGGGAAGTCCAGGTCGAAGCTGCTAGAAACCTTAGCAAACTTAACAGTAAGAAGAGAGAGAAGTTGGATGAAATAGGTTTTTATAGAGCCATTAATTTTGATGCATAATTAGAAGTTTGCTACTAGTTTATGTGTAAGGGAGAAGGTTTTCTTATGCTCTATTGAAGGAGCTTATCTTGTTTGTCAATTAAGATTAGGTTTAGATTGTAAGATTATTTTAACTCATTTCAACTCATCTGATCTCATCATTACAATTTTCTTAAATTCCTACACAAAATATAAAAAATAATTTAACTTTTTTAAATCCTAAAACAATAATAATATTAGAAACTAATATTCTAACAATATTTTATTCAAATTTCATTTAGAACCATCTCATCTCATCTCACTATCTAAATCTCACCTAAGAGAGGAATAAAGGAGGGGACAAAGACACTATCAACATGTAAGGGAAGTCAAGAGGCAAATAGGTAGGAAAATTACCACACATAAATTCTATCAGAATGTCAATTTTTCTTAGCAAAATGCCACATAGCCAATACGAGGAGGAGATGTCTATAATGTTTAAAACAGAGATCCATAGGTGTATTTGTTATATCTAAGATGCATTTTTCTTAGGCTTGCTGGGTAGTCCCTTACATCTGGCCCACCCGTTCGGCCTCTCACCTAGGGCTGGCGGGGGCATCAGCTCACACAATGCGAGCATACAGGGATTTGCCCGCCTTCTTAAGGTGCCAGATTGGGCCTAGGCCTGTTTGAATTTTCACCCGTCTGCTCAATCCAATGTTTATATATATATATATATTAAAGAAAAGACTTGTAATGAAATGATGAAAAGATTTCCCCCTCTCTCTGTGTCTTGACTCTCTCCCAAACTCAAACCCTCTCTCAGCCTCTCTCACTTGCCGTTGCCAAAATCCTCATACTCTCAATTTCACCTTGTGCTCATAAGTATCTCAAAAATTGAAATCCTAAGTTCTTTATAACCCTAAAGTCTATTTACTGGGATTGTTTCAATAGGGGATGTGATTGTTTAAATGGAGGGAGGTGTTGTGTTTTGGATGCTATGGAGTTTGATCAGTGTTTGAAGTTTTGACAATTTGTTTTGAGAAAGTTTTAAGGTTTCAATTTGAAACCCTAAATTAGTTTAGGGTTTGGATTGAATCCCTCAATGATTTTAGAGTGTCGAATTTGAGGCCCTAAATAATCTAGGAGTTCAATACGAACCCCTATCCTAATTTAGGGTTTCAAATTGAAACCCAAATTGTTCTACCATACCATTCTAGGGTTTCAATGGGGTTTCTCTTTGGAAATCGCATACTGTTCAAGATTTCACTTTTGAAAGCCTAAAACAATTTGTGTGATTTTGTATGATTTTAATTTTTGTATTATGTCAGGTTTTTTATTGTTTGTTGAATTTATGGATAGTGGTGATTGTACATTAAGTCTAACTACTAGCACTAGTGCTACCTTTACTAAACTTACCCCTACACCCATGAGTCTACTCAAGAAAAAACCCATTACCATTGTGTGAGAGCATCTTACCAAGTTAGAGGGGACTGACCCCAATGACCCATAAGCAAAGTGTAATCAGTGAAGTATTGTTTATGGATGTTACTATAAACAACATGGTACATTCTAGTTGAAAAATCATTTACAGGAATAGTGTAAGAAGAGTCCAATAAAACATTCATTGCTTAGAAAGTATCGTTCTAGGTTAAAGATTAGAATTAAGAACATGTGGATGATAGTTGTGGGGGACGCGCTGGGGGGGATATTTTGAAAGGGTTTGTGAAGTGTGACCTAGAAAGGTGTAGGATGAGTTTAGCTCATATGGTCGTCGTAGACGAGTTATCCTTTTGGTTTGTGGAGGGTGAAGGGTTCCAAGCCTTGCTAAGAATTTAGAACCTAGGTTTGATATTCATTCTCACAATGGTGGTGAAGGGTGTTCTTAAATTATATTGCTTAAAGAAAGATTTATTAAGAAATTTATAGAAAGGTCAAAGAGTTTGCTCACCATTAATACATGGACCTCGGTCCAAAACTTGAATTACATGTATTTTACTGCTCATTTTGTAGATAAGCAGTTACACAAAGAGATTCTTAAGTTTTGATTAATTGCCAATCATAAAGGTAACACTATTGGAAAGGTGATGGAGTCAGCAATAAATGAGTAGGGTTTGGAGTGTGTGGTGACAATAACGGTTGACAATGTCTAATCTAATGATACCATACTTAAGCATCTAAAGAATAAGGTTAAAGAGCAAAATATGTCTATATTGGGTGGTGAGTTTTTATATGTTTGATGTTGTGCACATATTCTCAATCTTATTGTGACTAGCAGTTTGAAAGATATTTGAGGCGATTGCAAGAAGATGTTGTGTCTTGATATTCTTACAAGGTGGAACTCAACTTTCTTGATGTTGGAAAAGGTTGAGCAGTATAAAAAGACCTTTGATGCCATGGGGGATAAGGATTAGGCTAAAAACTTCATCAACGCCAAGGACAGACTCCACGCTCTGATCGAGCCGAGAAGGAATGAGCAAGAGTGGGCGGAGAAGAAAGTAAAGGCTCCAGCCAAGAGCCAAACTCGTGAGAAGACAGAAAGAAGGCTGTGTGATGAAGGAAGGAAAAATCCCTCTCAAAGGGCTTTGTGTTTCGGTTGGATCAGTTAGTGCATGCCATCCAAAAAGACGATCATCGGCCCACCCAAGATGATGATCAACCAGCCTGTCGCTATTGTACTTACCACTAATCCATCATCCACAACATAGAAGACTGCCACTCCTTGAGAGGAGAAAGGGATCAGGTAGATCAGCTAGCATAGAGATATCCTCCCACTTGCAAGCAGAGGAGGGGGTAGAAGGTCTCGGAAGAGAAGCACCAAGAAGGACAATAGGCCAAGGAGAGTAGAAAGCTTGAGGCAAAGGGAAGCTGAGTGAAGATCCCCACGCAGCCGCCCCCAGTAGCTGAGCTAAGAGGGACCCCCGCCAGGGGAGATCAAGACCATCGCACGGGGGTTCGCCAGTGGAGGTGCGACATTATCCAGGTAAAAGGTGAACATCTGAGAGGCTCAATACCGAGAAGTGTGTTTGATTGAGTACCACCAGACCAAGTATAGAAGAAGCTAGTTGTCCCCTACAATCTCCTTTGGAGAGAGTGACATTGAAGGAGTCCTTTATCCGCATGACGACGCCCTTGTGGTAACCATGTTAGTCGCCAACTTCACCATGAAAAGAATACTCATTGACAACGAAAACTTGGTGGACTTCATTTTATGGGAACCATTCACCTGGATGGGGATAGAAGCTGCCCGACTCCACCCAACTCCAATGCCACTCAAGGGCTTTTCCAACTAGACAATTCAGTCACACCGTCCGTCTTGGCGGGCACCTCTCCCTGCATGGCCTCTGCCATGGTCAATTTCTTGGTGGTGAAGGCTCCATCATTCTACAATCCCATAATCTGCTGGCCAACCCTCAATAGCCTGAAGACGATCACCTCTACCTACCACTTGAAGATGAACCTCTTAGGGTGTAAGGGAGACCCGGGGAGAACAGATCCTAGTGCGGGAATGTTACGTGCAGGAGCTGAAGCCCAGGGCTAGAGGTATACACCCAGCATGCCCCTGACCCTTTGAGAAGATAAAGCCTCATGCGTAGAAATATAGGAATATAGGGGCACATATCATGAAGAGTAAGGGGAACAAACTGCTGGGATCCTAGGAGCCTTGTAAATTTACATTTCTATGTTGTATAAACTTTATTAATGAAAGCATAAATCTTTCAAGAATAGAATATGTAAAATGAATATCTCCATCAACGTGTATCTCCATGAATGAATATCTCCATGAACGTATATCTCCATTAGCGTAAATCTCCATCGACGTAAATCTCCACTAACGGAATCTCCGACGACAACCTACCTCCCTATGGGGCACCAAGAGGATAGATAACACCTAAGTGCTACTCTATCCTCCCTGTGGAGGAGTGCGGGCCAACCTTCGATTGCCCTACAACTTACCTTCCTCGTAAGTGTCAAAAGGCAGGAGGTATAGTCACAAGTTGCCCAAACAACCTACTTCCCTGCAAGGGTCAACAAGTGAGTCCAACCCCCAACTACATAGCCTCCCCCATAGAGGAGAGTGGGTCTAGCTTTTCAACTTACTTGAATGAATTACCCTGTCCCCATCACGCCAAAGTGTAAACCAGTTGCTCAGCTATCCGACATCTACCTTCTCCACGGGATACCAAAGGAATGGGTGTAATACCAGAGGCTACTTGATCTCTCTTACATCAAAGTGTGGTCCAGTCCTTAGTTTCCTAACAACTTACCTTTCTTATGAGTATCAACAGGTGAGAGCGGGTCCAATCCCAAATTTCCCTTTACTTACTTCTTTGTGGGGCTTCAAAGGGCAAAATGAGTCTTAAGGCCATCTTCTCCTTCTCGAAGGGGAGACCGGGTCTGGCCCTTCAGCCACTTGACAATTTACCTCGACCTTTGCCAAGATGGAGAGTGAGATTAGAGCCAACCTGACCCTCACTTACCTTCCTTATGATACCAATAGATGGAAGTGGGTTTAGTCGCAAACTGCCTGAGCAACCCACTTCCACGTGAGGGCTGATAGGTAGAACCAGCCCTCGGGGTGGCTTGACTTCCCTACGGAGGAGAGTGGATCCAAACTTTTAGCTGCTTGAACAACTTATCCCATCCCCATTGCAGCTAAGTGCGGATCGGCTTCTCAGCCATTTGACGGATTACCTCCTCGGGGGACAAAAAGGGAGGGCATGGCCTCAGGCATCCCTACCCTCATTGGGCGGAATGCAGGTCTAGTCTTTCAACTACCCGACATCACTCTAGAATATTATCTTTGGCAGCGGAACACCTCTAACCTTCACCACCCTTAAGCAGAACAACTTAGGTTTGCAAAATCCTTGAAGTCATTTCCACTAATTGATTTGGCTTTCGCAGTATGGGAAAAAAAATTCTTACTTGCCTTCTCGTTGAGGACCAACTAGTCGATCCGACCTTAAGGTGTTAGTGCCTATCTCACGACATAGTATAGGGTCAACAAGGCTAGTTCAGTGAACACGCTACTCGGCCTCTTTTATAGGCCTAGGACAAGTTCAACCTTAACGTGCTGCTTGGCCCCCCTTGTCAAGCGTAAGGGTCAATGAGGCACGTTCAGGCTGAAAGCGCTGCTTGGCCTCCTCTAAAGGCTTAGGGCGAGTTTAGGCTTAACGTGTTGCTTGGCTCCCCTTGCCAAGCACAAGGGTTAATGAGATGAGTCTAGCCTGAATGCATTAGACGACCTCCTTTAAAGACTCATGGCGAGTTTAGCCTTAACGTGTTGCTCGACCCCCCATTGCCAAGCGCAAGGATCAACGAGACGAGTCTAGCTTGAATGCGCTACTCGGCCTTCTGTAAAGATTATGGCGAGTGTAGCCTTTACATGCTACTCAGCTCCCCTTACCAAGTGTAAGGGTTAATGAGGCGAGTCCAACCTAAATGCCTTGCTCAACCCCCTCTAAAGACTCAAAGCGAGTTTAGCCTTAACAAGTTGCTAGGCCCCCATGGAGGCAAAACGTTGACAAGCTTCTCAGTTGCTCTACACAACCCCAGAGTGCCCCTTCCAACCAACAAAACACCTCGAACCTATGCTACGACCCTCAGACTGGTCAGGTTAGCAAGTGTAAGAGATTATTTTCACTAACTAACTTGCTTCTCACAGCTTCGACGAGCAGCGACTCTTATGTACCTCCCGTCAAGGGCCAACAGGTCGACTTGGCCTCAAGGTGGCCCAAATGACGAAGTGCAGGTCTAGTCCCCTAACCTTTCAACATAGCTTGAATGGGTTTAGCCCTAACAAGCCACCCACCCCTCGCATCTATGAGGGACGGCAGGGCGAGTCTAGTCTTTTAAACTACTCGACCCCTCTTGTGTCCACAAGGGTCAACAAGGAGAATTTAGTCTAAGCGTACTGCTTGACATCCTCCAAAGATGCAAGGAGAGGTCAGCCTCCGAGCATCGCTCGATCCTCACTAAAGGCCAATTTGCCCTTTTCCCACCCGTCTTGCCACTGGCCATGTGACCAGTTAATAGGTAGGAAAGGTTAAGGACCGCCCGATTTCCCTGAAGCCTAAGAGGGCAAGTAGGTCACTAGCCAGCCTGGCCACGTTCACGCGCACTTTGCGTAACGAAAACCATCCTTAGGCTACCCCAGCTAAGTGTTAAAGTAGCCAAAAGTGAGACAACTCGTCGGTAGGAGAAACCAGATAAGAAGGGATGGCTCAAAGCATCTCGACTTCTCTCCCCATAGAGTGGAAGCCCAGTCTCCTCAATGCTACTTATTCTACTGAAGTTGGAGTTATTCAACTAATAAGAGGGGGACAAGCCTATTGACCTTCATGACGAAGAACTCCCATCCCTTCACCTTGTTGGATTGTGGCTCAAGATGAGCTGGCATATGGATAAAGCATGAATTGCATAGAAGGTAGAGAGTAAACAGGAGCTCATGAGGGGTAAAGGCAGGGTGACTAGACCCAACCTCCTCCTGAGCAAGCCGCCGAATGACACGGCAGCACCCCAAGACCATATGTGCATTTGATTAGAGTTGAGTAAGAACCGAGCCCAATAGACCAGTGCACCACTGATTAGATGATTGAAGGGCAATCTGAGGTCCCTAGGGGACATGGTGAGATATAGCTTAGGGCATCCTAAAGATGCAAACCTTTTGAGATCCATGATGCCCTCATCAAGTGACGATACTTCCAACCTGTTGAGAATCACCACCGAACGCCATGAGAGATCATCAATCTTCTGCTTCAATGTGGACCTTCGGCGAGCCTGCATCCTAAAGCTCCGAAAGGAACCAGAGGGTTGAGCAGACTTAAGGTTCTCTGGGGCCCTTTCGAGCGTAATGCAGAGAGCCATAAGAGCTACAAGTATAAGGGGATGGAAGACAAAACACACACCAAAGAATTTGAAAGGAAAGAAGAGAAGCTCTAAGCACTTCTAACATGAGAAAAGAGATACGAAGGCCACCAACTGCAAATGAGGGGTTTATATAGGCCCAAAAGGCGATGAGTATCTTGAGGTCTTGGGACCATGCTTATCTCCTAGAACCAACGAATTCAGCACGAATCTCACAGCACGTATTGCAGGACGTGACGTGGTAGAGGTTGCCTAGCACCTTTAATGTAGAAGGGACGTAACGGACGGGAAGCATTACCAGCATTCAACTGCCCAAGGCACACCAATAAATTCGAGAAGGAAACCAATGCATGTCGCATTAACTAGTGAGTAGGGCCAATAGGGATGCCCTAGAACCTAACACATGGAGGAACCAAGAGGCGGAAGGGTCACCTCTCCCTATAAAGGAGAATGGCGAGCAACGACAGCCATATCAAGACATGAAAATAAAGGTAAGAATAAATTTCCACCGGACTTATCCACAGGGAATTGACAAGGTAATTGTAAGGGGGTTTTTCCCCTTGGGCCGGAGGCCCAGAAGGTAAGCTTGAATGAGGCAAGCTTGACCAAGCTAGGTGGCCCCTCAACCCATTAGCAGTCGATCTAGGGCCTTGAATCGCGCAGGAAGCTCACCATGATGCAAAGGGAGAAAGAACACACCACCTCGTGTAGCCTTGAGTGGACAGATGAGTAGAGATCATAGAGAGCCCTTGATCCTCTGATGAATTAGGAAGGTAGAGCCGAACATCATGTATCCATAGGATAAGAAGTGCAGAGAGCCACACCAAATTAATTCCGCCACCCTAGAAGCCAATTAAAAGAACATAACTGAAGGGATACATCTCCCTGACATAGAGCATGGGTAGCTGACCTTTGGGAACTAGGTATATAAGGTCATCCCTAGGTACGAAAGAAACTCTTTGAACTCTCTATTATCTTGCACTAAATTCTAAGACGACACTGACTTTAGCATTGAAGACTCCCTGGCCACTACCACGGCCACTGTCTAGCAGGCCCCAGAGTGAAGATCCAAGTTACTGAGAACCTGGCCCAAAGGCATGTGAAACACTACATTATCACCAAAAATTATGATTGGTGAAATATCTAGATTTTTGTAGAGTTTTTAAAGTTTTTTTTATGGGTGTCATGCACTATTTTTGGATCTTTATATATAACATCCAATGAATACTGTCTACAAGTTTGTCTGCTTTACAAACAAAATGTGCGAAAGTGTTAGTACTACTTTATGGATTATGACATTTAGCTTGAGGCTCAAGTACGAGAAATATTGGGGAGATTTGAGTAGGATCAGCATTTCGCTATATGTGGCTATTTTTCTTAACCTACAATACAAAATTGATGGAATGATGTATGGCTTGAAAAGAACTAGCGGGAAGGGATAGATGGATCAACTTATGCTAGAGGTTAAAGACACATTCAATAAGTTGTATGATCAGTTCGCCGCATTTAGGGGGTTAATATATAGGTTCTATTATCCATCGCATTGCCTCCTCCTGCAGCCAATAGGCCAAAAAAGTGTAAGTGGGGCACAAGGTTTAGCGATATCCTCGAGTTTTGGAAGAATTTAGATGGTCAATCGGACTTGAAAAGATACTTGTCATTAGAATTATATCCATATGTGGATGAATTTGATATTTTAGCTTTGTGGAAGGTAAATGTTATCAAGTATCTTGTCCTTGGAGAGATAACTTGCAGTATTTTGGCCATCCATATTTCTACCGTACCCTTAGCATTCACATTTAACATCAGGGGTGCATATTGGATCTATTTCAAAATTTATTGTCTCCTAGCACTATGATGGCTTTGATTTGCACTCAGAATTGGATCAAATGTAAGTCAATTCAAGTTCCGGATGTGGTATACTTTGCGGAGAGCTACAAGGAGGATGATGCTGATAAGCTTAGAAACAGTAATCACTCTTAATTTATTATTTTGCTTCTGTTTATAACAGATTGTGTTATATTTATTTGATAACCTTAATTTCAAGTTCAATTGTTGACGGGAATTTTTTTTTTTTAAAAGGCTCCATCTCAATCTACATCTACATTTGTTAACTTTGTTAATTAATTCTATGTAGTTTGTACATATGTTAATAATGTTATTATTTTTTCCTAATCCATTTTATATATATTTTTTTTTCAGGTTATATGATATTACTTGGAAATACTTGGAAACTCCAAATGTAGGCTACATTTTGTTACCTTTATTTTTTTAATGTGTATTTCAATTGGTGTAACATTGTTATTCAAGCTATTTGACAATTTGTAATATTTTTAGATTAGTTTGTAATAGTTTTAGATTAATGTGTACTAATTTATACTACTTATAATATGTAAGAATTATTAGTTAGCAACTTTATTAAGTTTATTTATATTTAGAAAGCACATTTGGTTTTATATTTTATAAATTAATTTCAAATGAAGTGAAAAGTTAAAACAAGTTTTGTGCAAAATTGACTAAAAAGACGAGTTCAAGGCCAAAAGATGTCTCAGCTTATTGGTGGGGTGGGTGGACAACCTGGGAGCCAATTCGATTCTATATCCGAACAAGGCTACTCGTTCATGGGGTCCCAACTCTCCTCGCCCATTTGGGGGCAGGGCCAGGGTTGCCCCGCCTGGAAGGTGTGGGTAGCACCGGTAATTTGCTTTGAGGAATGTTATTCATCATCCTATACCACATATTTTATATATTTTAATATTATTTTATTATTTATTATTTTATTTTATTATTTTTAAATTAATTGAATTGTTCAATTTATCATGTACACACTATATATTTTTTTTTATAAAAAATAAAAAAATTATAAATATAATATATAGTACATAAAGATTCTAAGTAGAAATATTCATTTGTTTTGCCTTTTCTATACGCACCATTCCATCTGACTGAACTAATGACATTGTTGTAAGAGGAATGGCCACCAAGTGGCAACTATCGGTCACACTACCAGTCTGATAGGGTCCTCGGTTGAGATCCTAGACACCAAGCTGTAGTGCCCCTCCTTGTGCCTTGATGACCGATGTGATCTGTCACTTGCTTGACTGTGATGGTTATGGATGGTGTTGGCTGAACTAGTATGATTGTTCAATGGCTGATGGTGGGTGAAATTCTAGTGACTGAGTGTGCATGCATGCATGTGTAGTGGCTGAGTGTGCTAAAATGATTGAGTGGGATAAGGAGGTTAAGTGGCTGGCTAACTGAGTCAAGCACGTGATTGAGTGGGATAAGGAGGTTAAGTGGCTGGCTGACTGAGTCAAGCACACGTGTCTCCTGCTGGTGGGCTAACCAAGTTAGGCACACAAGTGTCTCTTGATGATGGACTGACCAAGTCAAGCACAGGTGTCACTTGATGGTGGGCTGACCAAGTCAAGTACAGGTGTCTTCTGATGGTGAAGCACATGGGCTATGGGTGGTTTTTGTGGGTTGGCTGAGTGGGTGATGGCTGAATAGTTTAAGGTGTGGTTGGTTACTCCCTACAAAGTAGGGGATCGGTTATGGCTAGACAGGTGGCAATGGCTGGGCGAGTGGCTTGGATGGTGAGTAGTAACTGTCAGCTTGTCACTGACTTTGCTCCAGATTCGACCAGGGAGGCCTGGTGCAGACTAGATGCCCTTCAATGGTCACTTGTGATTACCTTATGCGATGCCCCACTCTAGAAGTTTAAAATGATCAGCAAGCAAATGTGAATGCAATATAATAAACACAATCCACAATGCTAAAATACCTCAACAATGCATTAATGAAAGAAAAATAATGAAAAGCATAGGTTACCCTGATTCACGAATTGCACAGGGTGAGCCTTCTCCTTTCAGATTCACGGATTGCACCCAATAGAACCTAAGTGACAAAGCACCAAAGTGTCCATGGGGGCTTACAAGCCAAATTCGTTCAAATGTTCAAAGATAAAAATCAACTGATGGCCTAGTGCCTTACTTATACTAGAAAGTAAATAAAATGATTACAAAGGGAAAATGGTTGCTAGATCCATGCCTCCTAGTTAAGGCCTCATGCTGTGAGTGGCCCATGAGTGGCCTGGATAAACCCACAATATGGGTTGCTTGCTTGTGTGCGTGGGTCTTCAGGTTGGCCTGCTGAGCTAGACATGACTGGTCATTGGTCCTTGCATGTGTGGCCCAAGTTGTGTGGGCTAGGCGCCATTGGTGAGTCGTTGGGTTTGACCGTGGTGGGCTCGAGCATGACAGATTGCTGCATGGCCTAAGCAGTGGGGCCTGGGCATTGGTCAGCATGGCCTAGGTTGTGGTGCCTGGGCGCTGGTCAGCAGGGCCTAACCAAAGCCAAGGCGTTGATCAGCATGGGCCAGGGTGTTGAGCGGTATGCCAACTTGCGTGAGCTTGCTGGGCAGCTGCATCGTCAATTCCAATATGGATGTGCATGCGTGCACTGCGTTGGCGCCTAGGCCATGCATAGGCGTTGTGGCTGTGCACAGGCCATGCAAGCACGCGGTATGTGTGTAGCCCATGAGTACACGCTGCGCATGCGTACTAGGTGTGCGCTGAGCATGGCGTGACAACCTTGCTTACGAGCCCGCACTGACTGTTTGCTGCCTGATTGAGGGTGACCATGGCTTAGCATTCTTCAAGGGCTCGGTCTGTGAGCAATCAAGCGACGCCAACAGTGCTGCTGACGTGATGTCTAGGCATGAGAGGATGTTGGTCAAGGCATGGCCCGTGATCTCCTGCCTTGGGGTTTTGACACAGTCACACGTGACCCTGTGGGCTCCTCACTCCTCGGTCATATTTTTCTTTTATATTTTGAAAAATTAAATTGTACTTTTTTATTTTAAGAAACAATATTATTTTTTGATTGAAGAAACAATATTTCTTTTAAAAAGTAAGAGAGTAAATATCAACAATAAGTATAAATAATATTAGGTACAGTGGATTGTGCAAACGTTATGTATTATTTTTTAAAAAGAGGAAAATTTATTATTAAAAAAATTAATTTTTATATAAATTTTATATTTAATTACCAGAACTGCTGCAGAGATAAAGGGATTATACAAAAGTAAATCTACAAATTGACCTGATTTCGTGAGATCTGTTAAATCTACTTTACCATAAAAGTAATTTTACAATTTGACGTATCATATCAAGTCACGTCAGTTTGTAAATTTATTTTTGTATAGAGAAATGATATTGCAATCATGAAGTGATCAAAAGCTGCACAATTGTTTTTAAAAAAATGAGTAAATATGAGACTCATATGAAATAAGCTAATTTTTTAATAATTGATCCATCTTTTTTTCTAAACGATTCTCCAATATTTGCACATTCTATATGTGACGCCCTCAAATTCCGTTTGGGATTGGATGGACATTTGAAGCGTCGAGACATGCAACACAAGGTTACCTACCCCCGTTCATGACATATAAGATGCAATGTTCCTAACATGCATCTAACAATATGCAATACTCGCAGCAGATAAATTTTTTTCTTTAGCAATACTATGCACCAAATTGAAAATATCCCAAATGCTTAAAACATACTTCATACATAAAAACCCATTGAACAACTAAGATCACAACACTAGTCCAAAATGGTTATGATCCAAAAAGTACTAAAGATGCAACTCAATCGTACAAGTAGTAATTTACGTTAATTACTATATTAACATTGATGTCGCACCGTCGCTTAGTCAACTGTGTCTAGTTGATCAGCTCCTGATTCTCCTTCAGGTCCTGTAACAAGATCTACCATTCGGGGGGAATGGTAGTTGGGACTACCAAAGTGAGATTTGATTACAAATCTCAGTAAGTTAACAAAAAACTTCCACACAAGCTAATGATGCATGGATGACAGTAAAAGCATAAATGCATAATCAAATTCATAAGTAATTAAAGCATAACTTAGCGTATAATATAGCATAATTGACATAACTTAAATTGAAACATGAACTGAACTTGACTTGACATGAACTTGATTTGAAACTTGACTTAGCATGAACTTGCTCTAAAACTTGAATTAACATGAACATGATATGAAACTTAACTTATCATGAACTTGTTCTGAAACTTGACTTAACATGAACGTGATATGAAACTTGACTTATCATGAACTTGTTATAAAACTTGACTTAACATGAAAAATACATACTTCACAGTTGTTGTGGCCCCATGTATTCTACGTGTAAATACATACTCTACAGTTGTTGTGGCCCCATGTATTCTATACAAACTTGACTTAACATGAAAAATACATATTCCACAGTTGTTGTGGCCCCATGTATTCTACGTGTAAATACATACTCCACAGTTGTTGTGGCCCCATGTATTCTACACAAACTTGACTTAACATGAAAAATACATACTCCACAGTTGTTGTGGCCCCATGTATTCTACAGAAACTTATTTTTTAACTGCTTAAATACACACTCCACAGTTGTTGTGGCCCAATGTATTCTACGTGTAAATTCATACTCCACAGTTGTTGTGGCCCATTGTATTCTACGGAAACTTATTCTTTAACTGCTTAAATACACACTCTACAGTTGTTGTGGCCCCATATATTCTACGTGTCACAATTGTTGTGTCTCACGTAGTGTATGCATCACAATTGCTGTGACCCCATACATAAGTAATCAAGATGAAATGTGACTGGAATACAAAAGGACTGAAGCCCTGACGTAACATAACGTGACTTGAACATAACTTGAAATACATGACCAACTTGAGATAGAAATATTTCGTAACATGACATAACATATAATAGACAACATATTTAACATGACATACTTGCAACAATGAATATTACATGACTTGACATACATGTAATAGATGGCATACTTAGCATGATGTACTTGTAATGTACAGCAATACATGACAGAATATATTATGTAACAGATAAAAACTGATGACAGAATAAATTCTGTATAACAAATAATTACGTGATGACTTGACATGGCATGACATATATTATAACACACATACATACACTGTAGTTTCTTTACTTAGCACACATACACAGTAGACTGCTAGTAAGTTAAAAGCTAACTTACCTCGATCTCCGCGTTTCTTATAAAACCTTAAGCGCGATCATGAGGAACTGTAATTAGTGATTCTAAAAGTTAGCACTAAATCACTAATAAATTGAAATATGGAAAATACTAACTTAAAGAGTAAAATTTCTATTTTACTCTCAGCATGTAGGAAAATGACCGTTTTACCCATAACTTAAGGATTTTGCATACTAACTCCAAAAGTTTCCAAAATTTACATTCCTCATGTAAATTTTGTCATAAACTTAAATATCAACTCAGAAAAATTTAAAACAAAACACAACTATGAAGAACACACTATGGCCGAAACATCCATAGGTCATTTCCCTTGATTTTTGTTGCAATTCCTTCTAACTTCAAAACTCATGCTTAAACCAAAATTTTGCAACAAAAATCTTCCAATCCTAAGTTCAAAACCATACTTAAAACATCCATTTAGAAAAAGCTAATAATTAACACCAAACTTTTTTGTAAAAAGATCCAAGCACTTGAATCATAAGTTTTGACCTTAAATCAAAACATCTCCAAGAATTTCAAAAAAATCAAATCTTACTTCTAACATATTCATAATATCATCCTAACATCAACCATGATTTAAATCATCAAACTAAAGTCACCAAAATTACAAAATAACATTTGGAGTTTTTGGTTTTACACTTAGTCCAAAAACAGAAACTTTTTCCTCAATTAGTTTTGATAAATCTCTTGATCTATGACTTATAAATATATGATCTTCAAAAAAAACCATCACATAGTTTAAAAAGATGTCCTAAAACATATATAAGCTTCTAATTCAAGATCACATGGTTAAAAATTAACCAAAACATAAATTTAGCCAAGAATATCCACACTTTGGCTTATTTGAATATCTCTTTGCATAAAATTTCATATCTTTGAAATTAACATCAAATATCTTCAAAATAATAATATAACATGTATATAAGATGGTTAGGATCCTCCAATAAAATTATTAAAGTCATTAGAATAGGTTTAGACCACCAAAGAGTTAAACTTTCTCAAAACAGAAACTGTTTTTCTTCTTCCAGTTTCTAAGTTTCTAAATCTAAGAAAATATTTCATCAAAACATTTAATCATGCAAAAATCCTCAACCAATAGTCACATATACATGTTAACAATACTCCATAGAAATTTCGGACCAATATCTATCCATTAGCTTGGTCAAAAACTCAAAACTATAACATATTCTCCAGTTTATCTCCCAAAATGACCTTTCTATAGTTTATATAATATTTGACTGACCAAATAATCTTCAAATAGGGAAAATAATATACCCATGTAAACTAGACTCAAAAAGGAACAACTTATATGAAGGAGACTTTATGATAAAACACTTACAAAAGCTTCGAAATGGGCGTGCAAAAGAACTCTTAAATGCTGTCCGAGAGAAAGTATTTGATATTCTTTTAAAGGAACGTGTAAATGAAGATAAGTTTATAGGTGATGGCTGGAGCTACTTATGGACGAGATAAGGAAGATGATAAGGCTGGAGTTGAGAGTTGAGTGTAGTTTTCTCCTACCCAAAATATCTATAAAAGATTATCTCATAATATTCTATCCAATAATATCTACAAAAAATCAACTTAAGATATTTTTATCTAATAATATCTATAAAAATCAACTCAAAATATTTTTACCCAATAATATTCATGAAAATTACCTCAAGATATTTCTTTTTATCCAATAATATCTACAGTTTTGAACAGACGTTTTGTCCGAAAATATGAAAAAATGTTATTGCGTCATAAGACTTTAAATAACCCTCCGAGTTTAATGGCACAAACCATAATACATTTTGACACTTCTAACTATCTCCAATAATCAAAAACACACTTCTGATACCATAGTAAATAATAACACTAACTATGTAGTTAGACAAAAATCTATACGATTAATGAATTCATGAAAACTTATGGGGTTTTCACGAGGTTCCTAAAGTTAATAGAAATTTCACAATTGAATTTCTAGCGGGCTGTTACACTATAACTATATATAACATTTTACGATTATACGTAATATTACTCAATTCCTATATATTTTCCTTTACTTAATTTTTATTAAGAAAAATTAGCAACGTGCATTCTATAATTATGTATATATATATATATATATATATATATTTTTAGTCCCCATATATTTTCCTTTTTAAAAATCAAATGATCAATGGTAGTAAAATTTCCAATCTCGTTCCCATCTACACGCCGCTGTGACTGCCACCGAATATGATTCCGCTAGCCCACCTCTCGAGTGTTGTCCTCCGAGGTCCGATTCTCCTGCAAGAACAACGCCAAGCTGAGAAGTTTGAATAGTGCCCACGGCCAAGTAAGGACTCGAGGAATCATCATAAGCATTCACCAAAGAAGCAGAGGAATCGACCATAGAAGCAAAAGAAAGAAATCAAGAAAGGAATCAAGAAAGCAGCGGAATCTTTATACACGATGATACCATGTAAAATTGTTAAAACTGTAAACTTGAAAATAGAGGACTTGAAGAAAGAATTCTAATGTACTTCTCATTATCATTAACTTGAATATAAAGGCTATACAATGGTTTAATTTATATACTTGAGATTTACTATCGTGACTGTACAAAGCTTCATATATGACTAACTAATTTAACTGTCAACTTTCAATAGATGGAGCAAACTTTTGTTTGGCTTCTCAGGATTTTAATTCCAATTCCTCTATATGGTTTTGTATATTCCAACAGCCACACAAGGAAATCAAAGACCATATTCGCTGAAAGTGAGGCTTCGACTCCGCAACCCACATCTCCAACATTTATGAAACTGCCGCCATTGTTACCGTAACGTTCAAATCCACACTCCTCTCCCTCCATCCCTTTAGTTTTGGGCAAGAGATCCAAGTACTTGAAAAATCCTACTGCGGACCCCAAAAATTCCCACCTCGCCTGTTGCTGAATCCAAAAGATAGTGAAAATCTCCGATGTTCCCATCCATAATCGAGACCCGTTGCTCGGGATGCCTATATTACCATCAACTCCATTTGAATCCAAGTATAGTCAAAGCGAGACCATGAAAGTGAACCCAGTGGACCGTTCGTATCGTGGATCGTTCGTATCGACTATGGTGCCGTGCCCTACCTTCAGCTATAATGAACTCTCTAATATACATAAAGAAATCTGGAACTTCAAGGGACCAGTACCTCCAAATATGCGATAAAAGCCAAAAGATTTCTGATGCTTCATTAATCGGATAATAGGACTATAAATACAACTCAAATAATAACTAACCAACAAACAAATATGGACCCATTTACAATCATGTCTATTTGCTTTGCTGGTAGATCTCACATTCTCGTACATGATGCCTGACTGCAACCTATAATCCAGGCCAGTAAAAATTCTTTCTGACCCAAGTTCAGGTTTTGTGTTATTCTGAATGCCCTGCTAACTGGTGATTGTGCATCTCTTGTAGGGCCAACTACTGAAGCTCACGACTAGTGCCTAGATGGATTATGCATTTGTAGAGTACTATGCCTTGCCATAGTTGGAACTTATGATCCGAAGTGCCATCTTGGAGTTGCCTAAGAAGTCTTTGAAGAAGCTCATCTGCTGGGTAAGCCTTCTTTACTCTGTCAATCCAAGGTATTTCTAGCTATGTGAGAGTTATTGCATAGACTGTTTGCTCCATATTCGCCATCCTGGACAAGGCATCTGCAGCTTTGTTCTCACGCCCAGCTTTGTATTATACTATAAACTAATAGCCTATTAGCTTTGAGATCCATTTCTGCTGTGTTAGGGTACCAACTCGTTACTCGACCAAATATTTAAGTGTTTGTTGGTCTGTGCGAATCTTAAACTTCTGCCCCAATAAATATGCCCTCCATTTTTATACTTCCATGACAAGAGCAAGCAGCTAGTAGATAAATTTAGGTTCTTCCCTTTGAGTCCTTGACTTAGATAGGCCATGGGCCTTCCATTTTGCATTAGTACCATGCCAATGCCGTCTCTTGGTGCATCACATTCAATAATGAATATTTTTGAGAAATTTGGGAGTCCCAAAACTGGGGGAGTAGTCACAACCTGTTTGAGTTGGTGGAAGGCTTCTGTGGTCTTTGGATTTTATTGAAAAGCATCCTTTCGAAGTAGTGCAGTAAGGGGGGCTACTATGCTCCCGTAATTTTTAATGAATTTGCGGTAGTAACTCTTAAGGCCCAAAAAACCTCTTAGAGCCTTAAGCGAAATAGGTAAAGGCCACTACAACAAACTAAAAATCTTGCTGGGATCTGCTTTGACCCCACTTGAGGAGATGATATGTCCTAAGTACTCTATTTTTGAACATCCAAACCTACATTTTGTCATCTTTTTATACAATTGGTACTTTTGGAGTAGCTTCAGTACAGTTTTCAGATGTGAAATATGGTCATCTCAACACTTACTAAAGATTAAAATATCATCAAAAAATACAAGAATGAATTTTTGTAAATATGGGTGAAAAATGTCATTCATAAGCCCTTGAAAGGTGGATGGGGCATTAGTAAAGCCAAAAGGCATTACTAGAAATTCATAATGGCATTGGTGGGTTTAGAAGGCTATTTTTGGGATATCATGAGGTTCTACATGAATTTGATGATAACCCAATCATAAATCAAGCTTAGAAAATATTGAGGCCCCTCCAAATTCATCTAAGAGTTCATCAATGATAGGAATTGGATACTTATCTTTGATGGTGGCTTGATTGAGAGCCCGATAGTCAACACACATTCACCAACTGCCATCCGCTTTGCGCACCGGAAGAAAAGGGCTTTGGCTAGATCGTATGACTCCATTTTTCAATTATTCTTTCAATTTCTTCCTTTTGATATTAAGGATAGTGGTAGGGTTGAATGCTGATTGATTTGGTGCCATCCATGAGAGAAATCTTGTGATCATGACTTCAGCATGAGGGGAGCCCTTTTGGCTCCTAAAAAACAGAGTGAAATTGCTTTAATAGTGGTTGTATCTTCTCAGGAACAGTAGTTGAAGAGTCTTCATTTGAAACTTCCATTAATTGTAGCACTAATCCTTTGTGGCTCCCCTTTGTTTTCATGTAAAAATTTTCTGCATCTTCCATAGTTAGATCCGAAGGGCTAAGCCTTTGAAGCTGCATCCTTTTTCCGCACCAAGTAAGTTTCATTGTAAGCTAGGAGAAATCCCTAAGAATGGGGCCTAGGTGGGAAAGCCAATCCACTCCAAGAACCAAATCACATCCCTCTAAGGGCAGCAAATATAGATTAGGGAAAAGGTAGTTATCTTGAAGATGAAATGGAACTATGTCACAACAGCCTAGGCAAGGTAACAGATCCCCATTAGCTACCATCACCGTAAGGTTGTGGCTTCTTCTAACACCTAGATTGGTTTTCTTGGCCATGCTAGGGTCGATGAAGGTATGAGTACTCCTGGAGTCAATTAAAACAACCACATATTTGTGTTTTAATACACCCTATAGTTGCATTGTTCAAGGAGTGGGAGTGCCTGAAATTGCAGGTAGTGATATGCCAAGTAATGCTCCTTCCTCATCTATGTTTTATTCTTCTCTCATTACAGGTTCTTCATGAACATCTTCAAAAATTTCCTCCTTAGTTTCAGCCTCTATTCCTTCCAAAAGGAATAGCTTGGGAGTTCTACACTGGCGTCCCAAAGCCCATTTATCATCACAGTAGTAACAAAGACCACGATCCCTTCTTTCCTTCATTTGTGCAGAGGTAATAGGCTCTATAGGAAGGTTGACTTTATTGGATTGGTCTCTATTTAGTCCAGGGGGGTAATGAGAAGGTGGGGGTCCTAATAGTCGAGTGGGGTTAGGTCCTGGAAGTCTAGAGAAGTTGTTTTTGGGGGAGTTTGGTTGATTGGAACTGGCTGGAATGTGTTGGAATTTTTTTGATTTTTTAACCTGCGCCATACTTCTTCTTCATATAGTTGGGCTAGACCAAAAGCTGTAAGGAGGGTGGTTGGTCTAAACATAGTGACCATGATCCAAATATCATTGTGCAGCCCACTAAGGAAGGTACTAATTTGAAACTCGTTTGGAAGTCCTAGGATGCGGTTGGATAGTACCACAAAATCAATTTGTTACTCCATAGCGGATGTTTGTCTTAACTTTGTAAAATTTTCTATTGGATCATCAGAAGGTGTGGGTGCGAATCAGACTTGTAATGCCTCCACAAACTTGGGCAAGTGGTGATTAGATGAGAAGCCAATAGCCATTGGTACCAAGTAAGGGCCTTTCCTTCCATATGGAAGCAAGCTAATTGGATTTTCTGTATTTCAGGTGTCTTTTGGTAGTCAAAAAATTGTTGGGTTCTAAAGACCCACCCGTTGGGGTCAAACCCATCAAACTTGGAAAAATCAAGTCTCATGGTTCTATTGTGGATCTCATTTTGGTGTTCAAAAACTAGGTTAAAATGGGTATTGGACATTTCAGGATTTTGGCTACTACTTGGGTTGGAATGGTGAGGGTGGGACTGTTTGTATGGTGTGGTGGCTATGATATGGGAAAGAGTTGTATAGTTGTTGGCAAGATTGCCTACTTGCTGGATAAGCTCTTCTGGCAAGATTTGCTATCGAGTCTGGGCCTCCTTCATTTCTGTATTTTCATTCTTCAGCTGTGTAACAACTTCAGAAAGTTGTGAAAGTCAGGCCCCTTTCGCCATGGAATCAACTTGACTCTTGATACCACTGTAATGAACTCTCTAATATATATATAAAGAAATCTAGTACTTCAAGGGACCAATACCTCCAAACATGTGATAAAAGCCAAAAGATTTATAATGCTTCATTAATCGGATAACAGGACCATAATTACAACTCAAATAATAACTAACCAACAAACAAATCTAGACCCACTTACAATCATGTCTACCCACTATGTAACACCTGGACACTACTAAACCCATAACATAAAATAACAATCTGATCTACTAAACTAAAGACTCGGTAAAAATAAGAACTAAAAGTAACATGAATGTTCTAGAAGTTGGACTTCTGAAGGGAACACGTGATGGCAATTACCAATGATTGGATTAAGTGGACAGCTCAAGTAAAACTATACAGGAGGTAACCTGACTTCAGCCTACTGCCGCGGAATAGAAGTTTGTCAAGCCGGTTGAGGTGCCGAATTAGAAGCGTTACTCAATTTTTTGAGTGTTAGGTTGGTAGTTGCTTTTTTCTCCACAGAGATTGAACAACAGCTTGAAGAATTCAAATCGGGTAGTTTGGATTGGACTAGTGAAATGGAGGTTATTTATTTACTTATCTAGGTTTCAGAATCTCTTCTTACTGTGTTCTCTTTGCAATTGCTTGTTTGCTTGTTAGGGAGAGATGGTTTGACACACAACATATTGGATAATATACATGCTCACTGGAAGCGGTGAGGGGACTACAAGACAAAATGCAATGGAGTGTGTACAGTCGACGTGGACGGTTTTTGCCAGCAACTATAGGTTGGTTTCATGCTGCTTCCATTATTGACTTTTTCTTATTTTTTGTTCGTATGATTTGAATGATAGTTCTCGAATGGCCAAAATAGTCTACTTGATGTTATAAACAGTTACAACGGTGTGGATTAAAGGTGGGGTGGTATAGAAGAAAGTACAACCATAGAATAATAGAACTCATCCTGGATTTCCTCTCATGCTGTGGAGTTCCTCTTGTGTATCTCAGGCTACTTTAGTGGGCTCTTCAGGGCTTAAAAATAGAAGTAGCAACTAAAATGCACACAAGGATCGGAAACTTGTACCATGTGCAAGTTAGGTATTCCTCCTTTGGTTGAGCTTGTATAGATTGACAATCGATATTCAATATTACTCCAATGAAAAGTGAGAAGAAAGTACAACTGTAGAATAGTAGAACTCGTTCAAAATTTCCTGTCAGGCTGTGAAGCAGATAAGATGTCATGGAGTTCCTCTTAAGAAAGGAAAATTCTCTATCCATCCATTTTATAGGGTTATCACTAATTAGGAGAGTAACCATTTCTCTTGGAGGGACGTTTGGGAGAGTAAGGCCCTATTTGGATGTTGATTGCCTCAACCAATCTTATCCCATCTTATTTCAACATCTAAATACTACTAAAATACAAACACTTATCAATTTCAAATTTTTAACTTTTTTATCTAAGCATTACCTAATAGTTACAATTTTTTCAAACAAAACACAAAAAACAATTCAACTTTTCAAATCCAAAAAAAAAAAAATTATATTAAAAAATTATATTCTAATAATAATTTAATTTTATAATTTATTTTCTTCAACTTTTTCTCTCTCATTTTTTAAAATCCTATAAAACATCTTAACTCAAACCAATTCATTACTATTTAACTACTATTTACAAATTTCTCATTTAATCTTATCTCAATATCTAAACGAGACCTAAGGCACCTTTACAGGCTACTTTCTTTTTATGGATAGCAGCATTAGGCAACCTCCTGACCATGGACAACCTATGGAAATTCCAAATTACTGGGGCTGTATGTATAGGAAAAGTGGTGAGACTTTGGACACTTGCTGCTTCATTGTGAGGTTGTTAGGGTCCTGTCGGCTAAGATTTTTAGCTGAACTACAAGTAAAACCATAAGCAATTAAAAAATTACTAAATTTATCAAACCAAGCACGAGGTGCTTGTTTTAAACCATAAAATACTTTATTTAATTTGCACACATGAGAGGCAAGAGTTGGATAGATAAAACCTGGAGGTTGTTCCATAAACACGTCTTCTTGAAGATCACCATGGAGAAAAGCATTCTTGACATCGAGTTGACGAATGTCCCAATTATGAACAAGAGCAAGGCTGAGGACAATCCGTATAGTGCATGGTTTGATGACAGGAGAGAATGTCTCGGTGTAACTAATGCCATCAATTTGGTGGAATCCTTTGGCTACAAGACAAACTTTAAGTCGATCTAAGGAACCATCCCCCTTGATTTTTGTTTTGACTACCCACTTGCGTCCAATAACATCCATGTGTGGTTGGTGAGGGACGAGAGTCCAAGTGTTGTTCGCATGAAGAGCCTGAATTTCCTCTTTCATCTTTCATTGCGTTGGTCCAACCGGGATGGTTAAGAGCGGAACGAGTGGTCTTGGGTTCCTTGGGAAGTGCAATTAGGGAGTGATAGTGGGCATACTTAGGATTGGGTTTGCAGATCCCAACTTGAGATCGGGTTACCATGGGGTGAGGGGGAGGAGGTGAGTTGGGCGGAAGAGTAGGGGAGAGAGTAGGAGTTGGTGGAGGAATGGGAGGTGCCTCGGGCAAGGGCAAGGATGGAATAGGTATAGGGTCAATTTCTTGTAATGTGGGTATAGATGGTGATAGTGGTTCCTGCATAGAAGAAGCACTAAAACAATCCATAGGATTAGAAGTAAGATTGTCAGTGGAACGTCAATCAATAAAGGTAGATAAAATTTGATCATCAGGGGAGGGGAGATGAAGATTTCCAGGTTGTTTGTAAGGAAAAGATGACTCATAAAAAACAACATGACGTGAAATGAATGTATGACGAGAGGTAGGATGATGACATTTATAACCTTGATGTTTGCCATTATAGCCCATAAAAATACAAGGAAGAGTTTTGGGTTCAAACTTGTTTTGTTTAGTATCTCAAGTATAGGGATAGCATTTTGAGCCAAAAATCCGAAGTGAGGTATAATTAGGGTGGTGTCCATAGAGGAGAAAAAAAGGAGATTGCAATTCCAAAGTGGTAGAGGGAAGATGATTTATTAAAAAAAAGAGCAGTTGAAAAAGCTTCGATCCAAAAACATTTAGGAACTCCACTTTGAAAAAGTAAGGTCATACCAAGTTCACGAATGGTACGATGCCGTCATTCAACTAAACCATTTTGTTCAGGAGTGTGAGAGCATGAATATTGATGGATAATGCCTTGGTTTTGAAGATGCAAGTTTAGTTGATGGTTAGTGAATTCACCACCACCATCGGTTTGAAAAACTTTAATTTTTTTGTTAAATTGTCTTTCAATTAATTTTTCAAATAAGAGAAAAGCATTAAAAAAAATCAGATTTCTTTTGTAAAGGAATAAACCACATATACTTAGTGAAAGCATCAACAAAGCATGCATAATATTGAAATTTACCAACAGATAAAACTGGAGCAGGTCCCCATAAATCACAGTAAATTTTATCAAATACATGAAAAACATTATGAGAAGATTGTAAAAATGGGAGCTTGCTCATTTTTCCTAATTGGCAACTCTCACAAATAAAAGTGATTTTATTTTTTCCAATAACCGAAATAAGACCTTTAGAATGTAAAACTTGAAGAGTGGAAGCTTGAGAATGTCCCAACCGTTGATGCCACACTTCCTTAGAAACAGTGCGAAAGCGGTTCGAGAAGTGTGCCTCAAAGGGTGGGGACAACACATATAAATTACCCTTCCGTCGGCTGGTCAATAATGTGCAGTTGGTCGCCCTTTCCTTAATAGAAAAACCAACACCAGAAAAATCACAATTATAAGGATAATCAGAGGTTAATTGACTAATGGATAATAAATTTTTGGCTAAGACGGGAACAAGTAAAACATCTTTCAATTTAATAAATGAATTACCAGATTGAATAAAGGTGTCACCAATATGAGTGATTGTGTAGAGGCTACCATCACCAATTAGAACAGCATCATGACCAAGATATTGACGTAAATTCGAAAGCATACCTGAATTACCTGTCATGTGGGCAGAAGCACCGGTATCAGCTGTCCATTCAGCATCATGAATATTATTTTCAAGTGGCAGGGTAGCCAATGCTTGTGGTATATCATCAGGTTGGAGAGCATGATCATACCGGCGCCAGCATTTAATTGCAGTATGGCCTTGCTTCCCGCAAATTTGACAAATTGGGATATGGGTATTGTCCCTGTTATTGTCACGGTCAGGCCATGTGTTTTGAGCAGGAAAAGATTTTGGCCCGTTGGGCCCATTGGGCTGAGGATTTGGCCATGCCACCTGTGTGGCTTTGACCCGTGGAGTGACCATAAAACGCAGTAGGCTGCACATGAAATGCAATTTCTTGAGCCGTGTACATCTCGTGTAGTTGAGTCCTTATTTCAAAGCCTTGCAGCAACGGCACCACTTCAGAGTAGAAAGGCATCGGTGGCTTGAGCATGATGGTGGTGAAGGGATCATAATTGGGACCGAGACCGTTGAGGAGGGCAAAGACTTTGAGTTTATCACTCACGGGGCATCCGATTGCTGCAAGATTATCACACACAGATTTAAAATTTTTGAGATGTACCTGAAGGGAAACCGATTCCTCCTTCTGCATGTATGTCAATTGTTGGGTAAGTTGAAACTCCCTTTCTTGTGAATCTTGAGCATAAGCTTCTTAAAGAGCATGCCACACTTGATAAGCAGAGTCGAGACCAACAACCAAGCCAAGCGATTCTTCGGATAGAGTACCGATAATCAATCCACGAAGCAATATGTCTTCCTTTCGCCATTGAAGGTAAGTAGAACTAATCTGAGGCTGTGTGGTGTTTGTTGGGTCATTTATGGGCACGAATTGAGGTGGAGGGACAGAGTTGGTGAGGTGGTTCATGAGATCTTGGCTCTCGGCCAAGGCCACTACCTACTCTCTCCATAAGGGATAATTTCCTTGATTCAACCGAAGTGTGACAAAATTATTCACGGAAAGAGAAATAGCTATCATGGGAGTAAGACTCTCTTGCTCTCACAAGGCTCTGATTACCATAAAGAGGATTGAGCAACAACTGTTTGACACAATGTCTCACAAATCGTGAGAGCATATTAGAGAGCAGTTTAATATATATAGTCAATGTACAAACTTGCGTAAAGAAAAAACTAAAGATTTACAATTGAAGAATAATCGGGAAGGAGATACAAAATTAGTTCTTTATTTCCATATTAGTGTTGTTTCCATGTATAACTTTGTGTTCGTTGGTGACTGAGTTGGCTTAGTTTCCTTGTATGGTTTTTGTAGCCGTTGGTGTAATGTTCTGATTATCGTCAATAGGTTACGCCTGGGAGGGTGGCAGGTCTTATTGTTGACTGGAAAGTCTTCATGGTATCCAACAAATCGTAACAATATGGAAGATGGTCCTAATATACCTTATGTGGTGCATCTGGAGGGAATGAAACAATAGAATTTTTGATAAGGAAAGCTCGTTGGTGGATCTGAGAATATTCTTTAGATTTTAATAGGCTAATGTTCACGATTTTCTTGTATCTACTTCTTCTTCCTAAATAGGTGTTTTGCTTTGTATAGATCCAGTGTAATTGGTTACACCTACTGATATTAATAAATTTTTACTTATAAAAAAAGATCTTATCAGGCTGTTGAGTTCTTCCTGGCTGATTAAGCGGGCTCTTGAAGGGCTAACAATAAAAACAGCAACTAAAATGCACAAATAGGGTTGGAAACTTGTACCAATGTGCAAGGTAGGCATCCCTCCTTTGGTTGAACTTATGTATTGATTGACAAACGATATTCAACATTCCCAAGTAAAGTGAAGTTTTTGTGGTTGTAAACTGCACGGGGAAAAATGGTATGTGCTGTGACCTAGTAAAAAGTTCCAGAAAGGCATTTGAACAGTGTGAACTAGCGCAAATAGCTTGTCAAGGAATAAATGGAAGCAACTACCTAAAAATAGTTGCCAAACTCAAGGTCTGTTAAACTTTTGCTGGCTATATTGATTCTCATGTGTGAAAGAAATAAAAACAGTTCCTTCAATTAGTTTTTGAATTGCAGGATCTTTTCCTATATATGTGCACATACTTATGTGCAGCTAATGGACAAAATTGGAAGTCTAACCTACAAAGACTAGATAATGATCTTAAGAAATCCAAGAAATCCAAGGTTGATGATGCAACTTTCATCTCACAACCCTTAGAAGGCCACGAAGTAACAGCATAATGTGTGCCAAAGATCTCTGTTAATAATGCAAGTCTTAGAACACTCAGGTTCTGTGGATGGGGGTGTTAAGGGATAATAAGGATATCTCTCATGACAACATGCAACGAAAATCTCGGCCTTAAACACTGCTGTGACAACGGCTACAATTGCATTTCTAGCATCCTTGTAATTCTGCACCACTTGCATATATTCTGTGCATGATCTTAGGCTAGACAACTTTCCATATTATATTGGCAGCTATAATGTAAATGGCCTATATATGTGTAATATCTTGATATCCAATACACGAGAGTTTCCTTCATAAGTTGTATTGTTATATGGTATCAGAGCGTCATCCGTGACCTCTGTCAACGTCTCTTCTAATGGCTGCTTCTTCTCCCATGTTCGTCAACCCAGCAAACATTCAAAGCTTAGTGACAGTGAAATTAACCAAAGACAATTACCTCCTATGGAAAACTCAAGTCATCCCGTACCTGCGTGGAAAACGGCTTTTCAGGTTTGTGGATGGATCTAATCCTCCACCACCTATCACCATTCCCGATCCTGCAACAGCCAGTTCTTTCGATACAACGGCAGAAATTCCAAACCCAAAATTCACCACCTGGTATCTTCAAAATCAGGTAGTACTTAGCACCTTGGTGTCTTCCCTGTCTGAAAGTGCTCAAATGGTCAGTCTTACCAACTCCAGAGAAGTGTGGTTGTCACTAGAGAAAATGTTCTCTACACACTCGATCATTCGTGCTATCCAAACTCGTCAATTTATGGCAACAACTAAGAAAGGTAATCAGTCTATCTCTGAATATTTTCAAAAAATGAAGTCTTTTGCAGATACCTTAGCTGCCATTGGACAACCTCTGCTTGATCAAGAGTTCACAGCATATCTCCTGGGTGGTCTCGACACCACCTATGATGCTATAGTCACCTCAATCTCCACACGCATTGATCAAATGCCCACTGAAGAAATGTTCAGTCATCGTCTCAATTTTAAACTAAGACTTGAACAACACCACTCCACTCTTGAAGCCACCATAGGGACAGCTAATGTAACAACGAGACAAGGCTCACGCTCACGGGGTGGGAAACAACAACAATACCAGCGCTCCTCTCATCAACAATATCAGGGTCGTGGACGCAACACCCATGGACGAGGAAATCAGTTTTCCTCTTCTGGACAATTCTCACCATCTCAGTCCAACAATTCTCAGCCAACTTGCCAGGTATGCAACAAAACTGGACACACGGCCATCCAGTGCTATCACCGGTTTGATCAAGCCTTTCAAGGACCTCCTCCCAACATGGCCGCATATCTGACTGCACCCTCTTCTGCACCTGATACAAACTGGTACCCTGACACTGGCTCAACAAATCATCTGACACATGATCTCCAAAATCTCAACCTTCATGCTGAACCTTACATTGGCAGTGATCAAATACAAGTAGGAGATGAGGCAGGTTTGCACATCCAACACATTGGTTCTACAACTTTGGATACTTCTACTCAATCTTTCTCATTATCAAATTTATTACATGTGCCTACCATTAAGAAAAATCTTCTTTCTGTAAGCCAATTCATTGACGAGAATCACATGTTTATTGAGTTTCATTCCTCTTATTTTTTAGTGAAGGATGAAGCCATGGGGACAACACTTCTACTCGGCAACACTAAGGATGGCTTATACACCTTTCCACCCCCAACACACTCCTCTCCTCAGACCACCTATTGTCATCGTGCCCCTCTTGAAGTTTGGCGTTGTCGCATAGGACATCCCTCATAAGCCACTGTTCATCTACTCATCTCAAAATTTTCTCTATCAGTTTCAACAAATAAAAATCCCGGTGTTTGCCCTGCTTGTCAACAAGAGAAACGTCATTGACTTCCTTTTTCTTCTTTGACATCTTTTTCTCAATTGCCTTTTGAATTAATATTTTCTGATGTATGGGGTCCTTCCCCAATTTTATCATCAAATGGAAATAAATAATATGTTTCATTTGTTGATAATTTCACTAAATATACATGGCTTTTTCCCATTTCTCAGAAATCCGATGTCATGAAAATTTTTATTTATTTTCAAAAACTTGTTGAACTTCAGTTTAATTGCAAAATCAAATCTATCCAAACTGATTGGGGTGGTGAGTTTCGCTCCTTACATACTTTCTTTGCCAATGTTGGAATTCAACATCGCGTGACTTGTCCACATACTTCCGAACAAAATGGCTCTGTTGAAAGGAAACATCGCCATATCGTCGAAACTGGTCTTTTTCTTCTATCTCATAGTAGTGTTCCTAACCTCTACCGGGATGATGCGTTTCTTATTAATCATCTTCCCACGTCTCCTCTTGGAATTTCTCCACATGAAAAATTACATAAACAAGCACCCGATTTTTCCTCTTTCAAAATTTTTGGTTGTGTGTGCTTTCCTTTCTTTTGCCCTTTCCACAAACACAAACTTGATTTCCGCTTTAAACTCTGTGCTTTCCTTGGCTATAGTAATCTTCATTGCGGTTATAAATGTCTTGATCTCAATTTGGGTCGCATTTTTATCTCTCGCCATGTGATATTTGACGAAGCATCTTTTCCATTTCGTACTCCTCCTACACAGTCTGCAATTTCGTCTGCACCTCAGTCTTCAACCTCTCTTCTCCCTTTCGTATTCCCTCCAACTGACACGGATGCACTCCCATCTCAGCCTGCTTCCCTTCATGCGTCCTCTCCTTCAACCAAACCTTCTCATCCGTCACTCCCATCTGAACCAACACAGTCTGGACTCTTCACTCCTTCTACCAACTCCCTACAGTCCTCCTCTGACTCTCCCCCCTCTTCCACTGCCATCTGATAGTGTTGTTGCCGAAGTACTCCCTCCACTTCGTACTCATCCCATGAGGGCTCGAGCTCAGAATAATATTGTCAAAGCTAAAGTCCCTACAGATGGCATGGTTCGATATCCTCTTCCTCGGACGTTTCTCACTTTTGGCTCTATTCCAAAAGCACCAACGTGCTACTCTGAGACATGCAAATTTTGTTAGTGGCGTGCTGCCATGGATATTGAATTTTCAGCTCTCATGAAACAAGGCACCTGGTCTCTTGTACCTGTGCAACCTGGAATGAATGTCGTCGGCTCTATGTGGGTTTTCAAAACCAAACATAAATCTGATGGAACTCTTGAACGGCGTAAAGCCCGGTTAGTCGCCAAGGGATATCATCAGCAGCAAGGCATTGATTTTGCCGATACCTTCAGCCTAGTGGTTAAACCCACTACCATCCGGTTGGTCCTCACCATTGTTGTCTCTCAAAACTGGTTCATCTGACAAATTGATATTCAAAATGCATTCCTCCATGGGACCTTATCTGGAGAAGTTTACATGAGCCAACCTCACGGCTACATTCATCCCAGCTTTCCTCATCACGTTTGCCGACTCCACAAAGCCCTCTATGGGCTGAAACAAGCTCCAAGGGCCTGGTATTCTCGACTTCATGACCATCTCTGCACTCTTGGTTTTCAAAACTCTGCCTCGGATAACTCTCTCTTTATTTCTTGGCATGGCTCAGTCACTACATTTGTGTTGGTTTACGTCGATGACATCTTAATCACTAGCTCTAGTCCCTCTACAATTAATGACCTTATTTCTGCTCTCAGCCTTGAATTTGCAGTAAACGATCTTGGAGGATTGAGCTACTTCCTAGGTATAGAGGCTCTGCCCGTTGCCAATGGACTTATTTTGTCTCAAAGCCGTTACATTACCAACTTGCTTCACCGAACAAACATGCATGAAGCCAAGCCCGTTTCCTCACCTATGTCCTCCTCTCAGAAGCTATAGTTACTTTCTGGTTCTCCTTGCTCCAATCCCTCCTTATATCGGAGTGTAGTTGGTGCGCTACAATATTTGTCGCTAACACGTCTGGACATTTCCTTTGCAGTGAACAAAACTTGTCAGTTCATGCACAAACCAACCGAGGAGCACTGGACAGCGGTCAAGCGAATTTTGAGGTACCTCAAATTTATAGTTGATTTTGGCTTGTTAATTCGCTCGACCACTTCAACCCAATTATCCATCTACTCAGATGCTGATTGGGTGGGCTGCCCTGATGATCGTAAATCCACGTCTGGATTTTGTATCTTCTTGGGTCACAATCTTATATCTTGGAATTCCAAAAAGCAACCGACGGTTGCTCGTTTCAGCACCGAAGCCGAATACCGAGCCATCGCCCATGCCACCGCTGAATCTCTTTGGCTTATTTCATTGCTCCGAGAGCTGGGTGTCTTTCTTCCATAGCAACCGGTTCTATGGTGACAACATCAGTGCAACCTATCTCACTGCCAACCTAATCTTTCATGCACGTACTAAGCATGTCGAAATTGATTATCATTTTGTGAGGGAAAAGGTTCAACAAAAATCACTTGACGTCAAGTTCATTTCTAGTAAAGACTAGTTAGCTGATGGGCTAACCAAACCACTTGTTTCCACTCGGTTTTCTTTCCTACGAGACAAGCTCAACGTTTGTTCCTCCATGTTGTGCTTGAAGGGGCGTAATAAGGATATCTCTCATGACAGCGTGCAACGAAACTCTCGGCCTTAAAACACTGTTGTGACAACGACTACAATTGCACTTCTAGCATCCCTATAATTCTGCACCACTTGCATATATTCTATGCATGATCTTAGGCTAGACAACTTTCCATATTTATACTGACAGCTATAATGTAAATGGCCTATATATGTGTAATATCTTGATATCCAATACACGAGAGTTTCCTTCATAAGTTGTATTGTTATAAGGGAGGTGATGAGGTTCTGTCCTTGGAGGGAACCTAATCCATCTGTAGGTACTGATGCAGATTCAAATGTCCCCGGGGAAGACAGAGAATTGAAGCTGTGGTAGATGTGACTGGTTGTTTGATGATAGGCCAGAATCTAGGAAGAATACCTACGAAAGTGCATCCATATTGAATTCTCAGGCTGTGTTGATCTAAGTTAGAACCTGTAAGCAATAATTCCGGAAGTAGGGTGCATCCATAGTGGATTCTCAGGCTGTCTTGAGTAATAAACGTTTCTCTCATGGAGGACTGCAGACAACAGCAGTTGGATCTTACATCAATGCAGGAACTGCTGGGGACACTGGAAGTAGGGTGGAAGCCCACATAGTGGGTCCTATTACTCACGATAATCTGCTAGATGTTTCGAAAGTGGTTCAACATCTCAACAAATCAGAAGGTTGGGTGACCTTGCGCAGAGGGACTTCTAAGCAAGCCGTTGACAACGGTAGTGCAGTTGTGTTAGATGATTCCTCTCTGGGGATGATTGAAATTTATTTAATCAAAGGGCAGTTGTCCTTTCGCAGTCTGTTATCCCTGGTTCTGCTTGTAGGCAGCTAGCTGTGCAAAAGTTCGAGGAGCGAGAAGCGGGGGTTTAGGAAGTGTTGGAGAACATGTAGTTTCCTTAGAAAGAAGTGAGAGAGAAAAGATCAAATATCAGAAGACAGATTTTGATGGATTTCATCAGGAAGTTTGAGAGCGAACGAACATGCTTAACTATAAGCATAATGCGCGTCAACTGTTCTGGGATTGTTGTCTTTTACAAAACTTTGTTGCTCAATCCAGATTTATTTTTTCATAGAACAAAAGATGGTTAGAAAGATATGATTCATTCCATTCCAGCTTCCAACAGAGCATTTCGCCAACCAATATCTTATTTTGCATCAATTTTATTGATCTCTAAGTTTGCACTGCCCACATGTTGTGCAAATTCTTTTGCTATTTGCTGAATGAAACTTCACTAATCCAGTAAAATATACAAGCACAAAACAATTTGCAATGATTAAATCCATAGATTCTTCCGTTAAGGATTGATTCAAAACTTGCAATGTTTATGTCCTATCCAGGTCACCAGTTTGGTCCGTTTCTCCTACTATGTTCTTCCAGAACCAGTGAGTTTTCCAGAGAAGATACACTTCCTCAATTGGAACTTGCTTTGTTTCTGGCAAGAGGAAGAAGATGAAGCTGCTCATGGTGATGATTAATCCTCCGAACAGCAAGAAAATCCCATATCTCAGATGACACAGTGAGACGAGGAAACACTGTGCTATCAATGCCGTGAAGAAGAGGTTCACACAGACCACAACACTCTGACCAGCCGACCTTGTCTCTAACGGGAAGATTTCACTTGGTACTAGCCATCCCAGAGGACCCCAAGATCTTCCATAAGCCAAGACAAACAAGCATATCAAAATGACAAGAAAGATTCCAATTCCTTTTGGAAGTGCTTCTCCTTGACCAAACTTTAAGGCCAGAGTTATGGCCACAGCCACCTACAGATCAAATAGAGATGGTAAGTACTCAACGCAGTAAAGTATTGTTAAAATATTTTTGAGAACCAGAGCCTGAAAGTGCAATTACCATGCAAAATATCATTTCGCAGCCAGCTTCCAAAAAGAAAGCTCTTCTGCCAAATTTATCCACAAATGCCATTGATATGAGTGCTCCAACAACAAGCGCTCCACTGGTGAAAATGGATGAATACAGAGATGCCCCTGAGCCAAAACCCAAGCTTTGGAATATGACAGGAGCATAGAAGAGTATAGAGTTCATTCCAGTGAGCTGTTGGAAGGCTGGGATACCCAAAGCCCCTATTACCAATTGGGGACGGTTCCTCTTTTCGAGCAGATTCCTGAATGGATGTTTTACAGCTCTTGCTGCATTGCTTGCATCAATAAGATCGGCAAACTCAGCATCAACTTTTGTGGTGCCTCTCACTTTCTCCAATACCCTTCTACCTTCTTCTAGTTTTCCTTGTTCTACAAGACTGTTAGGAGTCTCGGGAAGGAAAAGACCCCCTATAAACATTAGAGTTGCTGGGACCGTAGCCAAACCAAGAGATAACCTCCACCCCCATGGATGGATCTTTTCTGTACCATAGTTTATGAAGTTTGCTATCAGAATCCCTAAGCAGGTAGTCAATTGGAACAGTTGGTTAATCGCCCCTCTGATCTTTGCAGGAGCCATCTCTGAAAGATACAAGGGAACTGCCTGCAACATTAGGACACCAAAAGCAGTAAGTGCACGATCAGGAGTTGCTGCAAATTTTTATTTTTATTTTCTATATTTTAGTTTCTTTCTTAGTTGTAGAGAGAAGCAGTCTCACTTGGTTTCCAAATCCAATGCCAACACCAAGGAGGATTCGCCCAATGATCAACATCGCAATGTTCACAGCGGCTGCATTGAGAACTGCTCCTAGAAAGAAGCTGATTGCTCCAACTAGGATGCTGCCTCTTCTCCCCCATTTTCTGGATACGTAGGATGCCCCAAACGTAGAGATGAGGCCAGCAAAATATAGAGAGGAGGTAAACAGTGTGAGGATCTGGCTGTCATATTTACAGTAATCGGTTTCGTTCAGATGCTGCTGCTTTCTTCTGTACACTTTTGGGAAGAATTCCTTGAGGAAGTCATCCATGGAAGTCACTCCACCTGTTATTAGCATAAAAAGTTCAATTCTTAATATTCTCAGCAATTTCAAGAATTTTTAAGAAACTTTTCGATTCAAACATTGAAGTTTCTTTTATTTTCTTTTCTCTTGCGTTTTTTTTATTTATTTAAATAAATAGGAATATGTAAAATGGAAGTCACATACACGAGAGTTTGTTGGCTTACAACACAACAGGGAGGAATAATATAGGGGAAAAAAGGGCACTTTTGAGGCTTCTGTTTCTTTTAGTAAAAAGGGAAGCACGAAAGGGAAATGAGACTCGGTTGCATCTCATGAACCTGCTAACCCAAACCTACTTTTCTGGAAAAAGGATTCCACAAGATATACTTTCTGTGTGTTCCAACTTCCAATAATTTTCCTAATGTCCTGCCTTGTTGAACAACAAAAAGGTCGTGAATTTTGTCCTCACATCTGTTCCACTTTTTCCTGTACAATAGCTTTTGAAATCTTCACCTTTTCCCCAAATCTCAGAAATCCATTCAAGAGTTCAAATGAACCTCGACAACGATGATGATAATTATAAAGATGATGCTGGTTTTTTATTTAGATAGTTTAGGTAAATGTTCTTTTGGTAAAAATAGAAGGTACGCATCATATTAATAAATGAAAACGCAAATCATATAAACCTATATCACAGAATTTCCTGATATTCATAAGTGGAAATACCCTCAAATTTCCCAGAAAAAATACAGGCAGAAGAAGAATAACATTAATGGTAAAAAAACCCAATGAAAAACTCACCTGAAACGCCAAGATCATAGCCAAAGAGAGACCCTCCAAGAGCTGCAACAATGCATGCATATATGAAATATGAAGTAATCCTGTACTCATACAGATGGGCCCTCTTAAGTGTGCCTGGATCTTCAAATGCTCCCCCTGCCATATCTCAAAGCTGCCCCCTGGAAAATTCAGGATATATATTCCCCCCACTGCCCTTTATAATGAACTCGCAACCAGGGTAAAACACTACCGTGAGAAAGGAGGCTATGGTAGCCAGAGTCAACCCAAAGAAGTCAGGCAAAAGAAAGAGAAGGACGATGCTACGGTTACCGCTCCCAGCTCCCGCTGGGAGCTACCGTTAGTGTAAAATAAATTTTTTTTTTTTTTTTATATTTGTTTAGATTTATCTTTTTAACACCATTAAATAATTCTTTTTAAAAAAAATTTATAACATCATTCAAAAATACTTACTTAATCACTAAATAAAAATAAATTTAAAAAAATAAATTTTTTTTTCCAATGACTCACAACGGTAGCTTTTAGCGGGCTGCATAGCATTTTTCAAGAAACAAACATCAATGACGTCAGTATTCAAAAGTTTCAAACATCAATACTTTAAAATATTTGCTGTTAGCGCATAAAACGAAAAAAGTAGAAACAATGACAAGATGACTTTTTGCATAGATTATTGACTATTTTACATTATTTTAGCATGAAAAAATCTTCTTGTCATCCTCACACTTCACACATCACATTTATTTTAATTTTTTTTCATTTATTCTATAATAAATATATAGTGTGTGGATGATAAATAGAATAATTTAATTAGTTTAATAAGAATAAAATAAAATAAAAAATAAAAAAAATAATAAATAATATTTTAATATATAAAATGTGTGGTGTGGGATGATGTGTAACATTTCTCTTTTAGCATAGTTTTAAATCATTCTATGCATAGAATCTTGCTGGAACCGTACCTGGATCTGTTTTTCTGTATGAAGAACACCACTACTTTGTATTGTAAGGCTCCTCAGAGCTACTAAGTAATATTGGTCACTGAGATTTAATATATAGGCATGCGTTTGCTGTTCTCTTGTTCCTAAAATACAGCATAACTGTGGGTCACAGAGATTAATATCCTACCGAATTATTGTGGGTAGATATCAACAAAATATATAAATATATATATATTCAAATGTTGCGGAAAGGAAGGGTTTGACAGCTAGTTTGATTTCAACTCTATAAAACAAATTAACTACGGTTTAGGTGCACACAGATAGAGAAGACGAGCTCTCCCTTGAACCAGTCTCTTTTGAGTTTCCTATTTGATAGGGACTCGCTGAAATGGCAATCTTATCCATCTTTGTTTATTTATTATTATCGCCAACTTGATAGGGTTTATTCTCCTACATACTCAGCTTTTCGATATTTATCTTCAAAATTAGGACTCTCAGTGGAACATAAGCTGCCCCAGCCTCTGATCCACTGAACCCAAATTCAAACACAGCCAAGAATCCATGAATCAAAAAATAAAAATTATATAGATTAATTATTATCATATGATATAATATGATATGATATGTTTGGTAAGAATACGGTTAAGATTTTAAATTTTATAAATTAGATTTTATCAAATCTTTATATCTGATCTATAAATTTAAAACCGAGTTGTAAATAAAAAAATTAATTATATTATTATTTTAATCTAAGGTCTAGTATTCTTTAGATTAAATATCAAGTCAAAAAGATTAAGTTTGAGAGTTATTGTATTAAAATATTATCACGACAGAGATGATAATGATGGGATAGCATTATTGGTTTCTTAAATTACTATTTCATCGTAATATAATCATGTTGTCTCTTGGGAGCACATTCACAGATTAAGACGTAGAACATGATTAGTCGTACGCATACGTAATCCGAAACACCAAAATGGTTAAATATAAGTAACCACGTTGACATTGACATGGCATTTTAGTTTCTTAGTGACTGTTTGAGGTTGCTTTAAAATAGTTTTAAATGTTTTTTAATCAATAAATTAGGTTATCGTGGGGTTATATATATTAAAATACTCTTAATTTCAAATAAGGTAAAAAATATATTTTAAAGAAAAGTATCATTTTTTATATTTATACTTTTCTTCAAATATACTTTTCTAAATAATAAGAAATATTATTCGAATTTTAAAAAAAATGTCAATGAATGAAAATATCTATACAATTTTCAGATAATTATAACTTTTAAACTTTTAAGGATATAGTCATTATCTTTAAAAATTTAAATAATCTTAATTTCAACATCAGAAAGTACTTTTTTTTTTTTTTTAATTTAGAAATAGAGTTCATTCATTTATGAAAGCGAAGTTATATTTATAACTTGATACAATTACAAGCCAATTACTTACAATTGGGGTTCCTCCAATACACAAATTCCGTTGTGATTGGAATGGTCTTAACTTCTATAACTCTCAACAAAAAACCGTCTGAGATATAACATTATGCTTAAAGCAGACATTATATCCCCAATCTTCCAAAGGAGGAGATGACTTTCACTCTATTGACAAAATATCCAATGGATTATTTCTTTTTTTATTTTTATTTAAACAAAAGCAAATAACAAAAATAAAAAGATAGATATGAAAATGAAGAATTAGAATTTGGAAAATTGTAGATTTCGCATTTTCAACCTTATAAGAAAAAAATATAAAAGCAAACAGACTGTGGTGGTGTGTGAGGAACATGCGCCATCCTAGATGTGTAGCTAATGATCGAGTCTAAAGAAACCAAGGGCCCTAGTCCCTGCCGCGTGTGGTGACAGTAGGAGCTTCCCCATACGGCGATGCATGGAACTTAAGCGCACTTTGACTAGCGCGTGTGACTCACACCGTTCCGTTCAACAAAATTCTTTGCTCATCTGAAGGATTGGTAGTTTGGAAATCTTACGGTGGGGCACATGGTAGTCTTTGGACTCTGGATAACAATAAATCAGCGTTCTGTCACACTTTGGAAGGATAATACAAGAAAAGAAAAAAGAAAAAAAAAACCACTACACACTGTCTGATCTAAACAAATGGGCGGAGGGAGTGAGGAGCCAAAACTCCACCTCTCTCTAGTCTAGTTTTTGCTGGAGGCGAGACTCGAGCGAAAATGGATCAAAAAATACTTTTTTAATTTATTTCCAAACAAATATAACATGTTGGAAAATAGTTTAAACATATAGTTATCAAACAGTAAATAACTTTTTAACAGGAAATAACTTTTCATCTTATTTTGTCAATTTTTTTTTTCATTTTTAATCATATCTATTTATGTATTACATTTTAAGTGACTTTATATATTTATCTTTTAATTTATATAAAATCACTTAATTGATTGATTATAGTTGGAATTTGAGGGGCCGTGATGACTGTTGGTTAGGCTATTAAAACTCGTGTGTTAGATAATAATTACAATACCAATTAGTTTATGTAAACATCATTAGATACAGCTTTACAATACCAATTAGTTTATGTAAACATCATTAGATACAGCTTTACAATACCAATTAGTTTATGTAAACATCATTAGATACAGCTGAAAGAGTTTGATCAGGTCTTTTATAGGCCAACCAGCTAAATAAAGCAATAAAATAGATAAATGATATTTGCAGTCATAGAGTGTTCAAATGCCTCATATTTGTTTTAAAAAAATGCATATATATAGGATCCACATAAAAAATAAAAAATAAAAAAAATTAATAATAGACCTTACTCTTTTTTAAAATAAGTATACAACACTTACACAATCCATAACTATATCTAATATTATTTATTAAAATATGTATAGAAAGGCATGCATGGAGAGAATAGTTGGTGTTATTAGGGCTGTACACCGATGGGTTCGGCGTCGGTTTCAGCGCCGAACCGAGACACCACCGAACCCTTCAATGTCCCTATTAAACCGGCCGAAACCGAGTGTTTGGGGAGGGAGAACCGATCATATCGGTCTCGATTAGCATCGGCGCGGTGGTCGATCTACCGTCGGCGTCTTATGTGAAGGAGGAGGAGCTGAGGAAGAAGAATAAACACCGGTGCCGTCGTCTGCCATGGGTGATGAACGAGTTGCAGACTCGCAGAGAGGAAGAATAAGTGCGGGGAAGAAGAAAAGGGGTTGAGGGGGTTATGAAATCATTTTGAAACGGAGCCGTTTGGCTTAAAAACATACATACTCTAAAGCCAAACGGTGCCGTTCTATATATTTTTTTAAAAACATACATACTCTAAATGACGCCATTTCACTTAAGTAAGTGAAACGGCACCGTTTTATATCCATATATTTGAAAAAAAAAATAAACAGACCGGATCGGTCGGTTCAGCAGTTTCCCAGGAGGCCAAACCGGTGCTGAACCGCCGATGTCGGTTTCTCTTCAATTTGTCTCGCCCGCCGACCGGTTCTTTGCCGGTTCCGTACTCCGGCCGTCGGTCTGATCGGTTCACGGCCGGTTTGGTCAGTTCCTGTATAGCCCTAGGTTTTATGGTCTCTCGCGGCTTGCAAGTTGCATGTTATTACTTGTAGAATAACACATTATTCTATTACTTGACATATATTATAAGCTACAAAAATTTAACATCATGAGTTTTAATACATTTTATATTACTTGTCATGTATATGAGAGAGGTTTTTCTGCTTTCAACGTTACATCTTATATTTTGGTCACAATGATTGAGTGGCAGAGTTGGAAATTTATAATCTGCATGGAGAAGAAAGAGTTTATAATATAGAGAAGTACTACAGTTATAAAGAGATTTCTAAACTAAATCCATAAAATGACATGACGTAATATGGTATGATAGATCTATTTTATAATATAAATAAGTTTATAATCTATCGTATCACATCAAGTCATGTTAATTTATAGGTTTATTTTTATAAAAAAAATTTTTAGCTAAATTATTATCCTATAATATAATAATAAATATTTAACACTCAGCATGGTTGTATGAGACCATTAATTACAAATTCTAATTTTCTTTCTTTATACATGTATCTTTGCATCTTCAATGAAAACACAGCATGTTTATTTGAACTTATGATGGTGGAAAAAAGTAGAGAAGATTGAGAAATGAATAATAGAGCAAAATCTTATTTGAAATTTTGAATTAAATATTAGAGTCTTTTTGGAGAGACCTATGAGTTTTGGTGGGATATTTTGTTAGACTTGGGAGGAGTACGAGCTGTTTTCGGATTGGGAGAAAGTAGACCTTTTAAAAATAAATGGATAAGGGGATTTTTGAAACTTTGTATGAATTTTAAGGATAATAGCGTTATTTTAAAATTTTTGACAATTTTTTTCAACGAGTGGCTTTGGTGCGCATGATGCGGAACCAATAAGAGTTTGTTTCGGCTTTGACAAAGTAACTAACATAAATTGACATATGACATAAATATCTACATCACCCATCTAGAGCTGACAGATGGTATACTGATGCCACACGACAATCATCCAATTAATTTTCTAACGATTGATTGATTGATTGATTGAGATAGATATTCATTTGCGAGTTTTTAAATTTAAATATTATTTTTCTTTTATTTTATAATTAATCTAAAATAATATAACTCACAAATAAACATGGGTATGGCTCTCTTAAATTAAGAAACAATTTTTTTTGTAGGTGAAAATATTATAGAAATGACTCATATTGAGTTCAAAACCCTTTGTTTTTTTTTATTTTTTTGAAAAAAATACCTTCTTCTTTATATTCACTATCTACTGATACAAAGTTTATTTTGAGTGATAAAACTAAGGAGATACATCTTCTATCCACACACATTTTTCATATATATCGAGTGAATACCTAGGTAAGTTTTAAGCAACTTTGTTGCACTCTCTATAAGTATGCCGTAAAGACCAATGGGGTCTATTCTTCAAGACTAGTATAATATCTTCTATCATCTACCCATTTCATTCCTAGTTAGCTTCCTTACCATTCGCAGCTCTAACTACCCCCAATGCATCACCTTCAAACTCGGCTTAAGCAAAATTTAGCTTAGTACACAACTGTAGAGCCCTCCATACTGCATGAATATTTGCAACTTCTAGGTTTGATACCCACTGCTTTGAATTACAGAGTGAAGCCAATACCTCCCCTTGATCATCTCGTATAACTACTCCCATTCCCATTTTTCCTTCCTTACCTTGTAGAGCCGTATCCCAATTAGCTTTCACTAAGTTTGCTGGTTTCCTCCATCTACACACACTTCTAGCTGCAATACTCCCTCCATGCTCCCTCAATGGCTCTTCATTTGCCTTCTAAAACTCTTCTAAACTTGCCATAGCTTGCTTAAAAAGTACTTTTGGGTAAGCAAACACATCCACAAAAACAAAATTATTTTTTCTTAACCAAAGTTGCCTCATTACTATGACCACCAACTCGATTTACTCCTAACCATTTTGTCCTACCTTCCAACAGATTCCCTTCACTACTCACCCATTTTTGCACTGCACTATCATTCTCAGCCCACACATCTGTTGCACTAACACAGCTCCAAAGAGCGTGGCCAATGGATTCTTCATCCCTTACACAGATGGGACAATACGGCTTAGCTACCATCTTCCTCTTCACTAAGTTCATCATGTTGGTAGGCTATCATTTAAAGCCTTCCACAAAAATTTTAACAACCCCTAGAACTCTTAACTCTCTAAAGTGCCTTCCACCCCTCTACATCACCCCTAGAACTCCTTTCTTGGTTAAAGCCCATATCTACTTAGCAAACATACTTTGCTAATTGGAAGGCTACATACCAAGCCTGCATCCTCTTCATTAAAACATACTCTCAACAAATCTTCTTTCCATGTCCCACCCTCTATTCACTGTTTTTTTTTTTCTTTTTGATAAACAGACTTTCACTCTTGCTAAAGCATTGAGACCTTTAACTGGAGATTGGATACTAAAGGATGAGGGTCTGGGAATCCATTTTGTCCCCCCAAACCCTTATACTATGTCCATTGCCCACTCTCCATACCGATCTCTCCCTTAGTAAACCCAACGAGCCCCACAAACTCCTCTAGATCAGTGAAGGTCTATGGCCCAAAGATGCCTTGAGCAAATCTATATGCCTAAAATATTTCTCTCTGAACACCACTGTTGTAATAGATTGAGGCATTGACATCATTCTCCAATACTGCTTAGCAAGCAGTGCATTATTAAAACTATCAAATTCTCAAAACCCCAGGCCCCTTTCTACTTTATATCTCCCATCTTACTCCAACTATACCACTGAGTTTTCCTATCATTTTGCTTATAACCCCACTAGAACCTTGCCATAACTATTGCAATCTCTTTGCACTATCTTCTTGGCAGTTTAAACACATTCATATGATAGTTAGGGATAGCTTGAGCTACTGCTTTCAATAAGATTTCCTTCCCAGCAGGAGATAAGAAATGATTTTTCCAATTGTTGACCAGTTGCCAAATACTGTCTTTTATTCCTCTTAAGGAATTATACTTAGATCTGCCTACCATCATAGGTAGGCCCAAGTACTTCTCACAATCAGACTACACTCGAGCCCCCATACCTTGTACAATTCTATTCTTTACTTCTAGCTTCACATTTGGACTAAAAAATAGAGTTGTCATCTGCTTATTCAGGCTTTGGTTCGATGCCCTCTCATACAACTCAAGAATTCCACCGATCTTCAACCATTCAGCCCCATTAACTCTACCAAAAATGATACAATCATCAGCAAAGAGGAGATGGGTAATTTTTGTCCCCCCCATTACTGATACCCCTTTTAGTTCATTCCTAGAAATTGCCTCACTTAAAAGTGTACTTAAACCCTCTGTACACAAAAGAAATAAGTAAGGGGACAATGGATCTTCTTGTCTTAACCCCTTTGTAGAATTGATTGTGTCCCCATGTTGACCATTAATAAGAATAGCATAAGAAATAGAAGTCACACATGCCATAATCAACTTGATCCACCTTTTCCCAAATACCAACCTCTTTATTACTGCTTGCAAGAGGGGCCACTCCATCCTATCAAAGGCTTTAGAGATATATAATTTCAAAGCGATACTCCCAACTCTCCCCTTCTATCTAGTATTCATCGTGTGCAATACTTCATGGGTAGCAATTATATTATCAGTTATCATCCTACTAGGTATGAAAACACTTTGATTTTTAGATACCACCTCATTCAACACCCCTTTCAACCTACTAGCCAAGATTTTAGCAATGATCTTGTACAATACATTGCAAAAATTGATTGGCCTGCAATCATTGACAATTTTAGGCTCTTTAATCTTAGGAATCAAAGCCACAAAAGTATGATTCATGGAATGTAACATACCACCATCATTTAGAAAGTTAAGAGTAGCTTTACTCACATCATTACCTACAATAATCCAATATTTTAAAAAGAAACTGGCCCTAATTTCGTCTAGCCCTGGAGACTTAAAAGGTCGAATCATCTTTAGTGCCATCTCCACCTCCTCCCTAGAGAACTCCTTCTGTAGCTTCACATTCATAGCCCCAATAATCCTACTGTCTATTGCATTCAAGCAGCTCTCAATCACCTTTCTTTTAGGATCTGCAGTCCTATAAACTTTAGTATAATGACATTTAAATGCTTATGCTATTTCCTCATGCTCCACATGTAATCCATCCTGAGAATCTAACACAGACAAGATCTTATTTATCCTTTTCCTTTGATTTGCACATGCATAAAAATATTTTGTATTCTTATCCATTAACCTGTACCAATCCTTCTTTACCCTTTGTTTCCACTTATGTCTTCCTGTTCCAAAAGAATTCCCCTCTCTCTTTTCATATCCTTTATCCTGGCACTATATTGTAACCCTTCTGCTTCTTTCAATTCTTTAATCTGCCTTGTTAACACATCAATGTTCTTCAATCTATCTTTATCTTTTCCTTTGGCCCACCTAGCCATTTCACCTCCACATTTCTTTAGAAGACTCTTCACTCTCATTATAGGATCAGGCTGCATTTTATTAATAACCCATTTTTGCCTCACAACTTCTCCACACCCCATCTCAATTGTCCAGCAAGTTTCAAATTTAAAAGAGAAAAACCTTCGATTTCTTTTCTGATTTCATTCAGCAAAAGACACAATAAGAGGAGCATGATTTGAAGTTCTTGTAGTTATCCCTTCCACCATTGTCTCCTTGAAGATTTCCCTCCAATTGCTGTTTACAACACACCTATCTAATCTCTCTTTTGTCACAACATTGCTCCAAGTAAATGGATATCCCCAACACCCTAAGTCAGAAAATTATTTCCAACTAGAGTCTCTCAAAATTTTCTCATTTTTAGTTCAACCCTTTGCCTTCCCCCTCTCTTTTCTTCTTAACTCAAAATCTCATTGAAATCTCCAAATACACACCAAGGAAATTGGTCCATAGATTTTAATCTACCTAACAGATCCCATGATTGGTTCCTCTTCCCAGTCTTAGGATGTCCATAGAATCCAGTTCAACACTACTCCCTTTGAGAACTTTCATTTCTAATTAATGCATGAATATGCCATTGTGAAAAATTCAACACTTCAACCTCCTCTTCCCTCCTCCAGAACGAAACTAAACCCCCACTTTTCCCCACTAGATCCACTATTAAACACTGCTCCTTCCTCAACCTTTTTTCCAATCCCTCTATCCTCTTCCCCCTCACCATGGTTTCCATAACAAACACTAGTTTTCCTCTTCAATTAATTTCATACGAGTCCATCGTTCCTCCATCTCCTCCATGCCGCCACTCTACCCACCATCGCAAGTAGATAATCTCCAACCTCCTTCATCAAAATAGAAAGTGCTCTCTCACTCCTCCTCAATCGCCTTTTGAAAAATGGTTGATAGCAGACTCCGTCTTTTGCCAAAACCCTTTCGTTTGTGAAATAGTAAAGAAGAGGTTTTATAAATTTTTAAAATTATAAGCATGCTAAAGCAATTTATGAGATTGTGGCTCAGCCACTGATTGAAGAAGGACCTACAATGGTTAAGGATAGCCATTCACTTAAATAAATATGATAATATACAAAATTAATTTAAAATACCTTGAAAAACTATGTAATAAATGGAACATAGAGAGTTTCAATGTCTCATACCTTGAATCATTTTGATAGTACGATATACTTGATTTGCATATGAGATGAAAGTTTTCTAGAGACTTATTATTAATTAAAATCCATCCACCCATCTGTTAGCATTTCTTTTCTCGTCCATCCATTTGCACAAAAAGAATGACAAAATTCTGAAGATGTTGATCCTAGAACAAGCATTTAGTGAGACCAACATTTTTTATTTTTAATTTATCATATGATCTAATCAGTTGATCCAACTATTAAAACAAAGTTGTAAACTTTTATCCATGCAACATGGCATCGCCTAAATTTTTTAGGAGTGGCTTGACTTTATAGTCATAGGTGTATACATACCCACATACAAATATATACATATATACATGCACACACAAAAGGTAAGTAGTGACATTTAAAAGATGAAAAGTGATGTTTGCAGCTTTAGGGTGTGCAAGCTCTATGCATTTCGTTTGAAAAAATAGATAAATCTAGATAAAGTTATTTTTTTAATGGTGGACTTTACTTTTTTTTTCCGAACGGAGTGTGTGGGGCTTGCCCACTCTACAACTATTTACTTTTAAAAGATTAGTACTTTTGACTTCTATACAAGCATAGGTATGCCACACTTTAAGGTCTCTAAGGAGGGGTTTCCTATTTAGAGGGTAGAGAGCCATAAGAACAAATCTCACTGAGGATAAAGTGATATAGAGTCAAAAGCACTTATGCAAGACGGACTTATTAATCCATAACCAGACTTCATCTTTACTTAGGGCAAAGTTATTCTAATCATGCGATGGTAGAACATTGGAAAGGCTAAAGGTGAAGGCAAACAACATGGCCATGAAGGTGGCTCCTCTCCCATGTTCATTAAGATGTAAAAGGGAAGGGGACTAGCTCAAACCCCATGGCAAAAAAAATTCCTGAATATTCAAAGGCATATAGTTGTTGCCTCAATTTTTCTACCATAAAGCCTAGTATTGCAGCAAAAGTGAAATTTGGGGAATGCAGCTCTTACCCAAACCTATTGTTGATGTCATGTTTCATAGCCTAGGCAACTTAGCAGTTCCTCAAAGACCTGCAAGATTCATTGAGATGAGGGCTTGGGGTGGCTAGGGACACCTCCAATGTATAAGTTAGAATAATCCTTTTTGTGTGTAGAGCGCTAGGAGAAAAATGTTAAGATTCCTTTACCTGAGGCCGAGATGTACCTATATACCTTGTCGTGATGGTCCCTGTCCACTACTAGGAGATTGTGCAAGGGTGTACTGAGCGCCATAGTAGTGGTAGGGTCCTCCTCTGTCATTGCAGCAGATGCCTTGGTATATTGTACGTGGGTTTCCAGTTTGTGCCATGTTGCAGGTGAGGGGAGGTGCGCACACTGTCGTGGTTATAAAAGTGAGTGGACTTTGGGTTCTGACCTTGCATGTTGGTCCATTTGGTCATTTAATTTGGCTTGCCCGTTGTTTGGCAATATGGGCTATGGCTAGGGTAGATGACATGACTAGTTATCATATATGATGGGTCGTCTTGGGCCCAATTCGGCCCTCCTTCCTTAGTTGCTTCTGCACTAGACTATCCATAGGCCGACTTGGGCCACAAGGAGAACAAACCCTATGCGGCCCAAGGTGGGAAATGAACTTCCCTTTCAGTACCCTATGAATTCCTACTGTGCACATGTGGTGAGAAAAAAAAGTTAGTTGTGGTCGACGTGACTTGCTGGACTGTTATAGCAGGTTACACCTACGTTGTGGGCATCAATCATTGTTGCCATGTGTGAAGAGGGGGTTTGTTTTCTACTCAAATTCGGATTGGTTTGTGTCATCAATGTGCATAATGCTTCATTTTCTATGCATGGGGCATGCGCGATGGTTTATTTTCTCCATCATTACGCAAAAAAGAGAATTTCAAGATTTGCTCCTGAAGTTTCCCCTTCTACAGTGCCTGTCACTTCCCTACATTGGGAAGCCCAACCCATACATGCCTCTATTTAAACCCAATTCCCCCTTCGTTGCCACTTCCCACTTTTCCTTTTTTGTGTACTTTTTCCTCGCGTGCTTGTACTTTCCCTACTTTCCTCTTCGAGTTCCTTCCTTTCTCACCGTTAGCCATTCCTAGCATCTACTTCTTTTTACTCACCTCATATGGCAGCCAAAGATGTTCCTCACCCTAGCTCCAAGATTGACCACTTCCAGCATCTCAAGGGGCCCTCTGGTGACTCTGAAGGTGTAGCAAAATCTGTTGTTGGAGAGAAATTGTTGTTCTTCAAGGGTCAAAACTTGGAGTTGATAGCTTCTCCCGCTGACCTTTGTGCACTAAGGGAAACTTTTCACATCCTTGATTAAGTTGTTGTGGAAGTCCCAGGCCATCGTGTCGCGACTATTGATGACATGGATTTGGTGATGAATGCGGCCTTTTCCCCTTAATGTTGGCTAACATGCTATGACTACCGTTTTGCCGCCCCATTCGCGATTTTCTAGACTACCTTCATTTGGCGCTTGCTTAGCTTCATCCGAATGTGTAGCAACTCTTGGTCATGAGCTGCGCAATTTTTTGTTTGGTGTTGAGTTCTAGGACTAAGGAATATCTCGACCTGACTGCGAGGGGGTTCTTTTCTGTGTATAGGGTGCTGTACCTTGACGGGCACCCATGTAGTTTCAAGGCAGGTGGCTAAAAATGGATCTTTAGCCTAGAGAAGCACTTTTCCCATATCAAGGACTAGACCAAGCAATTTTTTATTATCTCGAACTCGGGCTGGGAATATCCCAAGAGGGGGGTTGTCATCAGTTTGGGCTATTTGGGGAGCCGTGCCAAATGATAAGTCCATTTTCATCTCTTTATTTGAACAAAATGAGGCTAGGTTAGAGGTCTTCTTGTCCTGGTTCAAGGCTCATCCCGATGACTCGATGTCGAATGCCACGTTGACCAAGGCTAACATCAGTCACTGCCTCTCTACCTAGGACTGCTCCTCTGTCCTGGTTCAGTACTTCATGAGAGAGCCCACCACTTCTTGAGGCCAGAAAAGGCCTTCTAGTCCCCCTACGGTTGGTGGCGGGAGGACGAGACTCTAGGTTGACCATTATGCCACTGGGTGTCTTTGAGGGCCGAGAAGGAGGCTTCCCAGCACGAGATCCTAATCCCACACTTGAAGGCATCAAGTAGTATGACTGTGATGGGCTCACGATCCTTGACCAAATCATGGCTCCTACTATCCCCACTCTGCCGACTGCTCAAGCCTCAGCTGGTCAAGCAACTGCCCAAGTTCCTACGCCGCCAATTGCTCCTGGGGATGAACTGGATGAATATGAGACTAGTTTTCATATGGATTTCTTTGAGACTTTTCTTAAACTTGCCTCGATAGAGGCTCTAACGTCAGTGGTGCCTTTCGAAGTTGTCGCCAAACCATCTCAATCTAGTTGATGCCTTTTTCGCTATAGCTGGTATGAGGCCTGATCATAACAAAGACAACCTAGGCTATCCTTTTGTGTTCGAACTCAACGATAAAAGGGTCTTCATTCCCTCTCCGACCTTTCGCCAGACCTCCAAGCCTGAGGTTGCTTCATGTTTTTTCCAATAGGAGCCCACCCTTGAGGCCCCCCTCACTTAAGAGGAAAGGACAATGATCGTGCCCGAATAGGAGATGGTGTAAGGGTCCCTAGACTTGATGGAATCCTCCAACGAGCAGAACATATGTTCTGAGGGTGAGGGGGTTCGTAGGTCGCCAGAGCTTCCCTTCTTGGAGACAACTCCCTTGAGGTTAAAGACACCAACCAGGAGGTGATTAGGGATACTCCTCTAAGGGTGTTCGAGGAGGTGTCGAAGTTCAGGCTTGCTTCAGGTGGAGGGAAGGCTACTGCAGAAGGTTCCAATGGTGCTGGTCCTTCCCAGATGTCCACCCTACGGGTCCCCAACTCTATCTAAAAATGGGTGGAGTCAGCTCGTCGATGCTCCCCGGGGATGGCCATCCTAGGAGAACAGGCCCTGGTTTTGGTGCTGCGTGGGTTGAGGCTGTTGAAACCGAGGCCAAAAAATTGAGGGGACTATTGTTGTAGGTATTTGCGAAGGACTTAGTCTAACTTTCCCTAGTTGGTTTTTCTTTGCTTTTGTCCCTAACATTGCATATCTTTCAGGGAATTGACCAATTGGTCACCCTGATCATGGAGGAAAGAGGGGAGCTTGAGGCAGAGGTTTGGGCACTCAGGTCTCTCATCCTCCTCGCTCGCCTGGAGGTTTGTAAGGTTAAACAGGAAGTGGAAGAGGCATCTTGCAAAAAAGACACTGTGGTGGAGAATGTAGCTAAGTTGGAATTTGGAGGCCTGCTGCAAGTGTCAGAAGCGCAAGTTGGCTAAGGATCGCTAGGAGGTGGCCTTCCTCACAATTGACTTGGATGAGTTGCGTGACATGAACCTGCAGGAACAAAATCCCTTGAAACGTTTTCTCAACGGGTTTAGATTTTCCATTTGGCTTGATTTTGGCTTTCTTAGGTAAGTTTTCAAATTGATTATAGGCTCATGAGATTCCATTCCTACAGGTTCATATCATTGCAGGATGAAGAGAGATATTCCCGCCTAGAGGCCCTACTCTTGGAGGAGGAGAGAGACTGGTTTCAGAATCAGTTCGACCAATATGATGAGGAGTTGGAGGAAATCAGAGGATCCCTTGACGCCCTTCCAGAGAAGAAGGCACGATTGGTTGAGCAACACGACACAGATGTTAGGCAGCACAGTTGGTTGACCAGCAAGTACACCAAGCTGACCAAGTCAATGCAGAATAAGAGGGAGGCCATTAAGAGGAGTGTTACTTAGGTTAAAGCTTTGGAGTCTGAGTTGATCTCTGCGTGGGACATGATCCGATCTCGTGACTTACAGATTCAAGCCTAGGTGTCTAGTTGAGAGTCGATTCGCAAGTCTTAGAAGGACACTTCATCCTAGCTGGAGAGAGTTAAGGAGGTCCAAGACCTTGTCTGGGGTTATGGCTACAAAGAGGGCCTTGAGAGGCTAAAAGACTATCTTTTATAGAACCCGGGAGTCAATCTGAGGGCTCTTGACTTGGCCTCTCTCAAGCTTGACTCGTAGGCGTTTCGCTCTGCCAAGAAGACTCTGTGAAAAGACTTGGTACCCACCACGTTCACACCCTAAGGAACCTCTTGTAATTCCCCTCCTTTCTTGGAAATTCTTTTGTAAGCAACATTTGTATCGAGTAATACAAACTTTGCCTTTTTTCCAACTTTTCACAGTTTTTCTTTGTTTTTTTTTTTAAAAATTTTACCACAAATTTTTGTAATTCTTTTGTACATAATGTCTATGTATTACAATGAAATTCGCCTATTTTCAAACTTTTTTCTTTCTTTCTTTGTGCACTTGTCTTTATTTTGGATTTGATTCCGTGTGGACAAGGATTGGTCGGGAGGTCAAGGGACTTGCGAGTCGAGGGACTATGTTAGGGACCTCGGTCAACTCCCTAAACACTATGATCTTTTGGTCTTGCTTTGCCTTGGGATGACCTAATGTTTTTCGTTGTCTTGCTTGGTCTTGAACAAATTATGGCAATGAAGGGTTCCTAAGTTAATGAAGGTATAGTGTTTAGTCATGGTAATGAGTTTGGGTGATTTGGGTCATCATTAATGTAGGACGGCTTGATTATGACCCTTAGTGTTGGCACCACTTGGATGATGTTTAGGGTTGGTATAGTGAAATGAGGCTAGGGTTTGAATGGTGAATGGATAGAGCTGCGAATTTTGGAAGAGTTGTTTTAGGTAGTCTAGGATTTTGGTTAGGTCAAATATGGAAAGGATCTTAGGGTTTGTGATGTGTAGAATGAAATCCAAAAGTTTAACAAGGTGTTTTAGGGTTTAAGGGAATGATTTAGGGATTGGTGGATGCTAGGGTTAGGGTTTCCTAAAATATAGGAAATCCTTATGGGAATTAGGGTTTATGACTAGGCTTGTTGGAGGTAGTAGATCTATGATAGATCTAGGGTTTTATGGTTTTATGGAATATATCTATTAGGAGATTTGGATCTATGGAGGCTTAATAAGTATTTGGTAGGTAGAAAAGTGTATGGAAAGTATGTGATGATGGGAATTTTCGCTAGACTACGAAAATATATATGGATATTTTGGATCTAGGGTACTCAACAAAGGAAAGATGAAGACTCTCTTTTTGGTATATATGGATATTTTGAGAAATCAAAAAATAGTAAGAATACGCTTAGGATATGATTTATATGCAAGAAAATATAGATGTATAAACTAGGAAATAAACAAAAACAAAGATAGGTAATTGAATGGAAAAAAAGGAAAATACTCATAAAATTGATAAATAATTCAACACCGATTCACGAATTGTATAGTGATGAAAAAGATAAATAAATCACCAAATATTTACGAATTGTAAGGTGATGATCATCTCTTTGGGATTCACAAATTGCATCCAAGTAGCTCAAGTGCCAAGCACTGAACGAGATCCCAATAACAAATAATACATCATCTAAGGAATTTGCTAAAAGATATAAAATTAAATGCTAAGGGTCCTATTTATAGACTAACCTAGTTGAAAACCCTAATAGGTTCCCTAAATAATGAAATGACTAATATAAATAAATAAATGATAGTGGCCCTTGGTGGCTTGATCTAGCCCATGGCATGGGCCATAGGTAGGCTGTGCGTGTTGCTGGCATGGCCCAAGCATGGGCTTTGGCCATGGCAGGAGCCATGGCATGCCTGCAAAGATGTTAGGGGAGTGCCATAGCCGAGGCCATGACATGCTTGTGAGCATGCTGATTGGTTGCTGGGCTATGACATGCCTATGAGCGTCTGATGGGCTGTTGGGCATGCTGATAGTGTTGGCCATGCTAATGGTGTTGTACATGCTGATGGTGCTGGGCATGCTGTGGTATTGGACATGCTAATGGTGCTGGCCATGTTGATGGCCCATGGGGCTGTCAGGGACAGTGTCAGGTTGAGGCCCGTGGAGCTGTCAGGGCATGTCAAGGCATGACCTGTCAGGCTGTCATAGTATGTCAATAGCAATGTCAATGGGCTGTTAGGGCTGAGCCTTGGCCTAGTCAAATGGAAAGACGTGAGCCATCTTCCAATTGACCCATACCCTTCCCGTAATCTTCCTAGGGTCTACACTAAACCCCTAGAGAAGTTCTCCAAAGTTAGGCTCAATCCCATAAGTGGCTCAATCTCGAATGTCTATGCAAGTCTAGGACCTTGTCCTAGGGCAATTTTTGTTGGGATCTTGACAAACTAGTCTAGGTTACCTGACTAGGCAAGTTAAGAAACTTGTCCTCGGCTTGGCGAGTTAAGGGACCTATGTCTGACTGGCTGCTAGAGCAAATATAGGGACATGGGCCCAGCTTGAACTTTGTGGTGAGTCTAGAGACTTGTCTTAGTTGCACGAAAGTCGGCAAGTCAAGGGACCTGTGTCCGATTGGCTGTCTGGGCAAGTCTAGAGTCTTGTGCTCGATCTGAACTTCATGGCGAATCAAGTGACTCCATTTTGTTGCACGAAGGTCGGAAACTCAAGGGACTTGCATATTCCACCAAGCCAAGTCCCTTGACTCACCACGAAGTTCAAGCTAGGCACAAGTCCCTGGACATGCACAGAGGGCCAGTTAGACAAGAGCACTTGACTTGCCAACCTTCATGCAACAAAATGGAGTCACTTGATTCGCCATGAAGTTCAGATCGAGCACAAGACTCTGGACTTGCCCAGATGGCCAATCGAACGCAGGTCCCTTGACTTGCTGACCTTCATAAAACCAAGCAGGGTCCCTTGACTCGCCATGAATTGAGGTTGGGCACAAGTCCCCAAACTTGCTTAGGGGCCAGTCAGACACAAGTCCGTTGACTTGCTAACCTTCGTGCCACCAAGCCTATTTTCCAAATTTTCTCAAATTTTCTTTGTTTTGTTTTGTTTTTGTTTTTGTTTTTTTTTTTCCATGGATAGTTGTAATTCTTTTGTAAATAATGTATGTGTATTGCATTGAAATTCACCCATTTTCCAGCTTTTTTCTTTCTTTCTTTGTGCACTTGTCTTTATTTTGGATTTGATTCATTATGAGCATTAACCTTTTGACACAAGGACTAGATGGGAGGTCATGTGACCAGCAAGTCAAGAGACTAGTCTAGGTTGCTTAACTAGGCATGTCAAGAGGCTTATCCCTAACTTGGCGAGTCAAGGGACCTGTGTCCGACTGGCTGTTTGGAAAAATACAGGGACTTAGCCCGGCCTGAATTTTGTCGCAAGTTAAGGGACTCAACTTGGTTGTATGAAGGTCTACAAGTCAAGGGACCTGTGTCCGACTGGCCATCTGGGCAGGTTCTCGGACTTGTGCCTAGCCTAAACTTCGTGGTGAGTTAAGGGACTTAGCTTGGTTGTACGAAGGTTAGCAAGTCAAGGAAACTATGTTTAACTAGCCATCTAGGTAAGTTTGAGGACTTGTGCCTGGCCCAAATTTCATGGAAAGTCCAGTGACTCCACTTTATTACACGAAGGTCGGCAAGTCAAGAGACTTGTATCCGATTGGCTATCTGGGCAAGCCAAGCGACTTGAGCCTTACTCGACAAGTCAAGGGACCTGTATTTGACTGGTTATCTGGGCAAGTCCAAGGACTTGTATCCAACCTGAACTTTGTGGCAAGTCAAATGACTCAGTTTGGTGGCATAAAGGTTGGCAGGTCGAGGGAACTATGTCTGACTGGCTATATGGGCAAGTCCGAAAACTTATGTAGAACCTGACTTTATGGTGAGTCAAAGGACTCTACTTTGTTGTTTCATTTGTTCAATGGAGATAATTTGAGAGAAATGCACATTCATTTTCATAGTTTGGCTTTTACATATACATCGATGAATTACAATATTAGGAAAAATACTTCTTCAGGTGCTCGGCATTCCATAGGGGGAGAGATCCTTCCTTTTGTCATCCTTCAGGCGGTACCACTCTGGTCAATTGCTAGCTATTACTAGGAAAGGTCCATTCGAATGCGATCCCAACTTCCCTTCTTCTTGCATCTTGACCCTAGTCTACTTCAACACCAAGTTGCCTTCCTTGAAGGATATGGCCTTGACCCACCTATTAAATTATCGCTCCACTCTACTTTTGTTGCTCTTTATTTGAACCTCAGCTTCCTGTCTTCTCCCTTCGAGCAGGTGTAATTGTTCTCTCAGCCTTTTATCATTGGCATTAGGGTCAAAGTGTTGCACTTGGTAGGACGACATCCCTACTTCCACCGATATCACTGTCTTGCCGCCATAAGTTAAGTCAAACTACATTTATCCCTTTAGAGTTTTGATGGTCGTTTGGTATGCCTACAGGAACCCTGGTAGTTCCTCCGCTCACCTTCATTTCTGGTTCACTAGCTTTTTCTTTAGGATTCCCATAAAGGTTTTGTTAGTCGCCTTGACTTGTATGTTGGATTGCGAATGGCTTGGAAAAGAGTTCTTAAACTTGGTTCCAAGTTTTGTATACCATTCTTGGTAGTGGAATGAGTCAAATTGATGTCCGTTATCCAATATGATAGTTTTGGAGATGCCAAAGCAATAGACCACAGATTTCCACAGGAAACTCGTGATAGTTGTAGCATTGATAGTTCGCAGAGCTTTCGCTTCTACCCATTTGGTAAAGTAGTCCACTGAAAAGACCACAAACCTTACTCCCCCTTTACTCGGAGAAAGTGGTCAGACTAGGTCCAACCCCAACTGCACAAATGGCCATGGGAACATGATAGACATAAGCTCTTCTAGTGGGCAATGTGGGACCGATGTGTCCACCTAGCACTTTGAACATCTTCTTATAAACACTTTGGAATCTTTAAGGGCGTGGGGCCAATAGTACCCCACCTTCATTACCTTTGCTGCTAGCGCTCTACCTCCCGAGTGGTTACCACAAACTTCTTCGTGTACCTCGGCCAATATATACTTGGCCTTATCTTGTAAGACACATCTCAGGAGTGGTTTAGAGAAGCTCCTTTTGTACAAGACTCCATCTATCACCTTGAAGCATGCCGCTCTGTTCTCGACGTTCTCGAGCTTCCCCCTTATCACTTAGCAGCTAGGTGGTGTTGAGGTACTTCATTATATCTAACACCTACTTTAGTGTTTTAGGGTCAATGACTGATACTTTGATTCCTATGGCAGGGAAGTCCACCGTCTAAGTTACCATCCCTTCTAGTAAGCGCGAGTTTTCTTGTCTTGGTGCTGCCTGTGCCAGTTGGTCAACCCTTTGGTTGTCTTCTCTCTGGACTTGTTGGATTCGAAAGTATTGGAAGAAGTCACATTCCTCTTTGACTAGTTGCATGTATTTTCTTAGTTTCTCACCCTTCATGGAGAACCCAGCCATTACTTGGTTGACAACCACTTGAGAGTCTACCCTGAAGTCCACCTCATTTGCTCCCAACAATAGGGCTATCAACAACCTGACCAATAATGCTTCATTTTCGGCTTCATTGTTGGTCGTCTTGAAGGTGAGTTTGATTGTGTAGTTGTGTTCTTTTCTAGCCCCGGTGATGATGTGCACCCCTACGCCCCCGCTAGTCTGACAAGACAACCCATCAATGTGGACCTGCCAGTGCTTTCCTATAGGTGCTATTGGCACTTCTTCTGGGAAGCCGATGAACTTGACCACTAAGTCTGCCAACACTTGTCCTTTTATCACCATGCGAGGGACATATTCAATGTCAGATTTGCTCAGTTTGACGATCCAATTCAGCAGACAGCCTAAGGTGTTCGGTCTCTGTAAGACCTCCTTGAAGGGGATGTGGTTGTGAGCAACTTCATGGGGTGAGACTGGAAATAGGGCCTTAGCCGCCTAGCAGCGATTACCCAGGCAAAAGCGATCATGTCCATCCATGGGTATCTTGCCTCAGCTACTCTGAACACGTGACTAGTGAAGTAAATAGGCTATTTTAGGTCCTCTTTCTCCCAAGCCAGCATTGCCCAAACCTCATGCGTCAATACCGACAAATACACTAGCAAATATTTTGCTTGTTCAACTTGGCTAAGGAGTGGTGGATGAATCAAATATCCTTTCAACTTATCAAATGCCTCGTTGCATTCAATGCCCCAATCTTGTACCTTCCTTAGGACTTTGAAGAATGGTAGGTATTTATCGGTTGAACTAGTATTGAATCGGTTCAAAGCAACCACTCTCTCAGCCAACCTTTGCACCTCGTTGATGTTTTGAGGAAGAGGCATGTTCATTATTGCCACAACCTTTTGCAGGCTAGCTTCAATTCACCGCTCGGAGACCATGAAGATCAGGAACTTTCTTGACTCCACTCCAAACGCACATTTCCACGAGAGGACAAAATATATAGAAATAGATTACCAACTAGTTCAGGACAAAACCTTGTCTAGGATGATTAAAACACAGCATGATTAATCTACCAATCAATTGGTTGATCTCTTGACTAAAGCTCTCCCTTGCACTTGTCTCATTTGTTTTCACAATACATTTCATTTCATCTAATCATTAAAAATTTTTCAAATTTTTACACAAAATAAAATAAACAATTCAACTGTTTCAAATCTCAAAACAATAATAAAATATTAAAAAAATATTCTAATAATATTTTATTCAATTTTTAAATTTTATCTCAACTCATCTCATCTAATCTACAAAAACAAACGAGTCTCTCATTAGATTGGTAGATGAGTGTGTTAGATATCGACACTCTATCATTAAGGGGAAGTGTTAGAATTTGTATTATTAAATTACTTGTAACTTATTCTGGTAATCTTGTAGATAGTTTTTCTCATTGTATATATAAACTAGTGTAAATTCATTCAAAGCAATTCATTCTGTTAAGGATTATTTTTCATCTATAGACTGAAAGAGGAGGAGTATCCCTTCCCAGCGCACTGAGGTGGTATTGGGCCCGGGTTAGCGATGTGTGGGACCTGGTATGCTGGGTCTATACGAGGTTGTGTGGGCCCCCGACTGATCCTGTGTGGCTATACGGAGTCCATACACATGGCCATGGTGGTGAACAGTAGATAAATGTAGAAAAAATAGAGAGAGATGGACACATAAATTTACTTGGTTTGACACTGGGCCCACGTCCATGAGGGCTTGAGGAGGGGAGAATCCACTATAATAAGCTTGATTTACAATCTCTCAGTATCTCTCATCCTTATTGTACAATAGATTTCATAGATCTCTATTCCCAATCTGGATACTATTGAAGGATCCTGTGTCTGGAGGTTGAAGAAGCCTTCCTGAGAAGCCTTGCAAGAAGTTTGCCCGAAGAGTCCACCTAATGATCCACCAGGTCGTCTGTGCCTTCTCCTTTTATCTCTTTCTATCCCTTTCTTTATGTCACATTACATTTCCTCACGTCTTTTCATTCTTTTCCTCCTACCATCCTAATATTGCTTTGCTTCCTTTCCTTCCTCTTCTCCCCCCGTCTTCCCTCCTTTTTTTCCTATTTTGTCCTTTAGTGAAGCCCCCTATGGGCTTAGGCTTTGAGAGCCCACGTGCGCCTATGGCAAAAATTCCCCTTAACACATTCATTTTCACTTTCTGTTTTGGTTTTCCTCATTTGCTTTTACATATACATTGGCAAATTACAATCTCAGGGAAAATACTTCTTCAAGTGCTCAGCATTCCACGGGTGGAGGAGCTCTTTCCTTTTATCATCCTTCAAGCGGTACAACTCTAGTCGATTGCTAGTTATTTCTATGAAAGGTCCCTCCAATCATGGTCCCAACTTCCCTTCTTCTTGCATCTTGACCCCAGTTTACTTTAACAAGAAGTTGCCTTCCTTGAAGGATATGGACCTGACCCACCTGTTGAATTATTGCTCCACTCTTCTTTTGTTGCTCTTTGTTTGCACCTCAGCTTCCTATATTCTCTCTTCTAGCAGGTGCAATTGTTCTCTCAGCCTTTCATCGTTGGCATTAGGGTCAAAGTATTGCATTCGATAGGACAGCATCCCTACTTCCACCTGTATCACTGCCTTGCCGTTGTAGGTTAAGGCAAACTATGTTTGTTCTATTAGAGTTTTGATGGTAGTTGGGTACACCCATAGGACCCCTGGTAGTTCCTCAGCTCACCTTCCTTTCTGGTCCGTCAGCTTTTTCTTTAGGATTACCATAAGGGTTTTGTTGGTCACCTTGACTTGTCTATTGGATTGCGAATGGCCTGGAGAAGGGTACTTAAACTTGATCTCGAGTTTTGTACACCATTTTGGATAGTGGAAGGAGTCAGATTGTTGGCCATTGCCGAAGTGGCAGACCATGGATTTCCATAGGAACCTCGTGATAGCTACAACGATGATGGTTTGCAGAGCTTTCGCTTCTACCCATTTGATAAAGTAGTCCATCGAGACAACCACAAACCTTAATCCCCATTTGCTCAGAGAAAATGATCAGACTAGATCCAACCTCAACTGCGTAAATGGCTACAAGGACATGATAGAAGTTAGCTCTTTTGGCGGGCAATGAGGTACCAATGTGTGCACCTGGCACTTTGGACATCTTCTTATGAACTCTTTGGCGTCTCTGAGGGCGTGGGGCCAATAGTACCCCACCTTCATTACCTTCGTGGCTAGTGCTCTGCCTCCCAAGTGGTTACCACAAACTCCTTCATGTACCTTGGCTAATAAATACTGGGCCTCATCCTGTGAGACACGTCTCAAGAGTGGTTTGAAGAAGCTCCTTTTGTACGAGTCTCTATCTATCATCTTGAAGCATGCCACTCTGTTTCTAACTTTCCTGGGCTTCCCTTTCATCACTTGGAAGCTCGATGGTGTCGAGGTACTTCATTATATCTGACACCCACTCTAGTATTTCAAGATCAATGATCTATGGCCGAGAAGTCCACTGTCCGTGTTACCTTCCCTTTTGGTAAGCATGAGTCTTCTTGTCCCGGTGCTGCCTGTGCCAGTTGGTCAGCCCTTTGGTTTTCTTCTCTAGGGACTTGTTGGATGTGAAAGTATTGGAAGAAGTCACATTCCTCTCCAACTAGCTGCAGGTACTTCGTTAGTTTCTCACCCTTCATGGCAAACCCACCCATCACTTGGTTGACGACCACTCGAGAGTCTACCCTGATCTCCACCTTCGTTGCTCCCAATAATCAAGCTATCGACAACCCGACTAACAATGCTTCATATTCAGCTTCATTGTTAGTTATCTTGAAGGCTAGCTTGATTGTGTAGTTGTATTCTTCGCCAACTCCTATGATGTTGTGCAGCCCTGCCAGCCCAATAAGCCATCAATATGGACTTGCCTGGGCTTTTCTATGGGGGTTATTGGCACTTCTTCGAGGTAGCCAATGAACTTGGCCACGAAGTCTACCAACACCTATCCTTTTATTGTCATGCAAGGGATATATTCAATGTCGGACTCACTCAGTTCAACAACCCAATTCAGCAAGCAACCTGAGGTGTTCGGTCTCTGCAAGACCTTCTTAAGGGGGGTGTCTGTGAGCACCTTCATGGGGTGAACCTAGGAATAGGGCCTCAACCGCCTGGCGACAATTATCGAGGCAAAAGTGATCATGTCCATCTGTGGGTATCTCACCTCAACTACTCTGAACGTGTGACTAGTGTAGTAAATAGGCTGTTGTCAGTCCTCTTTCTCCCAGACCAAGATTGCCAAAACCTTATGCTTCAATACTGACAAATACACTAGGAAATATTTTGCTTGTTCCACTTGGCTAAGGAGCGGTGGATGAGTCAAATATCTTTTCAACTTATCGAATGCCTGGCTACATTCAATGTCCCAGTATTGTACCTTCCTCAGGACTTTGAAGAATGATAGGCATTTATCAATTGAACAAGCAATGAATTGGTTCAAAGTGACCTCTCTCTCCACCAACCTTTGCGCCTCAAAAATCACTATATCCTCCGCATATAATAAATGAGAAACTAAAGGCGTACCTCTCTAGCTTGAGAGAAGCCTCCAATTGTTCCATTCTCATATTTTTTCTTTAACAATCTTGTGAAGACTACCTCCATCAAAATAAATAAATAAGGCAAGTGGGGGTCCCCCTATCAAGGCCCTCTTTCCCCCTTAGAAAAACCCTTACCAGTTCCATTAAGAAAGATGGAGTACCATGGCATTGCACAAGTTTTGATCAACCCACAAACCTCTTCAGAAAACCCAAAGGAGGCCAAAACATGTAACAAGAAATTACAGTTCACACGATCATACGCTTTGAACATATCCACTTTCAACATCACATTTCCTCCGTACATTTTTTTGTGAATAGATTGGATCATTTCTTGCGTTAGATTGATGTTTTAAAAAATACTTTTTTAAGGGATAAAAGCACCTTGCTCATGAGAGATCACCCTCAACAAAAAATGTGTGAATCATGCAACAATAATTTTTCAGCATTTTTATAAATCACAGAAATAGACTTATTGATCGAAATTTATCAAACCGAGAAGGCTGATATACCTTTGGAATAAGAGCTATGTAAGAAGCCGAATAGAATCTTGGTAACTGCTTGCCTTAAAAAAATTCAGTAACGACGTCCACCACATCACCCTGTAAAATGTCCCAACATGCTCTGAAAAAATCCGATCCAAATCCGTCTGGACCCAGACTACTCGCCGCAGGAATACTAAAATAAAGCCTGCCGAACTTCTTCTAATGAAGGACTCTTGGTGAGATTTTTATTCTCTTCTTTGTTGTTATTACCTTGTCAGTAATCGAGCTCAAATCAAACAACACACCCTCGCACCTGTGACTCAAGAAATCTTGGAAATAATGGACTGCACCCTCATTAATGGCCTCTGGTGAGTCGAATGAAGTGCCATCGTATTTGAGCATTTTAGTTACTTGATTCTGCTGCTTTTTCTTCAATACCGCATGAAAACAACTTGTGTTATTATCACCTTCACGTAGCCATTTAACTTTGGCTTTTTGCACAAGCATAACCTCCTCTCTGTTCTACCAAGTCGATAACTCAACTTCTGATATCAGTAAATCCTACTCCACCGCCGCTTTATACCCATCCTGGAGGTGAGTTTCCAGTAGCTCAATCCGCTGCTCTAGATCATGGATTATGATTTCTACACGGCCAAAAACATCCTTATACCATGTTTTAAATGCTTTCTTCATGCATTTCATTTTGAATGTCAGATTCTCTAACCCACTACCATGCCCTTCATCTTCCCAACTTTTTTTGACACATGAAAAAAAAAATCCTTGTGCTCCACCCACATTTGTTGGAACCGAAAAGAAGATGGCCCATACCGTGGGAAATTCTGATCACAAGATACTATCATAGGTGAGTGGTCCGATGTAATGTGCCCCAAGTATCTCACCTAAGTTTGAGGGAGCAAATCTAAAAACTTGGAGTTAAAAAAACTCCGATCAAGACGAGCCCAACTGCTGGCTAACCCTTCATGCCCGTTGCACTAGGAAAGATTTTACCTTGGAATCTAATTTCAAGTAAACCACACCCATTGATCCAAGTATCAAACTCCTCCATCGCTATCAAAGAACAAGGAGCGTCCCCCCGCCAACCCCAACCCCCCCCGGCGGGCGGGGGCATTCATCATCACTCTTGATTATATTAAGTCCCCTAGAATCATCCATGGTAAATTAGCCTGCACATCCTCTTCTAGATTCCTCTATAATTGTCTATGTAGCCCATAATTACACTTAGCATATACGAATGTAATTAAGAACTCCATGCTCCTCTCCAACACCTTAACTATGATAAACTGATCAGTCATGCGCACATTACTCAACTTTACAATATTATCCCACAAAATCCAAATCTTCCCAGCCTGCAATTGATTAGACCAGCCATTCTCCAACCATAGAGATCTCATCAAGTTTCCCATTTTACTCTCATCAACAAAAGTCTCTGCCAGAGCTACAACCTAGGGTTTAAATTGTTTTATAAGCTTATTCAACCTTCCTCTTGAGGTGCCTAACCCTCTGATATTCCAATACATAACAGAGCCAATCATAATTCAATTTTAAGGGTCGAGTAATAACCCACTTGGTGCTTCTTGATAGACACAATTCACTCTTGCCTTCTCTGTTCTTGAGTCCACTATTTCCTCCCTCAGACAAATAATCTTTCTTTCCCTACTATAGCATTTAAAACATCCTCTTCCTGGTCAGACAAGGATTGCTGCTCAACGTCTGTATCGCCCTCTTGTATCTCTTGCCCCAGTTCATCCTTAGGCACCTTCTCCATCAGGACAACATCCTCATCACTTCCAACTTTAGCTTGTTCATCACAGTCCCCACTATGCACCTCACAATACCCCTGCTGCATGTTGTCTGGAACAAACTCCTGCTCTTCGTTTTGCCCACCTGCGATATTTTCCTCGTGTACAGGAGAGTTCATACTAGCAACACTAGTCCCCTGTATAAACATCCCCGGCTCACCCCCATCCCGCAATGTATTGTCCCCCTGTTCATTTTGCTTTTCCTTCTCTTTCAACTGCCTCTCTCCTTACTCTTCCATTGTACCAGTCTCCACTGCACCCTGGGCACTTCGTTTCGACCCTTCCATCATGGTTGTCTTAATTCCATTCTGGCACTCTATATTATTTTTCCCACCTACGGCATTTGGAAGTTTTTTAAATTCACGGTATTCCTTCCATGCCTTTTGCTTCCCTATTTTTTCAGCATCTCAGATACTATTTCCCTTCCTACAGGTCAGCTTGTTGTGCCCCTGCACTTTACAAGATGAGCAAAATGCTGGCGGAGTTTCAAACTCAACTTCCTGTTTGAAACCCGAACCAGGTGCACCAATAAAAAGAAATCCAGCTGTTGTTTAGAGGCATCCATCGCAAGATAAACACGTGCACCATCCGTTCTAGTCGCACAACATGTAGAGTTATCAGCCCCGATGAACTTTCCTAGCGGCGCCGTCAATATCCTGAGAATAGAGTCATGGTAATAGTTTGGGGGTAGTCCTGGAAGCATCACCCAGACCGGAACAATCGGAGTTTCCTACTCTTCAGTAAAACCCTGCATACAATGGAATACTCTGTAAGGGACACCATCAATCTCGCATGCCTCACGGGAGAATGCTTTGTTAAAATCATCTTCCGATGTTAGACAGACGAAAACATTTTTGTTCTTGCTCATGGAAGAGACGACCACAGTTCCAATTAAGCCCCATCTGTTCCTTATAAACAACCTTATCGCATCTAGAGTAGGTCTCTACTTGAGAAACCACAGAACCAACGAGGACCTGAATGGTGGCGCCCACCTTGCCACTTCTTCCTTTGAAAACATGAAACAAACCTGTCCATCTATGATCTTGGGTGGCCTCATCGGCAAGTTTACTTCCGGCAGAGCAATTCTTTCATTTTCGCTTTCTGTTTTGGTTTTCCTCATTTGCTTTTCTGATATCTAGTGAATTCTATTACTGGTCTCCAAATTAGCAGGAGTACTTTATGACAATTGAGAAATGCTATTGGTTTTCTCATAAGGGTATCCAAGGCTTTTGCCTCGACTACTCACCGGGCAATTACCGTACCCCACAAGACCTTGAGGGTGGCCTCAAGAGAATTATTGGGTGAGTTGAGTTTCAAACTCTTCTACTATCTACGGTGCTTATCAAGCTATACCTGCTTTAGTGCTTTCTATTAATCAAACAGACAAGTCTTAGGTGATAATCTCTACTTACATTTAAGAGGAGGTTTTTAATCAAACAGAGAAGTCTCAGTCGTTGACTTCGACACTGAGACTTCTAAAGCCACTTGGGAAAGGATGTTCATGCACGTTCACCGCTTAAAACTGGATGTTTCCGGATATTCCAAGTTCAATGTACATGATCATGATCGGTTTGTTTTCTTTAGCTTTCATGTACTACTAGACTAATGATGGAAACAGTATCCATCATAAGAAGCTACACGGAGCTCTGAAAATGGTTTCTTTTCTTTATTTTTTGTGTGTGAAAATGATATGCTTTTGACCAAGATAATTAAGGTTATTGCTTGCTGCAATTGCAAATGCTACGGACCCCAAACGTACTTTACCAGTTGTACGTCCACAATAGGCACAGACACGCCAGCCGATAAGGTTGATTTTTTTTTTTTCGGGAGATAAGTTGATAAGGATGAAGAGTGAAGCTACAGCTATTGAGAAAAGTCAACAAAAAATTTTGTTATTTATTTTTTTATATTTTTAAATATGTTTGTTTAATTCACAACATCACTTAAAAATATTTACTTAATCACTAAATAAAAAAATTAAAAAATTAAAAATTAAAAAAAGGCCTAACGAATTTGGGAGCTTTAGCATTTGTCAAGGTTGAATTTGTTTCTGCGTGCGTCGATCTATATAAGGACAGCTTTTCTTCAAACTGGTCGGCGGAAAATCCGTTTAAAAAATTAAACATCGAAGGTGTGCGCACATGCAGCTTAATTAGATTAATCACATCCAAACTCAAGTTTTCTATTTAGAAAATTAGATAATGTGTCATCAGGTCATCAGACTCCTAATTCTTCATGTTAAGATATGAGTAATGTTACTATATTCCTTAATTTATATCATTCACTTTAGTCTCTTGATATGGCATCATAATGTAGTGCCATGTGACTTATTAAAAAAAATTAATTTAAAACATAAACATAAAATAATAGAAGAAATTAAAGATTTTAGTCTTCCTCTTTTTTGTATTTTCAAACCCTTGTTTGTTTTAAATATATATATATATATAGATTAAATTTTTTTAATAAGTCACGTGGTATCACATTATTGTACGTACTATATGAAGAGAGCAAATTGAATGGTATAAATTAAAAGATATAGTAATATTACTATTTAGATGTTATCACATGGAAATATAAGGATATGACGTGGGTGCGTAGAAAATAGAAAATTATAAATGATGGAAAGTAAAGAACTTTTGGCCCACTTTTTCAGCTTTCTAATCCCCTTGCATAAGATTTTTATTTTCAATTTGATGTTCCTTTAACGATTTGATCAAACTGTTGGGTGAAGTAGTTGAAACACGATTGCAGGTGTCAAGAACCCACATCACATGGACAACTATTTCGTATTGGTCACGTTTGTAGTACCTATCATGTTTAAAAATGCTAAAAGAAATATATCATTTCTGTACTTTAATATCCCATGTGAAGCTTCAAAGAAACACAGCCTGTTTTGTGTTTGTTATTTGCAGTTTGGTTTTCCTATAATATGATTTAACAAAAGAATACGTAATGGTAAATTTTTACTTTAGAGTATTAGCAATGGATTCTTTATCTTTATATATAAAATTATATATTTTGAAGATTAATTTTAAATATAAAAAAAAAATTCTTATATTAGATTATGTATTTTTTTTGATTAAATAATAATAAAATAATAAAGAAAAAAGAGAAAAAAGAAAAAAGAGAAAAAGAGAAAGTTGAGAGGAGAGAGAAAAAATAATAAAATAATATTTGAAGAAAAAAATGACATCTTCAAATATGAATAATCACTTCATAATTATTTAAAATTATAAAAATAAATAAATCAATGTAGTTAATTTTATGATAAATTTATTTAAATTTAAAAATAAAAATAAAAATAAATAAACCATTACTAGTGTGACAAATTTCTATAGCTCTGCAGAGGACGTAACTGCTTATCAGCAAGGCATGCAAACTTTGCCCCTTCTCTCCAGCTCAGTTGCAATTTTCCTTCGTGCCGGAATTATTATTATTATTATTTTTTAATCTTTTCTGTGACCTTGAAAACATGCTTTCAATTTTACTAAACAAAACTTTCAAGAAAAATATTTTTGTGAAAATAAATACCTATTTGATTAGTAAATGACACATATTCGACAAGACTCAACTCGACTTTGACTCGTTAACTAATAATATTAAATAGCTATTGGATCAATATGAAAGAGTTACTATGGATTCAATGATTAGATTAGTTTTCGTGAAAAGAAAGTTAATTAGGGATGGAATGCTTAAAATTTTAGGAGTACAGAGATACTGTTTGGCCACATAAAATTTTTATCTCAAATATAAAATTCACATCTCATCATTATAATTTTTTCAAATCTCCATATAAAATATAATAAACAATTTAACTTTTTCTCTACTTTTTTAAATCCTAAAATAATAATAATATTAAAATATAATATTTTAAAAAGTTACCATAAATAATGGAAGATCATGGAATTGTGTTACTAAATATACTAACACTAGTTTAGAAACTTGGAATATCTTATAATTATGTGAATAATAGTAAAAGATTTTGAGTGAAAATGTTTTTATTAGATTTTAAAAAATGAGAGAAAAATTTGAACAAAAATAATATAAAGTTAAAAAATTATTTGAATATATTTTTTGCTTTGAAGTTTCTAAAAGTTCTATTAGTTTTGAGTTTGAATAATGATTAGACAAAAAAATTAAAAAATATTTTGTATTTGAGTATTTTTTTAGAATGAAAGTCTAAAAGTTTTAAAAATTTAAAAATTTTCTCAGTACCTAAACATGTCCTAAGACATGAACACTTCATAATCAGTTGGGGCCATTGGAGATGCACGTGGACATTAATTATATTTGTATTTTTCATTCACGTATTTATTTATAGTCCATACTCTCATGGTTGGTATGGAGTACACTATACTCTACTGGTCATTAATTCAAATTTTAAGATTCAAATGAGATTAACTTATTTCAATCTAATTTTAAGTTAAATCTAACATTTAAACACTCAACTCTCACATTACTAAACTCATTTCTACTAAAAACTTTCTTACACGAGTGAGCACAATCTTTTTCAAATCAATACATTTTTATACATGGGATCTACAACTTTTTTCATTTTCTCATAACTAGTACTAAATTTACCTTAACATCTAAACTCATTTTGGATAAACTCTACATAACTCATTCAACCTACTTAATTCACTACTATTCATAAATAACTCAATTCAACGTCCAAACATAGCCAGATTAAATAAATTCAAACTTGAAGGTATGTAACTTTTCAGCCGAGTTTCATCAATGCTTAGCTTATGTACTTGAGAAGCTCATTGACAGCTAACCAAAGTCGATGATTCAATGTATCTATATGGGTTCCCCACTACCAAAAACTCCTGTGCAAGCAACAATTAAATGTCATAAAGTTCCCACCATTCCTCTCTTCTTCTTTATGCGTGATAAATTATCTAATTCGATTAAGTGATAGGAGAGAAATTTTATTTCGATTAACTATATCAGTAGGTTAAGTAGATTCGACCTGTTGATATATATAATTACATTAATACTTAATTAAAATTAAAAAATTAGACCGAACTAGACCCGAATTGGTAAAATCGAAAATATCAATTTAGGAGGATAATCAATCCAAAATTAATTTTTTAAAATATAAAATCGATATATACCAGTTCAATTTCAAAATTTATGCAAAACTGATCCAAACCATACTGGTTTATTAGCGTCAATTTTGAACCAAGTTTCCTATGTTAAATAGTTCAAATTATTGAATTAATATAAATTTTGCAGCTTGAATGATGTCAAATGATTCCATTTACAATTGCGGTAGATCCAGTGATGTCAGATGGTTTTATTTATTATTATTACCCGTAGGAGAAGGCAGACAAAGTCAGAGGCCAAGCTTTGCCCACTACGGACTATAATCTTCTCCACACTACTATATCTCAAGCATTAAATATTTAATTAAAATTATAAAATTTAATTAGGACACATATAAACTGCCTAACTATGAACAAAACTGGGAAACTGACAAACCAGAAAGATAACCCTTGGTGTAAGTATATTTGAAAGGCCCGTGTCAAACTAACCCTTTATGAACTTGGAAGTTATCCCCACAAAAAAACGGAACATTTTCCAGAAGATGCTTGCTGCAGAACTTTAAGAATTCTGGGAAAATTCGGATATTTCACTAGCTAGACCCCATGAATCGATTAAGTTTGTTCATTTTGCAGCTCAATTTCATGTTCTTCCATGTCAAAGCACAATCTTCCTCAAACCAAGGGGATGGTCCACGAAATTTTCAACCAAGTCTTGGTGTTGTCTTAGGAATCCTCTTAATCATGTTCTCCGTGACAGTCGTCCTTCTGCTCTATGCCAAATTCTATCGGAGAGGATCTGTTCATGGCAATACACAGAACTTTGGATTTTTCAGATCAAGTTCTCGATTTTCCGGGATCGATAAAACTGCTATTGAGTCGCTTCCTTTCTTTAGATTCTCTTCGCTCAAGGGTACAAAGGAGGGACTCGAATGTTCAGTCTGTCTATCCAAATTTGAAGATGCCGAAATCCTCCGGCTGCTGCCCAAGTGTAAGCATGCCTTTCACGTTGAATGCATCGACAATTGGCTTGTAAAGCACTCGAGCTGTCCTCTTTGCAGGCACAAGGTAAGCGCTGAAGACCCATCAATTTTCACATACACAAACAGTATGAGATTGATGGAGCAATCAGAGCGGAGAGTTGACTCCAACATACAGCTCTTTGTCCAGAGAGAAGACGAGAATCGAGGGTCTTCAAGATTCAGTATTGGAAGTAGCTTTCGAAAAGCTGAAAATGGCAGTAATAATCATAAGGAAGAGAAATCGTTGATCCAGGAAGAAGATGGTGAGGGAGATGAGGATCATCATATAGTCTTGCATAAGCACAATCACAAGATCATTGTATCTGACTTTGTTTTCAAGAATCGGTGGAGCAGTGTGAGTTCTTCAGACCTGATGTTCTTGAACTCAGAGATGATAACCGCCATGTCAAGCAACAGATTCTCTTCTCTCACTCTGGATTCAAACAACGAGCAGTCCTCAACGGCAAGAGGTGTAGAAATTGAGCAGGTTATGAAGATCAAAGAAGAGATGGAGATGAAGAGATCATTTGAAAGCAAGATTAGCACACTGAGCAATACTGGTCCAGTTTCATTTCCAGGCCTTGCTTCTGCATCAGATTTTGCAGTAAATATTAGCCAGACATCAAGGCATATGAATCCAGGAGACAGAAGATCAATGTCAGAAATCACTGCTCTTTCAAGACATGGAGATTCGGGTATGATCAAGAGCAGAATTGGGGAGTCTTATATAGTTGGAAACGGGGAGAAAGAGGAAAGACTCAGACGGCTTTGGTTCCCAATTGCCAGAAAAACAGTTCAATGGTATGCCAACAGAGAAAGAAGGTCCCAACTGAATCAGAACACACCACAAGCATTAGATGTATAATTCAGATTATAGATATCTCCAAAGAATGCCATTTCCACCACTTTTACTTGAATTCATGGATACAGTTTCATGTAGATTTTAGGTAATATATACGCTGATAAAGATGGGAACAGATACAGATTTCGTTTTTCATTTCTGTTATTTCTTAAGTTTCGCAAATGGTTCTGAATTTCTGATGCCTAATGAGATTAAGTTTTCCTCAAAATAGATAATATATATATATTTATATACTTGAAGGCCCCACTTTATATGTCAAGGCTGACCTTAGCACTTCAAGTTGAAATTGTGAACCTCGTGAAATGAAAACTTTTGTCATACCTTGCAATAGAATATTGTCAATGATATGCTTTGCTCAAGTTTTGAGAAACAAGTTATTGCGATTGCAAGGGATATAACCCAACAAATCCGATAATAATGGAAGCAAGACATTGGATAAATGCTTTGACTTCTCCACCACACTATGAGTCTATGACATGTAAAATATGAGCTTAGTGTTATTTTGCTAAACCATCTTGGAGAAATAAGATGATGGAAAAAAAAATACTCTTTGTACTCCTATTCAGGATTATAAGTTTGGAGGGATCAAGTATCTATTGGTCTAGAATAAATAGTTGAATTAAAAATTTTTAGGAACACATTTAACAAATTGATAATATTAAAAAAATAAATTTCAAACTTCTATTCTTTCACGAATACCACTTGTAATTGGATTTTTTCCTTGGGTTGCAAGCCCAATATGTAGGCCTAAGTACGAAGAGGGCCCAAGTCAGCCAAATAATCCATTGACTCATTAAAGGGCCTTAGCCCTAGGACAGAAGTCAACCTACAACATCGAACGCGTTGGAAACTCACCATAACGCAAGGTAGGTAGAACATGCCACCTTGGCATCCTTCTATGGAGCCTAACCCCCTCTAGCTTTGAGTAGGCCAGTGGGCGCAAATCACGGGAAGTCCTTGATGCTCTGACGGATGGGGAAGTTAGAGCTTAACAGCATACACCCACAAGATAAACAGGGCAGAGAGTCATTCTGCATCAATTGCGCCACCTTAGAAATTATGCCACATTAAAAGAACCCGACTAAAGAAACTGCTGAGGGGATACAACCCCTCACACAAAGCATAGGCAATCGACCCCCGAAATCAAGTATAAAAGGCAATCCCCAAGAACTAGGAAGTCTCTTTGTACTCTCTATTCTTTTGCACTAAACTGTAAAACGATACTAACTTTAGCATCAGAGATTCCCAAGCCACCATCTCGTTGTGTTCTCTTTGTATTTACAACTCCCAGACCAAAGACCCGAGTTGCTGAGAGTTCGACACAAAAGCGTACGAAACATAGGCTTCACGTGTCCTTCATATGCCTACGAGAACCTGTTCTCAAATGACTCGAGGACAAAAGGAAGCAATGTCGATGGACATGGAAGCTAGATTAGCAGCAATGGAACAGGTGATGGTTGAGGCGGACACCGTACGAAAAGAGGAGGAGTTGCTAAGGGAAACCACCAACAAGCAAGGGGATGACACGAAACCCAGCAATAGTGAGCATGTTGGGTCTAGAATCGTTGGAAGGGACAGAGACACAGAGGAGGAAAGGCAGAACATGCAGAACAAACTGCGTAACCTTGAGGGAAAGTACGAAGAGATGGCGAGGAAGATGGGCACCTCGTCATCAGTGGACCAACTAATCACCAGCACGGGCCTGCGATATAGTGAGGAAGTGATGGCGGTGCCTCTACTACCGAAGTTCTGGGTCCCCCTCATGGAAATGTATGATGAGACTGGAGCCCGCTTGAGCATTTGGAAACCTTTAGGGCACACATGACCCTCCACGGTTTCCTAAGGGAAGTGGTCTACCAAGCCTTCTTGCTAACTTTAAAAGGACCGACGAGGGTGTGGTTTGGGTCCCTGTGCTTTTGGGTCCATAGACAGTAGGGTTGGCTTATCTATTCCTTACACAATTCATGGCAAGCCAGAGAAGAAGGTGCCCAAATGCGTACCTTCTCACCATCAAACAAAGGGAGGACGAGAGCTTGAAGGCATACTTGTTCGGGTTCAACAAAGATTGCATGACTACAGATGACCAGGACGAGAAGATAACCTTGGCCGCGCTCCTTAGAGGAGTGGGGCCTCGGTCCCAGTTCATGGTAGAGCTGGCAAGAAGGACCCCCACCACATTACAGGAGTTCATGGATAAGGCCGACAATTTCACCAATGCCTAGGACACACTCTGCGCTCTGATTGAGCTGAGGAGGAAGGAGCTGGAGCAAGTGGACAAGAAATGGAAGGCCCCAGCCAAGAACCAAGCTTGCTAGAAGGTAGAAAAAAGGTTACGCAGCGGAAGGAAAGAAGAATCCCCCTCAAAGGGCTTGGGATTTCGGTTTGACCGATTAGTGCACACCATCCAAAAAGACGACCGTCGGGCCACCCAAGATGATAACCAGCCCGCCGTTATTGCAGCTACCACTAATCCATCACCCACATCACCGAAGATTGTCATTCCTTGAGAGGAGAAAGATACCAGGTGGATTGGCTAACACAAAGATATGCTCCCGCTCGCCAGCCATAGTAGATGTGGAGGTGGAAGGTCCTGAGAGAGAAGCACTGAGAGGGACAATTGGCCAATGAGAGCCTAGAGCCCAAGGCAAAGAGAATCTGATTGAAGACCCCCACGTGGCCACCCCCATTCTCTGCAACAAGAGGGACCCCAGCAGGCGGAGATTAGGAACATCGTAGGGGGGCTCGTCGGCAGAGGTGTAACCTTGTCCAGGTGAAAGGCGCACGCTTGAGAGGGCTCAATACAGAGAAGTGTACTCAGCCAAGTACTGCCAGGCCAAGTATAAAAGAAGTGAGCCAACCCCACAATCTCCTTTAGAGAAAACGACAAGGAAGGGGTCTTTTATCTGCATGACAACACCCTTGTGGTAACCCTGTTAGTCGCTAACTTTACTACAAGAATGATCTTTATTGACAATGGCAGCTCAGCAAACATCCTCTTCCAAGAAGCATTCATCCGGATGGGGATAGACGCCACCCAACTCCAACTAGCTCCAATGCCACTCAAGGGTTTCTCTAGATAGACAGTCCAACCTATTGGGACCATCACATTGTCCATCTTGGCGGGCATCGCTCCCTACACGACCTCTGCCATGGTCAACTTCTTGGTGGTAAAGGCCCAATCATCCTAAAAAGCCATAATCAGTCGGCCAACCCTCAACAGCCTGAAGGCAATCACCTCCACCTACCACCTGAAGATGGAGTTCCCAACCTCTCAGGGGGTAAGGGAGAGTCAGGGAGAATAGGTCCTAGTGCATGAGTGCTACATGTAGGAGTTGAAGCCTAGAGCTAGTGGGGTAAACCCGACACACCCCACGATCCTTTGAGAAGGTAAAGCTCCATGCGAAGATGGCAGTAGAGGAAGTTAGATATACACCTCACGTGAAGCCGCAGCCGATCTTCGTTGACAACTCCCCTTGCCGTGCTGGAGGAGGAGTGGAGGGGCACATATCACAAAGAGCAAAGAGAGCAAACCGCCACGCTCCCAGAAGCTTTGCAAATTTACATTTTTATCTTGTATAAACTTTATTAATGAAAGTATAAATTTTTTCAAGAATAGAATGTGTCAAATCAATATCTCCCTCAATGTATATCTCCATCAATGTAAATCTCTATCAACGAAAACTACAACAACAAATTACCTCCCGCAGAGCACCAAAGGGATAGATAACGCCTAAGTGCTACTCTATCCTTCCTAGGAAGGAGTGCAAGCCAGTTTTCAGCTACCCGAAAATTTACCTTCTTCGTGAGCATCAATAGGTGAGAGCGAGTTCAATCCTAGACTTTCCGGTACTTATCTCCTTGTGGGGCTCCAAAGGGCTAGTTCTCCCTCCCAAATGGGAGAGCGGGTCAAGCCCTTAGGCCACCTGAAAACTTACTTCGACCTCTACTACAACGAAGAGTGGGATCAGCACCAACCTGTCCTCACTTACCTTTCTTGTGATGCCAACGGAGGGGGTACAGTTACAAACTGCCGAACAGGCTACTTCCCCTCGAGGGTCAATAAGCAGGACCGATACCCGGGGTGACCTGACCTTCTCCGTGAAGGAGAGCTAGTCCAACCCCTCAGCTACACAAACTACCTACCCTATCTCTGTCATGGCAAAGTGCAAATTGGCTTCTCGGTCGTCTGACATTTACCTTCCCCGCGGTATACCAAAAGGATAGGTGTAATAACTAAAGCTGCTTGATCCCTCCTGCAATGAAGTGCAGGCCTGCCCTCAACTGTCTGACAACTTGCCTTTCTTGTGACTATCAACAATCAGGAATGGGTCCAGTTTCAAACTTCCCTAACAAACTACCTCGGTCAATAGGAGGGACCAACCCCCACGATGGCCCGACCTCCCCCAAAGAGGAAAATGGCTACAGCCTAGCAACAACATGAACAATTTACCCTAACCTTTGCCAGCACAAAGAGTGTGATTAGTGCCAGATAACCCTCACTTACCTTCCCTACGATGCCAACAGACGGGAGTGAGTCCAGTCATAAACTGCTTAAATAACCTACCTTCATGTGAGAGCCGATAGGTAGGACCAACCCCCAAGGCGACCTGATCTCCCCACGGAGGATGGCTAGTCCAACCTCTCAATTGCCCAAACAATGAATCACACAAAATTGCCTAGGGACCCAACATGAGGGGAAGCCAAGAGTGAAGCGTCTCATGTCGCACATCGCATCAAATGACGAAAAAATCCCACAAGGAAGCCTAGAGGCCCGACACATGGGGAAGCCAAGATGTGAAAAGGTCACCCCTACCTAGAAGGGAGAAGGCCAAGCAAAGACACGAAGACCAAAGCAAGAAGAAATTTCCATCGAACTAGTCCAATAAGAATTGGTAGGGTAATTGTAAGAGGATTTTTTCCCCTAGGCGGCAGGCCAAGTATGCATGCCCAATTATGAAGAGGGCCTAAGTCAGCCGAGTAATCCATCGGCCCATCAAAGGACCTTGGCCCTGGGACATAAATCCATCATAACGCAAAGGAAGTGGGAACACACCACCTTTGCATCCCTCTATGGAGCTTAATCCCCTGTAGCTTTGAGCAGGCCAGTGGGTGTGAATCACGAGAAGTATTTGATCCTTTAACGGATGGAAAAATTAGAGCCTAACGGTGTGCACCCACATGATAAATGATGCAAAGAGCCACACCGCATTAAAAAGAACTTTATTGAAGGAACTGCTGAAGGGACACATCCCTTTGACATAGAACATGGGCAGCCGACCCCTAAAATCAAGTATAAAAAGCAACACCTAGGAACTAGGAAGTCTCTTTGAACTCTCTCTCTATTCTCTTGCACTAAACTCTAAGACGATACTAACTTTGATATTGGAGACTCCTCGGCCACCACCACAACCACCATCTCAAGGTGTTCTCTTTGTGTTTGTAGGCCCCAGACTGAAGACCCAAGTTGCTGAGAGCCTAGCCCAAATGCATGTGAAACAGAATGTTAACACCACTAATTGTGCATCTAAACTTTTCATAAGTTGCAATTATGAGAAGATGTTGAAATATGGAAACGATTTATTTATAAATTATAAAAAAAGGTAGTATATGTAAATTATAAACTAAGTTTTGTATTTTGTTGTATAGCAATAACATCATATATTTAAAAGTTTTTAAATTTCGCAATTGAATACTGCATAGCTGGAGAGTTAATGCTTAGAATATCTCCTTCTGATACCTTGGGATATAGAATGCAAAACTCTCGTATAGAAGAGTTGGGCTTCGTTGGATTTTGAGATGAAATATAATGAGATAAGATGAGAAATCTGTAAATAATAGTGAAATGATTTAAGTTAAAATGTTTTATGAGATTTTAGGAAAAGAGAAAAAAAATTTTGAATAAAAATATTATAAAGTTAAAGTATTATTATAATATAATTTTTTAATATAATTTTTATTTTGTAATTTTAAAATGTTAAAGTGTATTTTGTATTTTGTTTAGAAATTTAAAAATGTTATAATGATTAAGTAATGATTTAATGAAAAAATTAAAAATTAAAAATTAAAAATTAAAAATTAAAAAACTATTATATTTTAGTGATATTAAAAAATGATTAGGTAATGATTATGTAATATTAAGATCAGATGATGCACGTTAATTGCTCTGTGCTACCATGGAGAAGCTTGTTGGAAAGATGGAGATTGAGTAGAGCACACCAACATAGAGGAAACTTAGAATCAAGGATTTTGCTGGCGTCCAAACGAAGCTCTGTATTTATCTCAAATAAAAATTACTCCAGCAGTACCAAATCATATTGAACCGATGGACAAGCTCTGATTCTTGCAAAGATGTATCATCTCACCTCCAGATGCTTCATGTTCACATAAACAAGCTGGAAGTCAGGAACACATGCTTCATTTTCTAACTTCCTCATTTTTCCCCTCTCTCTCTCTTTAAAATAGACCCTAGAGTGTGGACTTTAGAATATTAGAGCACTAGCATTAGCTTCATCAAAAGTTAATGTATCTTCAAATTTTGATAAATTTACTTAAAATGAATCTATATTAGATTCATCGAATAGGTATTTGGAAAGCTTTGAGTACTTACAGTAATTGTTGCTCTTCCTTCAAATTTGAAAGTCTACTATTCCACATTCAAACTAATATTTTATTTTAATTTTAATATGCAATGGTTTTATTTTATTTTATTCTAAATTAGTTGGGAATCAATTATTTAAATACTAAATTAAACTATTAATGTCCATATGGTTAATATAATTACAAAATATGAAGAAAAAAATTAAAAATATTATTATTAAGAAAATAATATTATATTATTATTTTTCTGAATCTAATAGCTAATTCAATGTGAAATTATAGATATGAAGGTTTTGAATTTATGAAAAATGTGTACTTTTCATCAAATTTTAAAGATGAATTTGATGAGTCCAATGCTAATGCTCTTAAAATACTATAATTTCTTTTCTTCATTATGCAACCATCAATGACCAAACCCTTGTAGTTTTTTCCTTCTTTATGTTTTTTATTCCAATTTTCTTTTGCTTTGAACCTTGAGTTGTTCGTGCTTCATTCCATATGTTCATCTCACTTTTATCATATTATATAACAAGTGACCTTTTTATTATTATTTAATTATCACGTGTCTTTTCTAAAAAAAAGAAAAATTCAAAAAATGATTTACAAAATCATCTCATCAATGTTAGATCAAAGTTGGATGAGAATATGGTATACGGTGACTATTTTAACATATTATCTGCTACGAGGCTATCATATTTTGGTAATATTATGATTATCCCTATTAATAGGGGATGATACAAACATTACTATTTCACATTTTTAACATAACTGTATAATAAAATATTATTATTTTTTTAGTTTAAATCTATTAAATTCAATGGAAGTTTAAATAAATTTAAAAATATTAATATTTAAATTTGATTAAATAGTTGAGCAAAAGTTTCATAATAATTGTATTTATATCATTATTTTAAAGTAATAGTTGATACCTCGTTCTTTGTCCCCCTATTAAATGAAAGAATCCACGGACCTTAAACTAATACGCATAAGGTCAGCAAAATTAATAGAAGGTGACACATTATATTTTAAACTAATAAAAATTTATAATTTTCATCATGTCCTAAAATTAGACTTGTAAGTAGGGCTGTGCATAAAAGGCCTTGAGCCCGATCCATTCGTAATACCTGAAATGGTCAACCCGTATAAAATTGGTTTCACTAGGTCAAACTCTAATACGAGTATAAAGACCACATTATCTGTCGAAACCGATCCACCGAAAACAGCCCATTAGAGCCTCTCTAGTTCTTCTTCTCAAACTCTATCCACCGACTCCATTCCTCCTCCCCATTAGCCGTCGCCGTTGACGTTCACCGTTGCCGTTCATCGTTATCATTCGTTGTCGACCTTCTGTTTCTGCTGCCCTCTGTTGCTACTCCACCTTGCGTCTAGATCTTCCCCTACGACGGCTTCGTCCTCTACGACCCACATGGTTTCTGGCACGATTCCTACACTTTCTTTTCGATTGCTTTCCAGTATTTGTTCCTTGGGTCTGTAGATCTCTTCACCTTGGCCTAGTTCCTACACCCTTGTTAATCTTTCTTTTCTTTTTCTTTCTATCCTTGCCTTGTGCTTCATCTTCGCCGTTTTCTTCCTCGTTTCCATACCATTCGTTGTCGTCATCGTCCGTCGACGATGAGTTTTCGTGGGTGTTTAATGGTTGGAGTTCGTCGGATTCAAGGATGGCTCGTGGTGGGAGGGGGTAGTTGATCTCCTCAAACCGGGACTTGGGTTTGGAAAAGTTTAGGCGTCTGAGGATTTTGGGTCTTGCTTGGCATTGGGAGAGTGGATCATCGGAGTCTGTGTGGAAAGATTGTTTGATATTCTTGGAATTTGGCTGGTCGATGTCGAGGACCAGATGATCACGAATGGGTTTAGAACGGGTTCGAACCATGAGAAACGAGTTTAGAACAAACGAGGCGAAAGCGAGGAGAACAAACGGGACGTGTTAGGGTGGGGTTCAGATACACAGATCTCGAGTCGTGGTCCCATGTCGCTGAACCAACTGAACTTGTTGCTCGCCATCAATGACGACTCGTCCTCTAGATCCGCGAACTTCTCCTCCAGCTCGAGCTTGGCGCTGCGACGGTTTTGGGCTTTACGGGTTTGTTCGTCGAGTGGTGGTTTCTAGAAGCCGGCCACGGGTGGTGGTGCTCACAGGAGTAGGTGACCACTAGCATCGTCCACGCGGCTCCTCATTACCTGTTTTCTCGCCAGACATCCTTTGGAGTGAATAAGTTTTCGTTTTTGATAGATGGAAAACGCCCTAGTTTTTAAAGTCGGGTCATACGAGTTCGACCCGATTTGGTTTTGTTCGGGTCGAGTTCGTCCGGGTTAGCTCCTAAAATGAGGTCTTGCGGGTCGGATACAAAACCGGCTTTACCAGGCCGGGTTGCAGGCCTACTTGTAAGATTATGTTACATCATCTATTTTTCCTAATTATTATAATTAAAAAATTTATTAATCTTTACCTTTGCCTTCCGTCGTTCTCCTTCCTCTCTAGTAAAATGGTAACTGTTTATTGTCACGTGTGCTCGCTCATCTTTACAATTCTTAATAAAAACATACTTTTCATGTGTATATATGGACAATTGTACTCAGCCGCTCAGCATGCACTATTGGACGTGTCTCTAATGTATTTGTATTTTTTTTTTTAAACAATTTTTAAATATTTTAAAAAATACATTAATTTACTAATATTCACTTTCTTAACAATTAAATAAAATATATATATATATATATATACCCACACACACACGAGCGATTAAAATGAGAGATTAAAACCTTAGAGCAAAGCATAACATTTTCCATATATATGTTTTTTTTTTTGAGGGGGGGACGCATTCATGTTCATAATATGAAATATAAATGCAAATGAAGTTAAATTAAGTAATCAGCTTTGAATTCATAGCATTGTCTTCTTATCCATTTATAATTTAAGGTGATTATTGATAATTACCGTCATGATGGTTTAATAATTCATTGTGTAGGCCCGCGGCTGACGTGGTGACAATTTTTAATTTTACTGGTTTGAGGATATTTAAATGTTGAGGAGCATATGACGTTGAGATTCCATGCATATATGCTGGAGTGAACAGAAATTAGAACAATTAAGTACATGATTAAATATTGCAAGTCATTCAAATGTCATCATATACAATGGCACTCTCAATGGACCTCTCTATGTAAACAAACCACTAAAATGAGTTTAATATCTTATAGGTGGTCCAAAGGACCACATGATATTAAATAAAGCTTTTAGGGAAAACCCGCCAAGCTAGTGTCGCATTTGGCCCGATGAGTTGAATTGATGCACGAGGTTAGTATATTCTATTAAAACCCTTAATTGCAATAATTTCTAACGAGAGATCATTGAATTAAAGACTTCTTTTTAAATTATTTGAAATTCACTTCTCGAAATTTCTTATTGAGTATCTATCTATGCACTCTCGAGATTGGCCAAGACTTTTGTTCCCGAAGACCCAATAAAAGTAAAAATTTACAATTTGTGTAAATGTCATTTTCTATTCCGTTGTTTTTTCCTTAGTCAAATTATCGAGTCAGATTTAATAAATTATAAAATTACAAATTTATCTAAGGAGAGTATAATTAATTAGGCTGCAACCCGAGCAACCCGTCCATGATTCTAGCTCAACCCAACCCTTATATATGAAGTATCAACCAGACCCGACCCAGATAATTTGGGACAATAACCATTTCCTACGCCAACACGGCCAAGGAATTCAGTTCCAAAAGGGTCAAAAGCAAAATGGGCCTTAATCATAAACCAGCCATAGCAAAAAGCCCATGTATATCCATTTCTTGGGCCTGTTGAGTGCGTCGAATATGCTACCATGCATCCACAACCAATGCAGAATCATAACATCTAATTATATAATATATTAATATGATACAAAAATATAACTCTAGTTTTCGAGTTTTGGACATTATGCATGTTTGGATATGGAGTATCTAATTTTGCGAATAATAGCGAAATTATTTAAGTTTTGAGCATTTCGATGTTTTATTAGTTTTGAAAATTGATAGTTTATGTTCAATTATTGTGTAAAAAGTCTGTGAAGATGTAATTTTGGACTATGGTAAAAAATCAAATAAAAGGGTATATTAATCAATATTTTGAATTCCATTTCGTAAATCACTTCGACTTGGATACTAGAATGTAATATTTTAGTATCGATACATACCAACATACCGTTTCCATATTATAAAATTTTACATATATATTTCATATTTATAAAAAAAAAATAGTAATCATCAAAAAAATATAATTTTATATGTCAAATAATATAAGTCTTTGAATCACTTTATTTCTTGAAAATTTGGAAATTTAAAAAATGTATATTCCTTAATTTACGTAATATAAGAAGCGAGAACTGAGTTCCATATAACACGTCATGAAGGAGAAGAGTTGCTGTCACTTGCACGGTACCAATGTGAGTGACAGTGGCTACTTCTCCATTTGGAAGTTTAACAAAATTAGAGGTGGTGGATGTTATTGTGGTGAAGAGAGAGGGGCTGCAGATCATATGATCTGTAGCCCCTGTGTCAATGATCCAAGTTTGAGAAGTAGAAGAAAAGGAAGACAAACATAAAGAGATACCAGCAGCGGATGAAATGGGGGCTTGAGCTGGAGGAATAAGTTGAAGTTGGTTTGCAGATGGAGAAGTAGTCAAGTTTGTCTTGTGCAGCAAGGCTATAATCTCTTGATATTGCTCTTTAGTCAACATCTTGCTTGGATCAGTGATTGTTGCTGGAGAATGATTGTCCATGGAGACAACATTGAGGCGTGACTTGTAATACTTGTGTCTAGGGGGATAGCCGTGAAGCTTGTAGCAACGCTCAACCGTGTGTCCAGTCATCTCACAGTGAGTACAAACAGGGGCTGTAGCATTTCCAGACTTGAAGCATTGGGCCAAAGTATGGCCTGTGATTTTACAATGGGTACAGTATGGCTTGTCACGCTTGGGAAAAGGTTGAGATGGTCGACGTGCAGCCAATGCAATGGTCTCAACTGGAGGAGCAGCGGAGGTGATGAGATGATGACGTTCTTGTTGTTGAATGTAGGAAAATACCTTGTTGACAGGTGGTAGAGGATCAATTAACATAATCTGGTCACGAACATTTGTAAACGAGTCATGGAGACCCATCAGAAATTGGATCACACAATCTCGCTGGTATCGGTCAGAGATGACTTTCGTTGAGGCACAAGAGCAAACAGGTAATGGGTCATAGATGGAGAGTTCATCCCATATTGATTTAAGTTTGCCATAGTAGTTACTTACCGTATCAGATTCTTGTGACAGATTGGCAAGAGTTTTCTTCAATTCATAGATGCGGGGGCCATTTTGAGGAGAAAACCGGTCCTGTAATTCAAGCCACAATGCACGAGCATCATCAACAAAGGCAACCGATGGACGAAGAGGTAGGCTGATAGCATTTTGAAGCCAGGACACAAGCATGTCATTGCATCGTTCCCACAAAGAGAGAAGGAGTGCAGAGGTAGTGGGGGGTTTTTGGATAGTGCCATCCAGAAATCCAAGTTTATTCTTGGCCCTCAGTGCTCGCTGAATGGATCGGGACCAAGTGGAGAAGTTCTCGATTGTGAGATGTTCGGTGACCAGAATGGTGCCAGGATTATTAGAGGTTTCTAGACGGTATGGGTTGTTTGGATTGCTGAGATCAGTGAGGTTGAGAGTTGGAGTTTCAACCTGGCTCTCCGATGCCATGATAGAATGTGTAAAGGTCTGGTTTGCTGGAAGAAAAATGCAGCAGAGTAGTGAAAGAGATGAAAAAAGTTACTCTGTTATTTCCTTTTCTGAAAAAGTAATCTGAGCAAATGTACAGTAGCCTATATATACAAGAGGAAAAAGGAAAAAAAGGAATATACAATATTAGAGATGGAATATACAAAAGTGCCCTCAAGCATATGTGCAGCACAAACGTAATGATCAAAACTGTTGGGAATCTGTTAGGCATGTAGTGGTGTTGCTCTCTCTCGGTTTTGCTCTTGTTTGTGTGACAGCTGACTCATCATTCTTTAATAGAAAATGACAAATTATCTGGAGATGGTGATCTTGGTACTGATAATTTATTGAGAGATTAGCTCAAGCAAAGTTTTGAAATCTTTGGAAGCAATCCCATCAGGTCCGGCAGCTTTCACTACAAGCTCTTTAAGATCTCTGATCTTCTCCCTCATCCTCCTTCCATGTTGATCATGTCCCAGAACGAGCTCCAAGCTCTTGACCATTCCCTTCTTTGTAAACACCCCTCCCTCAACCCTAACCCCTATCTCCCACACGTCCTCTACCATCCGTCCGTTCATCATCTGGTCGCCTAGGATCGGCCGGCAGATCATCGGAACCTCACCGACAATGCTCTCAAACACAGAGTTGTATCCAGAGTGTGTAACGAACACGCCTACTGCTTTGTGTGACAAGACATGAGCCTGGGGTGCCCAGGGAACTATTTTTCCTTGCTTCCTTGTCCTCTCGAGGAACCCATTCGGCAGAAATGCTTTGAAGTTTTCCTTAAGAGACCAAAGAAAAGGAACGCAACTCGCTTCCAGCGCCTCTGCTAAAGCTGCAAACTCGTGGGGTGGCACCGCCGCCACTGTTCCAAAGCTTATATATGCTACCGATGTTGGCTTTTGCTCGTCCAACCATGGGAGGCAGCCTGTGGCGTCTGAATGCGATGGGGGTAGGGGTGGAGTTGGGACTATTAATGTGAGAACACCCACGTACAGAATGTCTTGGAACTTGGACTTGAGATCCTCGGTGAGTATGGTTGAGTTTAGTTCTTGGAAAGAGTTCATGACAACAGCATTTGCTCGGGGCAGGACCTCCCAAATTCTGCGCAGTGTGCGTGCGAAAATTGATGAAGAATTTGAGTGATTACCTTGAAGTATTTCTTGGGGTAAGTCCCCGAAGCCCATTACGGAGAGTCCTGGAATGGCATCTAGGGTTTTGTCAATAGGGTTTAGATCTCCCCCTGCACCGCCATTACCATGAGCTTCACCGCCACCGCAAGCTTTAGCATAAGTCTCGTAGATGAGAGCACTGTAAATGTGGGCTGAGAGGTCGTGGGGTGCGGAAACGTATAAAGGGACCCACTTTACATGCATGTCAGCAGCCATATCGCATCCAAAGACCAAGAAAGCATCGGTCAAGATGCAGGTGATCTTTTGCTGCCCAGTCTCGGCCACTGCCATATCCATGGCTTTCCGGAAGCTCTCAGGTGCAGCCTCAAGGAACAGCTCCACTTCCTCGAGGGGATTCCCGGGAGTGAGGACATGTCCCTCCGGCACGCCATCCGCAACATCGTAGGATTTAAGGTTGTGTGGGAGGTGAGCTCCTGAGGTGGCAGAGAGCTTTTGGTTGGATTTGGCAGTGTTGAGGAAGGAGAAACTCACATCAGGGGCGGCCGATGCTAATCTTGAAGCTAGGTTGAGTAAAATCCAGGGATGGCAGCCAAATGGAAATGCAAAAACTGCAACATGTTGATTTTTTCCTGAGCTTTGAATCATTTTTCTTGGCTTGATTTGCTGCTAGATAATAGATAATTTGAGTACTGTATATAACTGGTATTGTGGGCAGTGGGCATGCGTGCAAGAACCGTGAGAGGTTTATAAGATATACGACAGTCAAAGTCTTCGCGCTTGACTGTTAGCAACAGGTATTATTGAGCACGTACCGAAGGGTAGCTTTAAACCTAAGTCTGACTGGCCGTAGCCAGACGTTAGGTTAGAACTCCCGCCAACTCACATTACTCCAATCTTAATTAGAAGGAAAATGATATAATAACAGCTATACTACAAATTGTTTACAATTTAGTCTAAATTAAAAATAATTATTTTATTTACTTTAAAATGTTACAAGTACATAAATTTGTTTTTCCCTTGCAGTCTTTGTTTTTCCTATCCACAGTAGCTTCCACGCATTCCCGGTCATTTCTAAATACACAAATGAGTAATGTTATATACAGTCGTGAAATGTATAAATACCACACAATCACTTTGAAAAAGAATAGAATCTATGATTAAAAAAGTTAATTTTTTTATGTAGGTTTCATATTAATTTATTTTTTTCAAAGAAACTGCACTGCACTTGTACAACCATAACTGCAAATATCATTTCTCTATACGAATTAAGGGTTTGTTTAGAAATATATCTCATTTCAAAATTTTCATTTTATCGCATCTCATCCGATCCCTTCTCCTTCCCAAACAATTCAAATACAAAATTTTTAAATTAATCATTATAATTTTTTCAAACTAATTATTATAACTTTCTCAAATTTTTAAATAAAAAATAAAAAATAATTCAACTTTTATAAATAATAAAATAATAATAATATTATAAAATTATATTTTAATAATATTTTAACTTAATATTATATTTTATTCAAATTTTTCTCTTTCATTTTCTAAAATCGTAGGATTTAAGGTTGTGTGGGAGGTGAGCTCCTGAGGTGGCAGAGACCTTTGGTTGGATTTGGCAGTGTTGAGGAAGGAGAAACTCACGTCAGGGGCGGCCGATGCTAATCTGGAAGTTAGGTTCAGCAAAGGCCAGGGATGGCTGCCAAATGGAAATGCCAAAACTGCAACATGTGGATTTTTTCCTGATGGCTTGACTTGATTTATAAGGAACCGAGAGAGATTTATAAGATATATTAATGAGAAATACTTTTTATAATTGAGAAATGCAGTTGACGTGTAGTCGTAAAGAAAAAAATAAATTAATACAAGACTTATATAAAAAAAAAATTATTTTTATAATTTTTTTTATTTATATAAGTCTCTCTGAATATAAAATAATTTTTTTATAATTTTTTTTTATTCATTCTATACAATCAACTGTACGTCGATTACATTTATCGACTGTATCTAACAAAGCGCTATATTAATAGCATCACACATAATTCCAAACTCTTCAAGACTGTTGACAACAAATATTAATCATTGAGTACGTACTGAATGGTAGCATTAAACCTAAGTCTGACTGGTAGCCAGTTAGATTAGCACTCCCCCCAACTAACTTTACTCCAATCTTTGAACATCCTCAATGATTAACTAAAATTAAAGGTTTTTTTTTTTTTAATGAATATAAATTGAATTTAACTTTTAATTATTTTATTCACACAAATTTTCACATTAAATTATTTATTTATTTTTTATATAATAATAAATAATATTAAATTAATATATTTATTTATATCATATTTTACCATTATATTAATTATATGTTAATTAGTAATTATATTCTAATTAAATTATTGGTTAACAAATCATTTTTTAATGATCATTTAATATTAATAATTACAAATATCTAATTAAATTCTAAAATTCAATATAATATTAATAATCATTGTTGACATTAATTATTGTAGTAAAAGTTAAAGAAATTGAAAATTTTTTGAAAAAATATTAAGGGAAGAGAGAGAGTATTACTAAAAAAGTAATATATCATTAAATAGTTCAAATTAAATTTGACTTTACTTTTATAAATATTGTAGATAAAAATCAAATTTTTTAACTTTACATAATCTATTACAATTAATTTTTGATCCATAATAGTTAAAAGTGACTTTTTGTTAGAGCATCCATATTGGGTTTCCCATCCCCATCCCTATAATTTAACTCAAATACTCATTTTCTCAAATTATTCCCTAAAATTTGTTTATCTTCTAAAAACCTCCTACATCTCATTCTTCATCCCTATCTCTAAAAATTTTTTTATTACTTTTTTCTCTCTCTTCCATTTACAATCTTAACTACTAACTCTTTTGTCTTATTATCTTTTTTTTTTTCCAAATATCAAATTCAACTAAATATTTATTGGAGATTTTGACTATCCAATACAGTATTTTTTTTAAATACTAATTCGTTTTATAAAAATAGAATTTTATTTTTAATTAGTGAATTTTCTAATAATGGCAAATTTAATTAGAAGAGTACTTAATATCAATTTCTCTAATGAAGATCCGTAGTCACGTATTGATGATAAAATTTTTTATTTGGATGAAATAGTAATATTTTCTATCTTTTTTAATTAATGGTAACCAAGACCCACGCTCGTATTGCATGCAAAGTAATAGTAATCAAGACCCGCTTCATAAAATAATTGTCCCAAACATAATTGTCCCAAACATAAAATAAATAACATGATCATAAATAATCAATCCAAATCGGCATCTCTAATGCGTCTCGCCATGATTTCCCTTTGGAGTTGCTGGAAATAAAGCCGCTGCATTTCTGGCATGACACTCAAATCCATCATCATGATGCACTGATCTAATTCCTTCTTCGCGATCTTCACTTTCTCAGCCTCCAATCAAGATACCAAACAACATGCAAAACAAAATAACCAAAAATACAAGCATCCCCATCTGGTTTAATAATATATCGAATATATAAATAATTATAAAGGCTCAGAATAGTGTAAATATTGACATCATGTGTAAGCAAGGAGCCCAACATCGAATGGCTGCAAAATCTCACCCGAACCCCGATTGCCTTTTGTGGTATGTATCACAAACTGCAATATAGCGATTCGGGTGAAAATTACCCCGCCATATCGATGGGGCCCCAATTACACTTCTGAATTAACCCCATCATCACAGCCTAATTATATTCCCCCCTCCCCCGAATGACACGAAACACTGCAAATGACCAAACAACAACGAAGAAATTACTCAATGACCAACAATAAAATATATTCATAGTCTGTGTCCCACATGAAAGAGATAAAAACAAAAAAAAAAAAAAGAGACATATAAAAATAAAATGGTATCTAGCCAGTACAGCCACGGTAAGAAGGTCTATCCACTCATATTCACAAAATAAAAAACACGAAGACCAGTGTTTTTCAACCACTAGTTAATAAAAAACAATACCTTGTGTTCTTCCCAAACAATCCTACCTCTAACCAAAAAAAAAATACCATAGCTCTAACAGAACAAGCTACAAAGCATGTCTGTCATACGCAATGAATTGTATATTAAGAAATAGGTCAGGCCATACCATAAAGAAAAAGATATTATATATAGATAGATGTTATATATAGATCTGTGTTCAAACAAGGTAACTGTATAGAAAAACTTCAAACATCACCGTGATATTCAACAATTATATGGTCATCAATGACATCAACTATAATAGAAGAGGATTTAAAAAGTAAGAGCAGAATTTGTCGTGGGATCCCCATCTGTAAGAGCAGAATTTTTCATATCAATTTAAACATGCAATGAAACGACCAATTCAATTCAAAGAAATAAGGAAAAAAGTAATAAACCAAATGTATACAGGTAAACTAGGATATTTGAGACTTTGAATGGAAAGCGTCAGCCTCTCGAGCATCCATAGCAAAAACCATTAAATATGGTAGCATTCACAAATAATTACTCCTTAATATTCCATGGAAATATCGCAGAATGGTGCTCTCCCATGTCCATATCACAATGCATACAAGCAAAGAAAGAAGGGAAGCAATTCATAACCCAGGAAAAACCAGGAAAATAAATCAATGAAACAGGATTAAGAAAAAATTGACAAAGCCACAAAGCAGAGTCTTTCGTAAGCTAGTAAGCTCCAAGCTCGAAAATTCAGCCACCGAGAAAGAGAATGGAATTCACATAATCGGAATAATGATTTTGATCATTTTATGGGGTATTTTTTGCCCCATTAAAATTTCTTCATGGAACCTAGCTGATAATCATTTACACATAAGATGTGATATAAAGTTCTATTTCCAAGGCAATAACCATTAAAAGGTTGTGAGCCGTATAGATAGAGCAAATAAGATCAGAAAGGGTCAGATCTTAATGATTCTCCTATGGTTATGATGGCATATAGATGAGACAAATATAAAATTTGGAACAAACAACAGAACAGATCTCTCAAACACAAACTGAGTCACATCCAATTTACACATAAAACACTAGAAAGTGAAGTAGGTTACCTTTCCCTTCAACAAGCTTATGATACCCAGAATGGAAAAAATACAATCGCAGACAAGAATCCAAAATTTGAACTTACAATAAATGAAAATCACAAAAGGGAAATATTAGGTTCCTAGTTAATTGCGATTAAAATGCACCAAAAGAATACAGAATTACACCTTTGAACCTGTACTTGTATTCATACTTCGAAAACTTTTCTAAAAAGAAAGCCCAGAATCCAAAATTATCAATAGACCTCAAATCAACGAATTGGCAGCACCCCTCGATCACAAATGTTTCAGCACATAATGTAACAGAAGAAGAAAACAAAACCAAATCTGGATTGGGTTTAACTTTCTCAACCAAATCGAATACCCAAAAAAGAGAGAGCTCCAAAACTAAAATCAACACCGACAATAGAAGCAATACATGGGTACTGCTTAATTTTCATTTCAAACAATATATAGTCAATCAAAAACAAATTTATACAGCATCCCACGGGGAAAAATACCATAATTTCATTCCAATCAATATACAGTCAATCCCACAGATACTCCTTACTTCCTCCAACAAAAAGCGATTCGGACAAAACAGGAAACCCAGAAGAAAAACAAATCCAAATCAGAGAATAAAATAGCACTTACAGTCGAGGAGGGCAGAATCCGGCTGTGCTGCGTTGCGAGGGAGGGGGGGAGGGGGGGAGAAGAAGACGCGGGCTGGAAGGGGCAACCGTTGGGGCGAGAGAGCGATGCGGATGTACAGTGGGTCCTCAAATATGGGGACCTCCTGTAGCACCCCTAATTTTCATCCCCATTTTGGGGAACGAGATAGAGAGGGTTTTTGAGCCAAACCGCATAATTTTTCCCCAAATTATAAAGATAGGGGTGAGATGCAGAACGGGATGGAAATGCTCTTATATATGCATATTCCATCAACAATACTACAAATTATTTATAACTAAGTACTATAAAAAATTATTATTTTATTTACTTCAAACTGATACATTAATGCAGGGTGCATCTTTCTCGATCGTCGTGAGCAGCCTTATTTGATTCTCTCTGTTTAGTGTGGTGAGCAGATCACTTGGCTCCAATCCGTTTTGTTCTTACTAAGTGTCCGTTTGATTATATAATAAAATGAAATGAGATAAAATATTTTAAATAATAATAAATAAAATATTATTATAATATAATTTCTTAATATTAATTTTATATTAAAATTTAAAAAATTAAATTATTTATTATATTTGATATGAAGATTTAAAAATATTATAATCATAAATTAAGATTTAAAAAAATTATAATAATGAATTGATTAAAATGAGATATTGAAGATATTTTAGATTTTAATAACCAGGCCTTAGAGAGCATCTTTTTCCGTAATTTAAATTTCCATGTCTCGATAGGATTCTAACATAGGATTCTACAATGAAAGGGCTATGACAAATAAGATTGATGGAACTCTGACATTACCTTTTGAGTCAGAGTTCCACCAGCACTATTCTACCAATTTTTCCACCAACACTATTCGTGGCAGCATCCTAATGGAAAATGATAGGGATCTGGTTTGGGGATCTCGTTCATTTGTTCAGCTCCCTTTTTTTTTTTATTTTTTTGAATTTTTTTTTACAGAAAAATTAAGAAAATATTGTTTAATTATATTGTGAATTTTATTCATTTTTTCAAAATATTTAAAAGTATTAAAAAATGATTTAAAAAAATATTTAAAAGTGTTTTTTTTTTTTTACTTTTTTCATATTATTTTTTCAACACTTTTAAATATTTTGAAAAAATGAATAAAATTCACAATATAATTAAATATAATTTTCTTAATCTTTCTATAAAAAATAAATTCAAAAAAAAAAAAAAAAGATTAGCAGGACAAGTTAACGGATCCCTTAGCGGGATCCCTAGCATTGTCCCATCCTAATTTATCTCGTAGACTCCTCCTCTTGGTATCGACTATGCATTAATAGCAACAAGTTATGATGGCTTCCATTAGTATCGGTTTAATATAAACTGAGATCTAAGATTTAATTTAAATTAATTATTAATAATCATAATATAATTAAATATAAATTATTATATAGAATATTTTTAAAATTTAAAATATTTATATAAATTTTTTTTTAAATTTATATTATATACAACAATTTAAAATGAGGTCTCAATATAAATTTAGTATCTCAATTTAACAAAATCTTAAAAAATTATTTAAAATATAAATAATTCATTGTATTAAATATTAAATTTAGCATTATACGGCCTGCACACATTAAAAAATATAAAAGTTATTTAAAATTTTATATAATAAAATAGTTTTTATTTTTTATTTTTTAAAATACCTCAATTTTAATTTTAGAGACCTTATATAAAGTGGAAGCCTTAAGCAATAGTGGCTTACGATGGAGCCAACCCTGCTCAGTATTAATAAAGTTTTGAAGCTCCACTTTTGTTTTGGTGACAATAGAGTTTGGGTGAGAGAAGCCTTTCCCATGTATAATATTATTCCTTCTATACTAGATCAGCGGGGCAATCATAGAAGCTTTACCTAGCTCATCATGCTGTAGATTTTTTTGTAGCTGGCTCCATACGTCTAAGCAGGAATTGCCATGGCCTGACATCTTCTATATCCTTGGGTCAAGGCACATGCCAAAGGTAACTTCTAGACCATTTTCTGAAAATTGAAATCAGGGCTTTAAAAAAAAAAAATAGAAAACCGATAAATCAGACTAAACCAGACCAAATCGGTGGATTTAGTTTGATTCTAAACTAGTTCGGTCTAGTACTAGTTCCTATTTAGCAAAATCGGTACTATTTTGATCTTGATTTTTATAACACCAGTTTGAACTAAACCAGACCGATACATATATATATATATATATATTACTTTAAATTTTTTATATTATATATAAAATATTTTTATATGATTTTTTATATTATATATAATTTTTTGAAGTATGCTTTTGTTTATTTGTAAAATTAGAAAATTTGAACCGAACTGAAATTGAAAAAATGGGAAGCTTACATTTAATAGTAAATCGGTCCGGTATCGATATCTAAATTTTCAAAATCGATGTATACTAGTTTGGTTCTAAAAGAAGCCCAAAACTATACCGTTACACCCCTAATCGAAATACTCTACACACTTCATCCTAATTTGGGCGTCAGAGATATCCCATACCACACTGAGCCACCGCCCTTTTTTATTTTCTTCGTGCAAGATGTTGGAGACCATTAGCAGGAATGCAAAACACGTTCACTACAGTTAGCACCATACGTGGAATATTAGTATAACAAATTCAACATACATTTTGTATGCCTACGACAATAAGTTATCAAGCAAACTTTTTCGATTCTGATCATATACAGGCTACATGTCGGGCCCTTTTCCATGCTTTTACTGAATTTTGACCATATTAATGACCATATATGTTTGTTAATTGGATAGAACATATTCTATTGTATTTTAGATGATATTCCACATTAACAAGTTTATTCTATTACTTATCTTTTCTAACTGATTTTAATTTTAGGATCATCGAAAAACTCATTTCCTTAGATAATGTGTATATACAAATTCCGTAACTACTAATAATCTAAATTAAATAAAGCAACTAAGATTAGAAAAATAATAGGCACTACAAGAAATCTGGTCTATTCCAGCGATTTTTATATCGTTGTAAAAAATATCGTTGGAAAAAATATCTTTTTGCAGTGATTTTTTAATTGCCGCAAGTATTAAAATCAAATATAACCAATCATTATCTAAACCATTAATCAAGACTTTTGCAACGATGATTAATCGCCGGGAAATTTTTTTTTTCCCAGCGTTCCAAACAACGTCGAACGTCGTGTGTAGGCGCGAAAACTAGACTTTTATTCTCCCCCTTCCCCTTCTCCCCCCCCCCCCCCCCCCCCCGGGTGATTTCTTTCCTTCTCCTTTCCTTCTCCACTTCTCTCCGTTCCTCCCTTCTCCAAAATCGCATGAGCACGGAACACCATTACTCCACCCATTTCAGCCGATTTCATCTCCATTTTCGATCACCACCCCCACCCCCTTTTGCTCCCACAGAAGTTAAACTAGACTCGATCGGCCTCTTCCTCTCTCGCACGTTGCTTATCTTTGTATCTCTTTCTCACTCTCTCTCTCTCTCTTACTCGTTCTACCCTCTGACTTCGAACCCTACAGCCTTCACAGTAGACCCTCTCTCTCTCTCCATTGTAGATTTCTTGTGGGTTTGGTGCTGCGCACGTTGTGGGAGTTCTTGGAGTTCTGAGTTGCCGATCGGTGGTAAGGCCCTTCTCCTTCTCTGCTTCTCACGAACACACCCACATTAACTTCAAGTTAATTTCCACTCTCATGAAATTTCTGTGAAATGAATTTCATTTGTGCAGTCCGTGGGTTTTGGAGATTTTTGCAGTGCGATTTTGGATTGCTGCTGACAATCTCTCACAACAGTAAGCTCCCTCCCACTTCTCCTCTGCTCACGCAACACTCACTTCATTTTTTCACTCACAAATTCACTCATCACAGATCGTAACCTCTCTCGGTTTTTAGTGCATTTCTCTGGTTTTTTAACAATAAGGTTCCTCCCTACAGAGTAGTTTTTGTTGTAGTGGCAAAGATGGAATCCTAGATTCATTATTCTGGCCCTGAATCTAGTCCTGAGGGCTTATTAATAGATCGAGATATGTCCTATATATATATATATTCAAGTTAAATTGCGAAATTGGACACTAAAAAGCTAGCTAGGATCTCTAAGTGCATATATATGCGATGACTTGAAACTTGATCTTCAGGATTTCTCTCCTAGCTATATTGTCCTTCTCTCTGATCCCCACCTCCTTTTTTTGTGACAATTTTTATTTTGCCTCTCCTTTTTCTCATTTTCCTTGAATTTTCAAGTAAAGAAAACATGTTTTTAGTCTTTAATTACATGCCCTGTTGACAGTCATGAAAGATTTGAAAAGCACCGAATACATATGTACATATATATATAAATATATTTATATGTACACAGACATGCACACAATAACAGGCTACATGTTTTCACAAGCTCTTCTTTTTAATTATTCTCACCACATGTGTTGATCTAGAAAAGATCAAATGCATGCAGATTTGTTTTGTTGTTGCATGTTGTCATGTGTGTGTACCTCTTTAAATCACGTTTCTTTACTTTTCCTGTTTAAAAGTTTTTAGCTTGCCAGTTATATATAATTGTCCAATTTCTTATATGTGCTGGTGTGGAGCTACAGAATGAATAATGTCGCTGTGAAAGGTACTCTTTTTCTTCCATATGTTGTCTTATTTTATATCATTTTTGTCACTTCTCATGGATGCTAGTTTTATTGTGGAATTCATCCTGCTTATTCGGGCATGGCTGCTTTGCCATACTTCAATGAGAGAGATCCTTCTCATCACTCAGTATGTTTGTCTATTCTTTTTTTTTTCTTTTAAATTTCACTTTATGCTTTAATGAATGCTCTTTTATATTATGTTATGGATTCCAACTTTATAAATCAAGTCTGGAATTTTATATATATTACAATACTGCTAGACAATTGTGTCTGAAAGATTTTAGAATATATAATAACTCTATACTTGAAGCATGAGAATGCTTAAACTCTTTTTCTAACTACAGTTGCACAATTCCTCACAAGAAGGCTTCTCTAAAGTGCTGTGATGAGGTCGATCTAGTTGCAAAGGTTTTGAAAATTTTTTTCATGTTTTAGTTCTTGTGTGATTTCCAAGCCCAAAATCTCTAGCATCAAGATACTTAAATAAGAGTATTTGGGGGATGCTTTAGCTTTATTTGTTGTTTTTCTTATAACCAATGGTATGAATTGTCACACCCTAATAATATTTTGCAGTAATAGGAGCTGTGATTACATTATAAGGAGACCTACTTACGAGAAGTTAATTGGCTACAATACTGACTATGTTGGTAGAATTTCTGCCATTGAAGATGGACTAAGAGGTGTCTATCATGTTGTATGATCAAATAAAATATAAGTTAAGATGCATGGTTATGCTAGGCAAACCGTTGCATGCTATATGGTTTTATGAAAATCTGCTGTTGGTCGACTGTGTGTAGTGGCTTCCAAATTCGAGTTCTCATTTATTTTCCTCTGATGCTTGTTTAGTTGGGTGTGGCTGTCGAGTAGAGGAAAGGTGGATAGAGTAAAAAATTGTGCAACCATAGCTTGAGGAGGTGAAATTGAATTTTCTGCCCTGTTTTCATTTCAGCTATGTAGCTTTGGGGAAAAAATTCTGTTATGGCTATTCATTGCCTTTTCTTGAGTTTGAATCATGTTTTGACTATGTTTAACCCTTTATTTATATGTGTTAAACTAGTGGAGATGAGAATGTATTTTTTTTAACACTTTTCTTCAAAATTAATAGCCTAAGTAAGCAACTAAGGATTTTATTCAAACTAGTAGGTTCAATTAGAATTTTCTGATTTGCCAAGAGCTACTCTTTCTGTTTATGCTATGCTTTCACAAAAAAATGAATTTTCTTCTCAAGTTTTCTTCAACTCTAGTATGCTTGGTTTATGTAGTTGAGATTGTGGTTAAATGAGGGATGTTTAAGAGCACAAATGTACTAAAGCTGCTAGCTGTCCATGGTAGTGCAGAAAATTCTGTTATGCACTATGTTTTGGGGCTTGAGAGATTTAAACCAATCTTGTTCCCAAATAATTAGGTTAATGTGATAGAGCTTGTGCTTGTTTGCTTGTTTCCTTGTTTCATTGGTCTGTGTATAACTTTGTTTCTTTCTTTTCTTTGCATTTTTTTATTATCTGCCTCCAAAATAAAAGATTATTTTCTTTTCTTCTTTCTATTTTGATTCATCTTTCTTTCTACCACACTGCAAATATGTTCAACACAGCTTTACATTATTTAAACTTGAACTTTTGCCATTTTCTTTTGGCTGTTTTGATATTTGTTTTGAATTATTTAGAAGGAAAATATGGGGGAGTCGAAGCGTGTTAGCAATATGTTTAAAACCCCCACACAAATAACAATCATTTGTTTAGCATGCTTAAAACCATTTGTTATTTTAATTGCAACTTAAAATGGCTTTGTCATCAAACTAAGCACATATCACATCTGCACATGGGTTCTAAGTATAGTTAAAACCCAAACTAAGCTGGGAAAAATATGCAGTTTTTTTCTTTAATATAGAAGGTTCATAACCATGCATTTTTCTCCACCATTATATGATTGTTATTCTATTGTCAAATCCAATTAGTTGACTCTTGATTGGTTTTTATTTTTATATTTTAATCATCTCAAGTATATATTATTCACCTATGTCTCGATATTTGTAGAGATTTGGCTTGATATACTTGAATCTTGTACTCCTTTGTAATCCATCATGAAACTCATCTCACTATATATATTAAGTACCTAGCTATATATATATATATATATATATCTTGGTGGTTTCTATCTGTTTCAGATAGCTAGATATAACTTTTGGTTTCAACCCATCCCCCTTAATTAATTCCTAGTTCTATTTCAAGCTTTTCAACAAAAGCATAATGCTTCTCATCTTGAAATGGTAGAATGTATGTCTCCACGTCTAATAAGACTTCAAAATGCTTTTTTGCAGCTACCCAGATCAGCTTATACATGTAACTTTCGGTAAAAGGAAGAAAATGGATTGGAATCAGTTATAGCAGTTAACGGTTAGATAAAGCACGCAGAAATTGTATTGAAATGCAGGTATGTGAATTGAACCCAATTTAATGTACGCACTTTTCCAAATCTCTAATTCATATTTTCTTTTGGCTTATTTCATGCGTGCCAAGCCAAAAGGCACTGTTTCTTTGGTGTGAATTAAACCCAATTTATTAGCTGCCATAAGGAACAGATTTAGTTAGACAAAGATAACTGCCTTACTTGATGCATTTACATGTTTGATGTCTTGACCGATGTCTTGACCCTTTTATGATAACCATAATATATAATAAAATGATTTTTTCCCATCATGAGGGCTATTTTTCACGCATTAAGTTTGATTGGGTGCTAAATTGCATTCAAGGGGAATGGTTGGTCTCTTTTGAATTTTCTTGCTTTTGATATTCTGAAGTTGGTCATCCAAATTTCTTTTTACCTCATTCCTCACCTCTCTGATGTGGTTCTCAATTCCTATAAGAAATGTATTAAACCCACTATATATATATATATATTATATATATATATATATATATTAAAATAGGAAAAGAAATTATGTACATGAACCATGATTCTTTCTAGCTAGCTAATAGTAATAAGAACATTTTGTTGGGAAATAAGCTAACTTTAATGGGGAATACTTAGTTACTTCTAGAAAACAGGATAGGTGATCTATTCCATGCTAATATATTACATAAAACTTCTCTTTGTTTGAGGAAACATTATTTCCTTTTTACTTCTTTTACTAAATAATGGTATTTTTGTTCAATCTCTATTATTATCATGTTTTGTGAAAATAGAAGGATAACTCTAGTCTTAATAAACCAATTAAGCAACTCACCAATAGTACTTATCACTGAAATCTGCTGTAAGGTTTCAAGACTTAAGTGAGCTTTAGGAAGGGTTGTTAGAAAAGACTTAGACCCATCAATCTCTTTGAGTTTGGCTCTTGCCTGTGTCAATCTTGTACACCCCTAACTCAAATGTGAATTCAAGATATCAGAGGTTGAAGTACTAGTGCCACTATATGGTAGCTAGCTAGCTAGCTTGTGTCGTGCTATATGACTCTTGATTAGCACCTGGTTTTAACTAGTGGAGATGACAGCCCGTTAGCTAGCTAGATATATAGGTTAATGTAGATAGCTATAATTAAAAAAAGAAAAAGAAAAGAGATTATTAATTAAAAGGTGATTAGCATGGGTTTGATGCACATTAATTAGGTTAACAATAAGGGTATTAAAAAGTAGATTTTGCCGGGATTCTGATCATTTAAAAAGAAGACTAAAAGGTTGTGATCTTGACTAATCAATTAATCAGTGGCCTTTATACAGGGAAAGAGTGCAAAAAAAAAAAAAAAATAGCATGCAGTAACACAAGAAGAACTATATATATATGGTCTTGAACCACCTGGAATGAATATAGATTTTAATGAATTTATAAGATATAATAGGTTGATTTAATTGTATGATAAGGATGTTGTGTGTTTTAGGCTATGACAGCCATATAGGTTCACCTGTATTATAAATTTTTTTATTTTATTTTTTAAAATACTATTTTCGGCGATTAAAAGTCGCAGGAAAAGGCTATTTTCTTGCGGGGAATAGGCTGATAAAACTGAAAAGGGTATTTAATGGCGGCGCTCATTTAATCGCTGGGAAATTCTTTGCCAACGATTTTTTGATCGCTGCCAAAGGAATTTAATAACCGAAAGTTCTTTGCGAGCGATTCAAAAATCGCTGCCATTTCCTTTGGCAGCGATTAGAAAATCGCTGGGAAATCCTTTGCCAGCAATTTTTGAATTGCTGCCAAAGGAAGTTAATAACCGAAAGTCCTTTGACAGCGATTTTCTAATTGCTGGCAAATGACTTTCTGTTTTTAAATTCTTTTGGCAGCGATTCAAAAATCGCTGCAAAATCCTTTAGTTTTAGTGGCGATTTTTAGTTTCCACCGCAGTATATCGGAAATGGCTAAATAGTACCGGCGAATATGCAGCGAGTTTGTAATCGCCAGTATATGTATTTGGCGGGGATTTTTTCACTTTTCCTGATAATTTATAATCCTATGTCTCGATAGGATTCTGACATAGGATTCTGCAATGAAAGGGCTATGGCAGATAAGATTGATGGAACTCTGACATTACCTTTTGAGTCAGAGTTCCACCAGCACTATTCTACCAATTTTTCCACTAACACTATTTGTGGCAGCATCCTAATTTATCTCGTAGACTCCTTCTCTTGGTATCGACTCTGCATTAATAGCAACAAGTTATTAATGACCATTTAGCATGCTTTATGAACAATTGCAAGATATCATCCCCACAAACTCTTGTTGGACTTCTTTGAACTTTGCAATGGTGTACATCTCTTGAAATTTTTTCTTAATAAGAGAAGGAGATATACATGAAATCATGCTATTAAAAGAATTGAAATCAGCTTTATCCTCATTATCAATCTTTCTTCTCAAAATGCTGTCAAATTGGTCAAAAAAATCCTTCACTGTGGTCTTTGAGTGCAGAAAACCATCAAAATATGTATTCACATTCTCACTCTTTCGTGTAATACTCATTCTAGCCCAAAATATATCCTTCAAATATGCCGGTACCCAATAAGTCCATTCACTATATAAACCACGTAACCATGCATTGTCATGAAGATTATAAATATCAAGTAGCATTTGCCAACTCTTCTCAAATTCATCACAAGTTTGAGAATCATATAGACAGTTTTGTATGACACTTTTTAAGCCACAAGTGTATTGTGCATGCGATCCAAGCTTTTCTGGGAGTTTTCTCATAATGCGCCATAGACAAAATCTATATCGGATTCTTGGAAAAACTATTGCAACTGCACTTTTTATAGCCTTATCTTGATCTGTCACAATTGCACTCAGAGTTTGGCCATTCATGCATTCCAAAAATATTTGAAATAACCATACAAATGTGTATGCATCCTGACTTGATATTAAGCCTGCTCCAAAAAATATTGATTGACCATGATGATTCACACCCATAAAAACAACAATTGGTATTTTGTGTCTATTAGTCAAGTATGTTATGTCAAATGTAACGACATCCCAAAAACTTTTATATGCTGCCCTACTTATCCCCAAAAAGAACAATTGGTATTTTCTCAACCTATTATCAGGATTAAAATTTATCACAGAATAAAATCCATTACTCATTCCTTGCATTCTTTGTAAAAACTTACAAAGTGCTGCACCACCTCCTTTGCCAAGCTGAAGATATCTTTCCTCATCAATAAAATTGGGGTGATCTTTCTCTGCAGATGAAAGATTCTCGACCCCCTCTCCTTCAACAAGTGGGTTAAAGCTCTTGCTCATATGTCTTTCAACTTAAGCTCAATCTTTCTTTTCATGATAGTATCTAGCTTCCTTTGGCATCTAAAAACGATTGATTCATTTTGGGTTAATGCATGATTGTGGGCAAGCTCAACAGCAGTTACAAGCCAGTAGCCAAAAACAAACATTGCATTAATCTTAGCCTTACACTCTATTTTTGTTGTTGGACATGGCTTTGAAACATTATGTGTGCTAGGTCTTGCCTTGCCAAAACGAGCACATGCAAGGGTGAGGTATTTAACTTTTCCACCTGGTTTCTTTTTAGATCTTTGATGTATCAACCCAAAACCTGTTTTCTTGGCATATTGCCTGTAATATATGCAAAGTTCTTGTTCGGAACTAAACTTCATACTGTACCTGAGTTCTTCTGTAAGAGTTTTATTTAAACTCTATGTCCCACACACCCATATCTAATGGGTTTAGATTAACTCAATCTTATCACTTAATTTATTGAGTTATAGTGGGACTAGAATACCTCTATTATATCCAATCATAGTGGGACACAAAGTCTCTAGATTTCATGATGGCCGAAAATCTATAAATAGCACTGAGGGGTTAAAGGGTTCTCACCTACAATATTATTGTGCCTCTAGCTATCGGGAGACACTTGGAGGTAAAGTTGTTAGGATGATTCTTCTCTCATAGTCAGGTCAGATTCTCTATCAAATAGATAGAGAAAGGTACGTATTTATTTATTATTGTTTTATTATTGTGGATCATAGAAAATCGAAGATCTAATTATTAATGTTCATGTTAAAATATCTAACATCTTCAACACTTTCATGTTCCTCCATGTCATTGTCTCCTTTCTCACCCAACTCTAAATCACATACAGTTTCATTTCCGTTTATATAAAAAAAGAATAAAGCAAAGTTTAATGAAAGTCATTAATCTAATGTTAAGTAAATGAAGTCTGCAAAACCTAACTAACCAACTTGAGGGACAAATGTGGGAAGAGGGCAATTAGTTTTAGGCATAGAGATGGGCTTCTCGTAAACTGAAGCTTTAGCAGTGCCACCAATAGTGGTACTCTGAGCATTGGCTCCTGCAAAAGTTGTAATGAGTACAAAATTATCAATAGTCAAAGTAACATATGAAAGAACAATTAGGTTGAGGATGAAAAATATACCATCCACAACCATCACCTGGAAATCATCCTCTCTACTTCCAGAAAAGTCCTACAGCGTTTGGCATCAATTTTATAAAATATCCAATATGGTCATGTGATACTGCAAAAAATATTAACATAGATATGGTGTACCTTTTGGTCATTATTTTCATTCCTTTCATCTGATGTACCCTCAGTACCACTTTTAGCACTGATAAGAAAATGAGACGGGGAAAAAGGGGAGGAAGCAGATTTTTTATTAGCAATTTGTTTAGTGTTGCTTGAACTTCCATGATTATATAATGTAGGGTATGGAGCTGATGTCCCATATGGTGGGATCAACGGATGCTGCAAATTTGCCACTAAAACAGATAATAAAAACCTTTACCATGTAGAAAATGTATCGCGCTACATAACCTAAAATAGGAATATATTCACCTGGCTTCCCCTTAGATAGGGGTGGGGAGTTGAAGAAGCAACAAATGGTGAAAAAAATGAAGGTGGCATAGCTTCATAATATGCCTAAATGAGAGTTCATCAATTAGCTTCTAACATTAATATCCACAATCGAAAAAAATAAGCATTGCCATCACAAACCTGCATTGAGCTTGACCAGCCTGACCAATGGGGATAAGATGTTGTTGGTATTTCCTGAGAACACATATAAGAATGTTTAAAAACAAAAAATGAAATGAATAAATAGAATAAAAATCATTAGGTGGGTAAGTAGGAAGATGAGGATACCTGAATGCAAGAAGATGGTTTAGAAGACTTAGGAGTTCTGCTTTCTTTCCCTTTCCCCATCTTATTGTTTCATGAAATCCCTTCAGGTCCTTATAGGGTCTCAACCATAAACAAAAATATCACTTCCGAACAAGTGGAGAAAACATCTTAATAGACAATGGAGACAGCAAGTCACTGGTGATAAAAATATTGAATACTTTGAGACATGGTGAAAATCTTTAACAGATATCCCAGTGAACATCGAATTAAGCAAAAGTTTAAGAAAATTTAACTATAAACTAGAGGTTCATCCAAAGGGTTCAAGCAAAATAGATCATTATCATTTTTAAACTGTATAAATCGACTCCTAACGACAACTCACTAATAATTTACTTGGATATGTAAACAATCTTTATAATGTTCACAGATATACTAGTTTCCTACAAATTTGTTGTTGCTTTGCACTTGCACCTTTGTGCCCTAAATCTTCGTAAACTTAATGAACACCAACTAACTTTGGAAGCTAAAGAGCAAAAATTGCAATTAAAAATTGAAATGAAGGAGAATGGCTCATATGGCTGAACCGACATAGTTTCGTATGGTTTACCTTTAGAGCATTTGTAACCATTCTATGCAACTTTAATGCTGAGCTAGATAACAATAGCGTTGCTCTCAAATTTTCTCAAAAATTGAAAAAATGGGAACCAAAAGGAGTTGGTGCCTTGATTCTCTATACATTTGTTGCAATATTTTTTGGCCATATAATATGGATAGCAATTTAAGTTTCAAGATTCTCACCTAGATCGCCAAAGAAATGAGTAATAGAGGCTTATATGGGGGCATTGATTGCTAAGCATCTCAAGGTAATATCTTATTAGAAAGCAAGTAGGTTTCTTTACTGTAACTGCAGATGTAATCAGTTGCTTTAAAAATATATCAAGGTGTCAATACGCAAAGTTATCATTATCATTTTGTTAGTAGAAAAAAAAGAAAAGCATCCACTAATTCATCTCAAGCTAGATGAATATTTGAATTGTAAGTCTGCATTTGCCTTCTTAAGAGTTTTCACATTATAGTTATCACAACAAATATATGGATATATGACTCCGAGAACCCGAATGATTTGTAAGTCTACATTTACTGGGTATTTTGCTTACTCCTACACAAAGATGGCTTGGAAGTCTCAAGCTTGTTTCCAGGCCAACCTACCAACAAGATTCGCAAACAAAGATCATAAAGAGAGAGAGGGGCCTTACCAAGATAGCGGAAGAACTTCGAACGACATCCGCCGTTATTGCACCTACCACCAGTCCATCACCCATAACACCGAAGATTGTCATTCCTTGAGAGGAGGAAGAGACCGGCTGGATTGGCTAGCGTAGAGATATCTCCCTACTCGACGGCCATAATAGGTGTAGAGGAGGCAGGTCCTGAGAGAGAAGCACTGAGAGGGACAATAGGCCAAGGAGAGCCGAGAGCCTGAGGCAAACGGTATCTGAGCAAAGACCCCCACGCAACCGCCCCCATCCTCTGCGACAAGAGGGACCCCCGCAGGGGGAGATCAGGACCATTGTGGAAGGGCCTCGTCGGTGGAGGTGTGACCTCGTCCAGGGGAAAGGCTCACACCCGAGAGGCTCGATACAGAGAAGTGTACTCAGCCAAGTACTGCCAGGCCAAGTATAAAAGAAGCGAGCCAACCCCCACAATCTCCTTTAGAGAAAGCGGCGAGAAAGGGGTCCTTTATCCTCATGATGACGCCCTTGTACTAACCATGTTAGTCACCAACTTTACTAGAGAAGGATCATCATCAACAACGGCAGCTTAGCGAACATCCTCTTCCAGGAAGCGTTCACCAGGATGGGGATAGACGCCGCCCGACTCCAACTGGCTCCAATGCCACTCAAGAGTTTCTCTAGAGAGACAGTTCAACTGATTGAGACCATCATGCTATCTGTCTTAACGGGCACTGCTCCCTACACAACCTCTACCATGGTATACTTCTTGGTGGTGAAGGCCCAATTGTCCTACAAAGCCATAATCGGTCTGCTAACCCTCAACAGCCTGAAGGCAATCACCTCCACCTACCACCTAAAAATGGAGTTCCCAACCTCTCAGGGGGTAAGGGAGAGCAAGGGAGAACAGGTCCTAGCACGAGAGTGCTACATGCAGGAGCTGAAGCCTAGAGCTAGCGGGGTAAACCCAGCATGCCCCCCAGCCCTTCGAGAAGGTAAAGCCTTGTACGAAGAGGGCGGCGAAGGAAGTTAGATATACACCTCACGTGAGGCCGCGGTCGATCTTAGTTGAAAACTCCCCCTGCCAGGCTGGAGGAGGAGTGGAGGGGCGCATATCACAAAGAGCAAGGAGAGCAAACCACCACGATCCCAAAAGCCTTGCAAATTTACACTTTTGTCTTGTATAAACTTTATTGATGAAAGTACGATTTTTTTTAGGAATAGAATGTGTCAAACTGATATCACCCTCAACGTATATCTCCATCAATGCAAATCTCTGTCAACAAAATCTACAATGACAAGTTACCTCCCGTAGAGCACCAAGGGGATAAATAATGCCTAAGTGCTGCTCTATCCTTCTTGTGGAGGAGTGCGAGCTAGCCCAAAGGTGGGAGTGGATCCAATCCCAAACTTCTGGTACTTACCTCCTTGTGGGGCTCCAAAGGGCTAGTTCACCCTCCCAAAGGGGCGAGCGGGTCAGGCCCTTCGGCCACATGACAACTTACTCCAACCTCCGCCACGACGAAGAGTGGGATCAGCACCAACCTATCCCTCAATTACCTTCTATGTGATGCCAACGGACAAGAGTGGGTACAGTTACAAACTGCCCCAACCGATCCCTGTGATGACCTGACCTTCTCCACGAAGGAGAGTCAGTCCAACCCCTCAGCTACACAAACTACTTACCTTGTCCCTGTCATGGCGAAATGCGAACCGGCTTCTTGGCTATCCGACATTTACCTTCCTCGTGGGATACCAAAATGATGAGTGTAATAACTAAAGCTGCTTGATCCCTCCTGCGGTGAAGTGCAGGCCTGTCCTCAACTGCCTGACAACTTACATTTCTTGTGACCATCAACAGGCGGGAGTGGGTCCAATTCCAAACTGTCCTAATAGATTACCTCCCCTCTATGGCCAGGGTCCCATCAAAGGACCTTGGCCCTGGGACATAAGTCGGCCTACGACATCGAACGCACGGGAAACCTGTCATAACGTAAAGGAAGGGGGAACATACCACCTCAGCATCCCTCTATGGAGCTTAATCCCCTGTAGCTTTGAGCAGGCCAATGGGTGCAAATCACGGGAAGCCCTTGATCCTCTGACGGATGGGGAAATTAGAGTCTGATGCTGTTCACCCACAAGATAAACGGTGCAGAGAGCCACACCGCATTAATTGCGCCACCCTAGAAGCCACGCCTTATTAAAAGAACCTGATTGAAGGAACTGTTGATGGGACACATCCCCCTAACACAGAGCATGGGCAGCCGACCCCTAAAATCAAGTATTAAAGGCAACCACCATGAACTAGGAAGTCTCTTTGAACTCTCTCTCTATTCTCTTGCATTCAACTCTAAAACGATATTGACTTTGACATTGGAGACTCCACGGTCCCCACCACAACCACCATTTCAGGGTGTTCTCTTTGTGTTTGTAGGTCCCAGACCGAATACCCGAGTCACTGAGAGCCTGGCCCAAAGGCGTGCAAAATAGAACGTTAACACCACTAATTATGCATTTAAACTTTTCATAAGTTGCAATTATGAGACAAGGTTGAAATATGGAAACGATTTATTTATGAATCATAAGAAAAAGGTAATATATGTAAATTATAAACTAAGTTTTGTATTTTTCTGTATGGCAATAACATCATATATTTAAAAGTTTTTAAATTTCGCAATTGAATACTGCATAGCTGGAGAGTTAACTCTTAGAATATCTTCTTTCTGATACCTTGAGACATAGAATGCAAAACTCTTGTATCAAAGAGTTGGGCCTCGTTGGATTTTGAGATGAAATAGAATGAGATGGGATGAGAAATCTGTAAATAATAGTGAAATGATTTAAGTTAAAATGTTTTATGAAATTTTAGGAAAAGAGAGAAAATTTTGAATTTATAAAGTTAAAATATTATTATAATATTATTTTTATTTTGTAATTTTAAAAAGTTAAAGTGTATTTTGTATTCTATTTAGAAATTTAGGAATGTTATAATAATTAGGTAATGATTAAATGAAAAAATTGAAGACTTAAAATTAAAAAATGATTATATTTTAATGATATTTAGATGTTAAGATAAGATGATGCACGTTAATTGCTCTGTGGTTACATGGAGAAGCCTCTTGGAAAGATGGAAATTGAGTAGAGCACACCAACATAAAGGAAACTAGATTCAAGGATTTTGCTTACGTCCAAATGAAGCTCTGTATTTATCTCAAATAAAAATTACTCCAACAATACCAAATCATATTGAACCGATGAATTACAAGCTCTGATTCTTGCAAAGATGTATCATCTCACCTCCAAATGCTTCAAGCTGGAAGTAAGGAACACATGCTTCATTCTCTCTCTCTCTCTCTTCTCTCTCCCTCTTCACTATGCACCCATCGGCCATCAATCACCAAACCCCTTTTAGTTTTTGCTTCCTTAATGTTTTTTTATTCCAATTTACTTTTGCTTTGAACTTTGAGTTGTTCGTGCTTCATTCCATGCGTTCGTCTCACTTTTATCATATTATATGACATGTGACCTTTTTATTATTATTTAATTATCACGTGTTTTTTTTATAAAAAAAAAATCAAAAATTGATTTACAATATCATCTCATCAACGTTAGATCAAAGTCAGATGAGAATATGCTATATAGTGACTTTTTTAACATATTATCTGCTATGGGCCTATCATATTTCCGTAATATTATGATTATCCCTATTAATAGGGAATGATACAAACATTCACATTTTTAACATAACTGTATAATAAAATATTATTATTTTTTAGTTTAAATCTATTAAACTCAATGGAAGTTTAAATAAATTTAAAAATATTAATATTTGATTAAATAGTTGAGCAAAAGTTTCATAATAATTGTAGTTATTTAAGTAATAGTTGATACCTCGTTCTTTGTCCCCCTAATAAAGGAAAGAATCCAAGGATCTTAAACTAATAAGCACAAGGTCATCGAAATTAATAGAAGGTGACACATCACATTTTAACCTAATAAAAATTTATAATTTTCATCATGTCCTAAAATTAGACTTGTAAGATTGTGTTACATCATCTATTTTTTATAATTATAATAATTAAAAAATCTATTAATCTTTACCTTTGCCTTCCGTCATTCCCCTTTCTCTCTAGTAAAATAGTAACTGTTTATTCTCACGTGTGCTCACTCATCTTACCGTTCTTAATAAAAACATACTTCTCATGTGTATCTATGGACAATGCTACTTAGCCGCTCCGCATGCACTGTTGGGTGTGTCTCTATTGTACTTTTTTTATTTCAAACATTTTTTAAATATTTAAAAAAATACATTAATTTACTAATAGTCACTTCTTAACAATTAAGAAAAACATTTATCTATTATAATAAGAGGTTATCCTGAAGCTACAGTAATGAACAATATTTTTCACATCCTTGATAAACAATACCGCTACAATAATGAACTCCTTTTTTTTTTTTTTTATTGGTTTTTGGTCCTTCACATCCTTGATTAAAAGCATCAATATTGTTTTTTCTCCTAAGGAAATGATTATAAGCACTATTTTGTCTTTGAATTATTGGCATTAATTGTTTTGCTTTTCGTGTATTAAACCAATAAATATTAATGAGTAAAACTACAAGGGTAAGTACGTGCAAAATATCCTTCAACACTACAAGTGAACATTATGGTGTTTTAAGCCAAACATCAACAAAATACAGTACATAAAAAATCATGCTCATTTTTAGTTATAATTAGTTAAATATTTTGTTATGTGAATATAAAAATTTATTAATCCATTTAACCCATGTAATTTCATTAATCCGTTTAACTCACCATCCAATTTTTTAACAAAAGTTAAATGCTTTAGAATATTAAATAGCGTAAAATAGGGAGTGGAATTAATGTAGGGGTGTAACCGATCCGGTTTGGTTTTGGATAAAATCTAAGACCGAATCGGTAGCACCGGTTTTACATTTTATAAAACCGATTACGCATCGGTTATCCCCTTAAACCAGTACTTCCAATTTTACCGATTCCGGTCTGGTTTTTCGGTTTTAATATATTAAGTATATTAATATTACTAATGTATTTATCAAAAGAAATATGTTGAAAATTTATTAGATTATAAAATGTATTTAATATATATTATATTTAAAACATATGATCAAATAAATATTCATGTTTAAGATTAAAATGTTATGTTATAAATTATAATATATTATTTCATACATAATTATATATAAAAAATTCTATATAATATAAAATATATTATCTATAATATTAAAAATTAATAAAATATATATATAATATGTGAATCGGTCCGGTCCGGTGTTGGAAAACGTAAAACTGATTTTGAGCCAGATTTGATCAGTTTTTAAAATGAAAGAACCGATTCCAAATAGAACCGGTCAAAAATTGGGCCGAATCATCCGTTCTAGTCTAGGCCGGTTTTTCAATTCTTCTATTTATTTTTACATCTCTATTAATGCTCCATTTCTCGTTTAATGCACGGGGGGGAATAAAAAAAGGTAGCACTTTTTTTTTCTCTCTCAAAACACATGCATGATCATCATCTTTATGGAGTTCAGAAAATATTTATGCATATCAGCCTTTACCTTTATTATACTGGTTACTGAGGGTCTATTATTAGTCTGTAAATTATTAAAGCATATGAAAATATGATTAAAGAACAAGTTTTACGTTTTTTTATTCTTATTTGATCTATTTTATTGAAAAACTGGTAAAATAACAAACATCACTCCGAAATTTACTCTATAATTGAAAGTGTTGCGTTGGATTCCTATATTTGATATATCATTGATCAATAAATAGTATTTCGAAATTTATACTCATAATTGAATACACTTTTTGTTTGTTATAAGTGACGATTATTTAACAAAAGTTATTGTAATCATTTGATTACTGAGTACAACTTTTTTGCATTTATATTCTTTACTTTTCTATTGATCATACATAAGCATTAAATTAATATCATGTATGAGCATTTGTCATTTTTGGAGAACATTGCAACACAAACGTCACAAAAAGAATAGGTGATTCAACTTAGTGTAGACCATGACCAACTCAAGCTACAACGTCAGAAAAAATTGATTGTGCTTTCAATTAATCCTATAGAAGAAGACACAGAATGATCAATTATCCCCCAAACAAGCCAAGCAATATTTTCATGTGCTGAAAAACATTTGTATTTTTCTTTTAATCAAAAGAACTTTGTATTCATTCATTGATAAATCATCACTACATTTCTTTTCCTTTTCTATATAATCAGAAATACAAATTGGAACATCTTCCATCCATATTATTTCAGTATCCAATTGTAACGCTTCCTTGGCTAGCCTATGTGCTACTTCATTTGCTTCTCTATGAACAAACTGAAGCTTCCACCCTTGCTGTAACTGGAGCATTTTTTTAGCATCTTGGATCACACTGCCATATAAAGGAAAATCAAAGCTCTCTTCATTGACAGCCTTTACAATTAACTAAGCATCACCCTAAAAAATGACTCTGCCAAAGCCAAGATCTCTACATAATTCCATAGCTCTCCACAATGCCAAACATTCTGTAGTAGTTGGACTTAGTACATTTGATTTCTGACCACAGCATACAATCAGAGCTTCCCCCTTCTCATCCCTTATAGCAATCCCAAAACCACATTTTTTCTGTCTCTGATCAAAACCAGCATCCCAGTTTGCCTTCACATTGCCTCTTAGAGATTTCATCCATCTTTGTTGCCTCGTGCTCTCCCTGTTATGCTTATTCTGTTTTACCATAGTTTGAGCCATCTGAAATTGTCTAAGCTGCTCACCTGCTGCTATTCTAAGCTGACTTGGAGAGATGAACTTGTTTTCAAATACCAACTGGTTCCTTATGAACCAAATACTTCTCATGATCACTGCTACCTCTTCCATTTCCACCTTAGTTAGAGCCAGTGACAATTTTTCTATCAACTCTATTAGACTTGATTCAGATGTGTTCCATTTCTGCACTTTTGAGCATGATTCTGACCACACATCAGTAGACACTGCCACAACACATGCATAACCGATTCCTTTTGAACCTTGCAAACTGGACACTATTTTTTTGGTTTTCAGATTGCTTCTTGTGGCTAGAAAGTTGTTCCCTGCTCTCCAGAAGAAAATCTTCACTTTCTTTGGAGTGTTTAGTCCCCATATCTTGCCCCAACTCTGATTAGAAGTAAGCTCAACAGAGGCCTCCTCTTTACTCCTCCTTCTCCTTTCCATCTCCAAAAATATATGCACTTCTTACTGAAAATTGGCCCTTATTGGATTGGAAGGACCCCAGACCAACTTGTCTTCACTCTCCATTTTGCTCAATGGTAGACTAAGGATTTGTTCCACCTCATTCTCTACAAATATTTCTCGAATCAGCTCTTCATTCCATTTCTTCTCTTCTTCCACAATAAGCTCTTTCACCATTGCTTCCTTGTGCAGCCTCTTTATTGGAGACTGAACTCTAAAGCTAGTTGGAACATTGAGCTATTTATCCTCCCAAATCTTAATTTTCTCCCCATTCCCAACTCTTCACCTCATTCCATCTTTAACAATCTCAGATGCCTTCCATATACTCTTCCATATGAATAAAGGGCTACTACCCAACTTGGCTTCTAAATACGAGGAATCTTTATAGTATTTCTGCTTGTGGATCTGAGCCACTAAGCTTGTGGGGTTTGAAAGGATTCTCCACCCTTGCTTGGCAAGCAAGGCCAAATTAAAATACTCTATATTTCTAAACACAATTCCTCCTTTGTGTTTCTGTTGCCCCAATCTATCCCAGCTGCCCCAATTTATCCATTTTCTATTTTTCTGATTGCCCCACCAGAACTTGGCTAAAAGGCTATTTAGTTCAGTACAAAGTCTTTTTGGAAACAAGAATACACTCATAGTGTAAGTTGGAACTGCTTGTAACACAACCTTGATGAGAATCTCTTTCCCTGCTGCAGAGAGAAAAGAATTTTTCCAGTTTGTCACCTTCCTCCAAACTCTCTCCTTTATGCCCCTAAAAGTGTAGTATTTGGATCTACCTACAACTGAAAATAGTCCCAAATATTTCTCATAAGATCCCACCATCACAGATCCTCCTGCATTTCTTATAAGGGATTGATCACTCATTTTAGTGTTGAAGCTAAAGAAAATTGCTGATTTTTCTTTGTTAAGGACCTAGCCAGAAGCTTTTTCGTATATCTGCAGCATAGCCTGTATTCTATTCTACTCATCTACTGTTGCCTTGCCAAATAACACATAACAATGATGAAGGGCCTGTATTACCCCATGCACATCTGAGTAATTAAGCAATGATGAAAGGCCTTCAGCACATAACAAGAAGAGATAAGGAGACAAAGGGTCTATGTTACTTTTGGAAAAAAAAACTAAAACTTTAATTTGTCTATGTTACTCGATTCCATAAATTGTATTAAACTACGGTCTATTTTGAACAAATCTTTTCGTTTTCTAATCTATCCAAATATGTAATTATTATACTTCATTATCCAAATATATTTTCTAAAATTTATTTTTATGTTTTTATGCATTAAATTATGCATTAATTAATTTTTTTAGTAAACAAATCATATTATTTTTATTAAAAACCATGTAATTTTTCTTAAATGCAAATGAAGTTAAATTAAGTAATTAGCTTTGAATTCACTATCCATTTTATAATTTAAGGTGATTATTGATAATTACCGTCATGATGGTTTAATAATTCATTGTGTAGGCCTGCTACTGACGTGGTGACAATTTTTAATTTTACTGGTTTGAGGATATTTAAATGTTGTGGAGCATATGACATTGAGATTCCATGCATATATGCTGGAGTGAACAGAAATTAGAACAGTTAAGTATATGAATAAATATTGCAAGTCATTCAAATGTCATCATATACAATGGCACTCTCAATGGGCCTCTCTATGTAAACAAACCACTAAAATCAGTTTAATATCTTATAGGTGGGACCACACGATATTAAATAAAGTTTTTAGGAGAACCCGCCTAGCTAGTGGCGCGTTTGGCCTGATGAGTTGAATTGATGCACGAGGTTGGCATATTCTATTAAAACCCTTATTTGCAACAATTTCTAGCAAGGGATTATTGAATTAAAGACTTATTTTTAAATTATTTGAAATGCACTTCTCAAAATTTCTTATCGAGTATCTATACACTCTCGAGATTGGCCAGAACTTTTGTTCCCGAACACCTAATAAAAGTAAAAATTTACAATTTGTGTAAATGTCATTTTCCATTTCCCCCCAATAACTAAACTTGCGACTGTTTCTTTTTCACCGATTTTTCTAGGGATTTTCTCTTCAGGTGTTGGTTGATGACTTAAAGATACAGTAAATGCACCATCTTGTATTTCCGTTGTTTTTCCCTTAGTCAAATTATAGAGTCAGATTTAATGAATTATAAACTTACGATTTTATCTAAGGAGAGTATAATTAATTAGGCTGTAACCCGAGCAACCCGTCCATGATTTTAGCTCAACCCAACCCTTATATATGATAGTATCAACCAGACCCTACCCAGATAATTTGGGACAATAACCATTTCCTACGCCAACACGGCCAAGGAAATTCAGTTCCAAATAGTGTCAAAAGCAAAATGGGCCTTAATCATAAACGAGCCGTAGCATAATGCCCATGTATATCCATTTCTTGGGCCTGTTGAGTGCGTCGAATATGCTACTATGCATCCACACCTATTTTTTAAAGCAATGGGAACGGATCGGTGCCATTGGGCCGAAGGATAGTTGCACCATGCATCCGCAACCAATGCAGAATCATAACATCTAATTATATATATAATATATTAATATGATACAAAAAAATAACTCTAGTTTTCGAGTTTTGGACATTATGCATATTTGGATATGGAGTATCTAATTTTGCGAATAATAGCGAAATTCTTTGAGTTTTGAGCATTTCGATGTTTTATTAGTTTTGAAAATTGATAGTTTATGTTTTTGTTAAGAATGTAAATGTAACTATTAATAACTATTAATGATTCATTATATTATATATATATATATAATGGTTATCATTACTGTTCAATTATTGTGTAAAAAGTCTGTGAAGATGTAATTTTGGACTATGGTAAAAAATCAGACCCCAACACCATGGTACATGCCACTCAAATAAAATGGTATATTGATCAAAATTTTGAATTCTATTTCGTAGATCACTTCAACTTGGATACTAGAATGTAATATTTCAATATCGATACGTACCAACATACCGTTTCCATATTATAAAATTTTACATATATATTTTATATTTATAAAAAAAAATAGTAATCATAAAAAAAATATAATTTTATAAGTCAAATAATATAAGTCTTCGAATCACTTTATTTCCTGAAAATTTAGAACTCAACCAACCATTCGCCACCATTAAATACAAAAGGAATAAAGCAAGCTTGCCTTTTAAGGAAGAAAAATGATATTTGCATTATAAAATATGCAAGTGTCGCATAATATTCTTAAAAATAATGAGTAAATATGAGACTTAAATAAAAAAATTAATTAAATTTTTAATAATAAATTTTATTATTTTTCAAAAGAAGTGCATAGTATTTACATAATCTATAATTATATATAGTATTACTATATAATCTTAAAGTGCATAAATTTAAAAAATAGAATATATTATTAAAAAAATATTTTTTATTATAAATATTAAGTTTATTCAATTTTTTATATCTACAAATATCTTTTTTCTTCTTTTTTTTCTTTACAAAAAGAGAGGTAAAAGCAATCAGCGTAACAACATTTTCTAAACGTGACTATAGAAGTCTCTTTCCTAATGTGGAATGCCCCTTTAAAGTACTATATATAGCTACTACCCAAAAAGGAGCCTATTACAACGCCATCCCAAAATATTCGGTTGATCCAAGACCAATCCTTTTAACTCAAATATCATGCTATACTATGATAAATAATTTCAATTTATATATGTCCAAATCCCAACTTTAAAGTCAGGATAACGTAGTTTCTAATTATTCTTTAAGCGTTGTTCAAATATCTTATTCAAATTAATGTTTGTCATCGGGACCATTTTTCGTGAGTTTATGCATTTGGAAGTTGAGATAAAATAAATAAAATATTATTTTTTAATATTATTATTATTTTAAAATTTAAAAAAATTGAATAAAAGTTATAAAAAAATTAAATTATTTATCTTATTTTTTACAAAAATTTTAAAAAATTTATAATTATAAATATTTATCTTAGCTACCAAACCTACCCGCGTCTCCGATGTCAATGTTGGTCCCAACTCGATCCGTATTAATTATGTGGTCCAGATCTTAGAGAACGCAACGGTCATGGCTACGTGGATAAATGTTAAACAATAAGAGAAACACTAGTACGCCTGGAGCGTACTGCTCCACTAAACCATTGACTTTTTTTTTCTTTTTTTTTTAATTCATTTAATAATTAAAAAAGTAATTTTAAATATATTAATATATTTTTTATTTAATAATTAAAAATAATTAAAAATTATAAAAAAAATTAAAAAAAATAACTGAACGGCACGTCCAGCAATATGCTCCACACGGCATAGTACGTAGCTGCACCCTTAACAATAATGTTAAACATAATGATTAATTGGGTGAGTATTGTGTATTTCTTCAAATTTATTATTACAAAATTAATTTTTTTAATATAAATCTTATATGTACTTGTTTTTAAAAAATAAAATATCCGATATTTACATATATACTGTATCACTGTGAATATCTTTATTTCCCTCGGACGTAGTATCATTTGGTACCACATATATGGTTGTCATGAGCTGGAGTTGTCCTCACATGCTTATTGTACTGGGCATCCTGTGTCGTCCCTTTACTTCATTATGAAGTATGTATCCATATAATTAATGGTGTGAAACAAGTCATCAACAATCTGTACGTAATTAATGCACTAAATTACGTACTAAGGAATTTAATTTAGTGAGATGAAGTTTGAGAATACTTTGAACCAATTGCCGTCAAAACGACATACGATGGACATGTAGTATATAAGAAATAATGGCACACTGCTATCTGTGAAGACTTAATTCAACCCATATAATATCCAAACTTAGATATCTAAAAATAGAAATTTTCAAACTTAGTACTGTTTCATTATAGCATTCTCTCGGAAAAGAAAGGAGCAAAACCACACAGAATAAAATGAATGCCCCAAACGTACGTACAGGGATTGAAAGAAAATGTCAAATTATTTGGAGATGGTGATCTTTCTTTCTGCAGGTACTGATAATTTATTGAGAGATTAGCTCAAGCAAAGTTTTGAAATCTTTGGAAGCAATCCCATCAGGTCCGGCAGCTTTCACAACAAGCTCTTTAAGATCTCTGATCTTCTCCCTCATCCTCCTTCCATGTTGACCATGTCCCAGAACGAGCTCCAAGCTCTTGACCATTCCCTTCTTTGTAAACACCCCTCCCTCAACCCTAACCCCTATCTCCCACACGTCCTCTACCATCCGTCCGTTCATCTTATTGTCGCCTAAGATCGGCCTGCAGATCATCGGAACCTCTCCGACAATGCTCTCAAACACAGAGTTGTATCCACAGTGTGTAACGTACACGCCTACTGCTTTATGTGACAAGACATGAGCCTGGGGTGCCCAGGGAACTATTTTTCCTTGCTTCCTTGTCCTCTCGAGGAACCCGTTCGGCAGAAATGCTTTGAAATTTTCCCTAAGAGACCAAAGAAAAGGAACGCAACTCGCTTCCAACGCCTCTGCTAAAGCTGCAAACTCGTGGGGTGGCACCGCCGCCACTGTTCCAAAGCTTATATATGCTACCGATGTTGGCTTTTGCTCGTCCAACCATGGGAGGCAGCCTGTGGCGTCTGAATGCGATGGGGGTAGGGGTGGAGTTGGGACTATTAATGTGAGAAAACCCACGTACAGAATGTCTTGGAACTTGGACTTGAGATCATCGGTGAGTATTGTTGAGTTTAGTTCTTGGAAAGAGTTCATGACAACAGCATTTGCTCGTGGCAGGACCTCCCAAATTCTGCGCAGTGTGCGTGCGAAAATTGATGAAGAATTTGAGTGATTACCTTGAAGTATTTCTTGGGGTAAGTCCCCGAAGCGCATTGCGGAGAGTCCTGGAATGGCATCTAGGGTCTTGTCAATAGGGTTTAGATCTCCCACTGCACCGCCATTACCATGAACTTCACCGCCACCGCAAGCTTTAGCATAAGTCTCGTGGATGAGAGCACTGTAAATGTGGGCAGAGAGGTCGTAGGGTGCGGGAACGTATAAAGGGGCCCACTTTACATGCATGTCCGCAGCCATATCGCAGCCAAAGACCAAGAAAGCGTCGTTCAAGATGCAGGTGATCTTTTGCTGCCCAGTCTCGGCCACCGCCATATCGATGCCTTTTCGGAAGCTCTCAGGTGCAGCCTCAAGGAACAGCTCCACTTCCTCGAGGGGATTCCCGGGAGTGAGGACATGTCCCTCCGGCACGCCATCCGCAACATCGTAGGATTTAAGGTTGTGTGGGAGGTGAACTCCTGAGGTGGCAGAGAGCTTTTGGTTGGATTTGGCAGTGTTGAGGAAGGAGAAACTCACGTCAGGGGCGGCCGATGCTAATCTGGAAGCTAGGTTGAGTAAAGGCCAGGGATGGCAGCCAAATGGAAATGCCAAAACTGCAACATGTTGATTCTTTCCTGAGCTTTGACTCATTTTTCTTGGCTTGATTTGCTGCTAGATAATAGATAATATTAGTACTGTATATAACTGGTATTGTGGGCAATGGGCATGCATGCCAGAACCGTGAGAGATTTATAAGATATATAACGGTCAAAGTCTTCGCGCTTGACTGTTAGCAACAGATATTATTGAGCACACGTACTGGAGGGTAGCTTTAAACCTAAGTCTGACGGGTAGCCAGACGTTAGGTTAGAACTCCCGCCAACTCACATTACTCCAATCTTAATTAGAAGGAAAATGATATAATAACAGCTATACTACAAATTATTTACAATTTAGTGTTAAAAAAATATATATATATTATTTTATTTACTTTAAAATGTTACAAGTACAGAAATTTGTTTTTCCATTACAATCTTAGTTACAAGTACACATAAATTAACAGTTTGTTTAGAAATACATCTAATTTTAAAATTTTCATTTTTTCTCATCTCATCCATTCTCCTTTCCAAACAATTCAAATACATAATTTTAAACTAACCGTTTTAATTTTTTCAAATTAATTATTATAACTTTCTCAAACCTTCAAACAAAAAATAAAAAACAATTCACATTTTACAAATATCAAAATAATAATAATATTATAAAACTATATTTTAACAATATTTAACTTGATATTATTTTTTATTCAATTTTTTCTCTCTCATTTTTTAAAATCTAAAAAATATTCAACTCAAACTATCTTATTATTATTCACAAACTATCCTACTGATATTCATAAAATTTCTATCTCATCTCACTCTCCAAAGGAATCCTAAAACTCAAAACATTTTAAAATAAAAAGAAAAATAATCAGCTCTATCAACAAAAATCTCAAAAATCTCTTTCATTTTCAAAGCCCAAGAACACCTACCTGTGTAGAAGCACCAGTTGATAAAAATTACATTTCCGTTTCTAACTAAACAAACACATATATTAAAACCTTACTAAAAGAAAAATAAATATTTATAATAGATTATTTATGATGAGAATGACTATTTACAATAAAAAATATACTTATTTTAGTATAAAATAATAATTTTTACAAAAAATAACTAGATATAAATAAATAATTTTCTTGTAATGCTCAAAACATTTTAAAACCAAAAGGTAACAAAACAACTCAGGAAAAAATCCCATTCGGTAAAGTATTGATTGAGGGCTGAAAAAAATACTACACGAAGTCGGTTTGGTTAATAGGAAATATCCTATTTTTTTGCCACAGGATCCAAGTCAGACCCATTAGGGGAATTTCCTTAAATTATTTATTTTGATCTAAATACTTTTTTTATAATTCTAATCAAAATATATCTATCATGTAAACCTTACTGTATAAAATATGGAAAATGCACAGTGACTTGAGAATGACGTCTCAAGAAAATGATATTTCCATGGAGATTTTGTACTGACAAAGTGATTTTTTTAATATTTTTATTTGTTTATATTTTAATATTATATATATTTTTTATTTTTTCATTGCCAGTAGTGAATTTTATCGGTGGCTCTAGAACCACCTTTTACTTAATAAGTGAATTTTAGTAAGTTCTTTAATTTTTTTTAAATTTTTAGAGATGTTTAAAAAATAATTAAAAAATAAAAAACAAGAAAAATGTATTTACACATATAGATATAATGCAGAGTGCATCTTTATCGATTTCCTAACGTTGTCCATAAAATATTGCATGTGTGGAATGTGGAATCCAAAATTATATAAATATATATATATATATATATATATATATATATATATTATCACTATTAAAAAAATGGTAGTTTGCTGCGTCCCATAAACGCCGACAATTTGACTATAAACACCGGTAATGATTTTACCGGTGATTGTTTACCGAAAAATCTCAAGCACCAACACATAAGGGTTGGGAATATTATTTTCCGACATTTATGTAAATGCCAGTACCATCCATTTTTTGTTACATGCGTTTTATGCATTATGTTGCCAACATTTTCAAATGTTGGCAACCAATCGTTTCGTCCCCAACAATTTTTTTACCGACTTCTGCAAGTGCTGTTAATATTTCTTGTGCCTGACATTTTGTGGACTGTGTCATCGGCGCTTATAAATGTCGGTAACCATTTTTTATTTTACTGACGTCTACAAGCACCGGTAAATTATTTTGGTATTGGCATTTTGGAGACTATGTTATTGGCGCTTAAAAATGCCAGTAATTGAGTAGTTATTTTGTCAACACCAAAATAGACACCTACCAATCGAGGTAGTTTATTTTACCGACATCTACAAGCGTCGGCAAATTTTTATACTCCTAGTGTTCTAGATTGTTTTATCGAAGCTTTCAAATGCCAAAAATGAAGTTGTTAGTCGGTTATTTATTTTTTTGATATCCATGAATATATGTAGTTTTATTTTATTGACATCTACATGTGCTGGTAAATTTCTTTGGTCCCAGCGTTTGGAGACTATTATTGACACTTACAAATGCCAATAATTGAGCATTATTTTACCAACTTCTACAAATGCCGATAAATTATATTCCCAACATTTTCGAGATTGTATTTTCGGCACTTACAAATATTGGCAGTTGAGCAATTTAAATTTACAATATACTATCCACAAAATTAAAAAATGCACAAAAATAGGCACACACAAATGGAAAAAATTTTATTTATTTAAACTTTTTCTAAACTAATACAAGTAAAAAAAAAAAAAAAAAATTCTTTCTAAACTAATAAAAAGTATTAGGGAAAAAAACAATTAAGAGAAAGTAAGGCCTAAACTGGTCATTCTCCAAGTAATACATAAACTATAAATTTTCTAGATACAATGAAACTATCTAATTTTCAAAATGTAATATAAAAGAATGATCCATTCTCTAGTAACCCAAATAGAATATCACAATCTCCGTCAATTCTAATTGCACTCTTGTAAGCGCAATTCTAATGAATCATCTACCGTCAATTCTAATGAAGTTTGAAAATATTGGCACTGAATTTCTTATTGCACTTTTGAAGAATATTTCATACACACTATTACAATTGTTTGTATGGAAATATATACAAGTATACAAAATCTATTCTAGGAATGAAAGCTAAAAATAAGCCTAACTGTTACAAAACTTTGACTTGTGATTTCTCTAGCTGTTACACCCAAATTTTCAACCTAATAATTAGGTTATATGATCTTATGCTTGATTTCAGTTATCCTCCTTTATACGCCCCCGCAAGATGGACTTGTCATCAACTAAGCCAATCTTGTTTTTGAGAGAATTTGTGCATTGTTGTGACAAGGGTTTTATCAATAAATCTGCAAGCTGATCTTGAGTGTTGATGAACATTGGGAATGCCATGTTGAATTGTATCACAAACAAAATGTAGATCAATCTGAATATGCTTCATTTGATAATGTTGTACTTGATTAAAACTAAGGTGAGTTGCACTCAAATTATCACATAACAGTTTCAGTGAAGATTCCATTGGTAAACTGAGTTCTTTGAATAGTGATAGTAGCCACACAGTTTCTGAAGTTGCATTTTCAAGGGATCTATATTCAGTTTCGGTCGATGATCTTGCTACAGCTCTTTGTTTTTTTAAACTCCAAGATATAGAATTTGGTCCAAGAAAGCTTATGTATGCAGAGGTGGATGTACAATCATCAAAATTTCCCGCCCAATCAACATCGGAGTATGTTATGAGATCAAAACTAGAATTTTTTTTGTGTGGATGCCATGAAAGATTATTTGCTTCAAGTAGCAGATGAGTCTCTTTGCAGCTACCCAATGAGTTACTGTGGATTTATGATATAAACTGTGAGAGTTTATTTACTAAAAAAAATGTCTAGACGAGTGAGAGACAAATATTGGGGACATCCAATGACATTTCGAAACTCAGTACTATTAAAGGATATTGTCCCATCAACCAACTTTAGAGTTATGCTTGTAGACAGCGAAGTAGAAACTTCTTTAGTACTCGTCATGTTGGTTTTAAATAGGAGGTCCCGAATATATTTATGTTGTAAGAGAAAGAGACTTGATTTAGTAGAAATGATTTCCATTCCCAAGAAAAAAATGAAGTTGGCCCATGTCCTTTAAAGAGAATTGAACTCCAAATTGTTCAATGATTTAAGACACAAAGTTCATGTCACTACCGGTGATAACTAGATTATCCACATATACTAATAAATTGCACAAAATAGAATTGTGATGATATATGAACAAAAAGGAGTTCACTTTCAAATTTTTAAAACCAAGATTCATGATTGCCACATTTAGTGCCAAGCACTAAGCTCAAGGAGCTTGTTTGAGACCATAGATGACCTTATTCAACTTGCAAACATCCTTAAGTTTTGAGGCATCTTTGAATCCCGGGGGTTGGACCATATATATTGTTTCAGTCAATTGTCCATTCAAAAATGCATTTTTAATATTAAGTTGTCTCAAATGCCATCCTTGCATCACAACAACTGTCAAAAAAGTTCTAATAGTAGCGGGCTTCACAACGGAGCTAAAAGTTTCCTTGTAGTCCAACCTAGAGTGTTGATTATAACCTTTAGCAACAAGCCTCGCTTTAAAGTGATCAATAGACACATCAGTTTTGCGTTTGATACGAAATACCTATTTGCAATCCACTGGTTTACAGTTATTTGGTAGGGGAACCAGTTCCCATGTTCCGTGGCACATGAGTGAATGAGTTCTTCTAACATTGTTATTCTCCAATGTATTTCACAGAGTGTTTGGCCCACACAACTTGGTTCAATGGTATTTGGAATGGGATGTTTGGTTGTTAAATTTAGTTCTTTGGGTTTATGGATGTTGTTCATTGACTGAGTAGTCATGTAGTGGGTTCGAGTAATTTGTTTCCAAGTAAGTCACAGAGAATCGATGTGGAATCTATGTATAAAGTTGTGTCATGTGTGATAGGAAGCACATGTGTATTTGATGAGAATCCCTCACTATCATGTGATGAAGAGAAATTAGGGCACAAATGAACAGAGTCTAGATTTCATAAATTAGAAGAAATAGAAACAAAGGCATTACCTAGAGGTGATGTAGAAGTGTTATCCTCTACCGAAGTCACTAGTGGAGGTTGCGGTGGAGACGACACATTGATGAGTGGAGCAGCTACCGAGGATGACAAAGACTCTCGGTTGTCATGAGGATCATTCTAGTTTTCATTAAGGAGGACATGCCGAAATTGATAGGCTCTTTTGGTTTTTGGATCAATGCATTTGTATGCATTTTGGGCCAACGAATAGCCCACTAATAGATAGGTAATGGCTTTGGGCTGAAGTTTGTTGGTATTGTAAGGCCGAATGACTGGAAAGCTTAGACAACCAAACTTTTTTAATTTGAGATAATTGAGTGTCTATTTAAATAATGTTTCAAATGGTGATTTGTTGTTTAGAATTGGTGTTGGCTGATGATTTAGAAGGTATGTAGCATTGGAAAAAACATGAGGCCAATATTTCAAGGATAGTGAAGCATCATGTAATAATGTGAGGCCCATTTCCACTAGGTGATGGTGACGACACTCAGAAACACCATTTTGCTAGGGTCTATGGGGGCAGTGGTGTAATTACTTATTCCATAAATAGAAAAATATTTTTTTAAAACCAAAAATTTACCACCATTATCCAAATAAATGCTTTTGATTTTTTATTGAAATATGGTTGCAATGAGATGTTTAAATTGAGGAAATATTATGCTAACATCAAATTTTATTTCCATAAGCTAGAACCAAATATATTTTATGAAATGATCAACAAAAATCAAATAATAGCGAGATCCATCAATGCCAACAAAAATGGAGGGGCCCCAAACATTAGTATAAATCAAGTCAAGTGGTGTATGACTTTGAGACTAGCGGACCAAAATGGTTGTTTGTATGCTTTATTAACTGAACAAGAAGTACAAAGTTGAGAAACTTTTGCTTTTATTATTGGAAGAGAAAAAAAGTTAGCAAGTTGATGAACAATTTTATTAGACAGGCATTCAAGACTTTTGTGCCACCTATCAACAGATGCCCGTTCACGCACGTTTGCAACCATTTTTAGAGAAGATTTCACCATTGACTCTGGTAGGGTGTAAAAACTATTTTCACATGCACATTTGAGTAGAACCGTCCCCGTGATCTTATCCTTAACAAGAAAAAAAAAGAAAGATAAAATTCAACAAAAACATGGTTTTGAGTTGTAAAATGATGGAAAAAAAATAATATTTTTTCATATATTAAGAACACAAAGAGTATTATTAAATAAAAGATGCGTATGTAAACCAATGTGTGAAATATGCAAACCTGAACCATCACCAATTACAACCTTGTCAGTGCCATCATATTTAGAATGAGCTGATAAATTAGCCAAATCACCAATGATATTATGGGATACTGCCGAGCCAATAAGCCATTTTGTGTCTTGGGCTGGTGATGTTGAAGCACAGTTTGCCATTGCTTCAGAGAACTACACACAGGGACAGTATTTAGCAATGTGCAGTGGTGGAGCCAGGAATTTACTCTAGGAAGGCCAAACAAAATTAGAACAATATACATAACATATTTTTTGTTCTACTTTTATATAATTTTTTTTTTTACGATATATAATAATCTGATATGAAGATTTACAGTACAAAATAAAATACGTTTAATACAACTTATGTATTAAAAAAGTATTTGATATGTCAAAAACAATATATCATTAAAATAATATAAAGACATTTATACAAATATATTAAAAGAAAAAAAATACATAGTGCCTAAAATTATAACTTGCGTTCTTTTAAACAGACAAAATCATCAAATATTGAATCTAAATCAAAATTCTTAACTATTTCTCTTTCAATGTAGACAACTAAATTATTTGCTAAGAATTCATCTTTAATCTTGTTACGAAGCCTTGCTTTAACAATCTTCATAACTGAAATGCTAGTTCACTGGTTGCTATAGACATTAGAAGAGTCAAAATTAGACGAATCAATCTATCAATAAGCTAGTATATCTTTGATTTCTTTGTTTCTATCAATCTTCGACATAAATCTGCAATAGATATCAAATATTGAAACTTTAGATTGTTAAGCACATCAACTTCAAAATGCTTCAATTGAAATCTTAAATTGATTTTCTCATTCTCAGAAAAATCAAGAGGATAATACTCTTCCGCAAGATAACATATATCATCAATATTAAACGATTTATATCTATCATTTGGATCCAAAGCTGAACTAAAATTTAAAAGTTTTGTCGTTCCTTCATCAAATCTATTGTCAAGCTCTTGCATTTGAAAATCTATAGTAGTATTAAATATTTTAAAATGATAATGATGTTCTATCGTAATGTGATCTTGTTGATGACAACCACGACCTTGTACATAACGAGAGCTCAATTCTAGGATGTCAATATCAAATTTCTTGGAAAAACAGACAACATTCTCAAGCAGATTTCTCTAACCTGCATAATGAGTCATTTTGTAGTAGAAACCATATTCATGGCATTCAAAATAACTTGAGATTTTCATTGCAAAACTTGACAAAAAAAATCAGTAATATCGATGATTTCCTTCATTAAATGTAAAATAAATATGAATTGGAATGAGATAATCATTTTATAAGCATCATTTGCATTTCCTCGTTGAGAGTAAGTGTATCATTCTTTTATTATGGTTTCAAGCACAGAGCAATTAGCTTCAAACATTCACAGTAGACTGCAAATAGAATAAAAATGAGAATCCAAACGAAAATCACCAGCTCGTATGACAGTGCCAATTTGTTTAGCTCGTTTTTAACTTTCAAGTTCATCTATCGCTATCATATGTGCAGTATATGTTGCTTGAGCAGCTTGCAATTCATCATGACATTTACATGAAGCGCCCACCACATTGATAATAAAATTTAAATTTGAGAAAAATCATGAACAAAAACCACATCTCTAGATGCAGCAACTAATGCTAAGTGTAATCGGTGAGCAAAACAATAAACATGTTATGCATATGGGCAATCTTTAAGAAATAATGCTTACATTCTGTTCCATTCACCACACATATCACTAGCACTATCATTTCCTTGCCCAAGAATATTTTAAATATCAAGACAATGACGAGAAAAAACTGCAGATATTTCATTCTTTAGAGTCAATGCCGATGTATCTTTAACATGTACAAGATCAAAAAATCATTCTTGTATAAAACCATCAACATCAACAAATTTCAATATTATAGTCATTTGCTCCCTTTTAGATTCATCTCGTGCCTCATCAACAATAATGCAAAATCGAGAATTTCCAACATCTTCACAAATTTTAATTCTTACTTTTTTTACAAGAACTTCCAAAATATCTTTTTGAATTTGGGGTGAAGTATACTTTGAAGATTTATGAGTATTTTCCAAAATAAGTTTTCCAACCTTGTCATTATAGGAAGCCAAGAGTTTAAGCATCTCCAAGAAATTATCTCAATTTTTTTAATCAAGGGTCTCATCATGACCTCTAAAAGCACATCTTTGAAATGCAAGCCATTGAACAACATCAATAGATGTTTTTACTCGGAGTCGATTGTTGAGAAATTGTTCAGAACTTTGTGCGTTCAATACTTTATCAATATGATGTAATTGTTTTAATAAATCCTCACAAGATTTCACAGCATTATTACGACAAAAACAACAATCCTCCCCAATATGATTAAAAAACGCACAGTATTTTCCATTATTAATCTTCTTCCAACCTCCATGACAGTAAATACATCTCATCCAGAACGTTGAGATACTTTCATTCTAAAAAGATAAGAGTGCCACTTGGAGCCGGACGGGTGAGTAAGGAGCTTTTACACTAGCCAATCCAAGTACAACACATAGGTTACTCCCCATGATTCTTTATGTACCTTAACACATGTGATAAAATGACTTTAATCACTTTTTGGTTTCCCACCCACGTGACCTGCTCTGCTCTTCCTTCTTTAATCTATCCGTCTGGACCATCTCTCTCTCTCTCTACACTTCTGGTTTCCGAAGATTTATGGGGTTTGGTGTTTCGCTTTCAAGATTTATGGGGCTCTGTGTTGGTGAAACTTTACAAAAGGTAAAACTTTTTGTTTGTTTAGTCTTTTATTCTTGTTTTATCTCACAAATCTATCAATTATTTTAGGGTTTATGAATATAATAAACTAAAATGTGCAACTTTGTTTTTTAAATCATCTGAAAGGTGAACTTGTAGGCATTTCTCTTATTTTTCTTTTTTTATAATCTTTTTTCTTTTTATTTTACAATGTTTAACTTTTTTTTTTAATCATCTGAAATGTGAACCTATATGTAGCCATATTTCCTTTTTTTTTCTTTTTTTATAATTTTTTTCTTTTGTATTTTGCAATGTGCAACTCTTTTTTTTAATCATATGAAAGGTAAACATGTATGTAGCCATTTCTCTTTCTTTCTTTTTTATCTTTTTTTATAATTTCTTTATTTTTTTTTATTTTACAATGTGCAGTTTTTTTTTTTTGTTAATTATATGAAAGCTTAAAACGATTATATTTTTAAAATCTAAAGATCATATATATTAATTTATCTAACATTATTTTTATGTATGAATTATTTGTTATGATGATAAATGTGTTGTGGCCCTTATACATGTCTGGTCTATAAAGCAAACTAAGTGGTCTCATGACCTTTCCTAGTCATTTTTTTTTTCAAATTGTGTCCTTTCCTTGTCATTTTTTGTTTCAATTTGTGTGGTGCACCACATATAGTAGCAGCACATATATATACATCATGTGATTTTCTAACGAGTTTTAAATTGAAATCTTTTTTTTGTATTCTAGAGTTTTGTATTGAGCTATATATACTACACTTAATTTTATTGTCTATTGAGCTATTCTTGCCTTATAAATCATATCAGGTTGAGTGAATGATAAGTACATCAAGAGATCATGTTGAGATTTTAGACAGTTGTAATTCTATTGCCAATGAAGTTGAGATGATTGAAGAGGACGGTGAGGTTGAACAAGATTAGAATATGCCCAAGGAAGGTCATACGATGTCATTTTCATATTTGGAGCCGTATGTGGGTCTGTAGTTTGATGATATAGAGGATGCACATAGTTGCTATAAAGCCTTTTCCAGACGAACTGGTTTTAGCATTCAAACAAATCATACTCGATTGTCAAATATAGATAGATCATTAATTTATGTAGAGTATGTGTGATCAAGAGAAGGATCCCATCGTTATAATTCTAAACTTTAAAAAAGAGCAAGACCTGAGGCTGCAGAAACAAAGTGTGGGTGTAAGGCGATGATGATAATAAAGAAGGATGGAGACAAATGGGTTGTGTCCAAGTTTGTACTTTAGCATAATCATGAGTTGTTAACACCTAAAGTACAAGTTTGCTTCGCGGGCATAGATGGGTGACATCAATACAAAAAAATTTGATAGGCACGTTAAATGAGTAAGGGATACCAACACGGAAAATAATATCCGTGTTGAGTAAGGAGTCAGGTGGTGATTATAACGTTGGTTGCATTGCTAAAGATGTTTAGAATTATTTGGGCAATCGAAGGAGGCAGCTTCTTGGAGAGGGAGACGCACAAAAATTATACGAGTACTTTTTGAAAAGTGAACGTAATCCAGGTTTCATATATTTGATCCAACTTAATGAAGATAGGTCGATGGGGAATTGCTTTTGGGCAGATGCTAGATCAAGAGCAGCATATCAGTATTTTGAGGACGTTGTTATATTTGATGCTACATACTTGACAAATCGCTACAAGATGCCCTTTGTTCCATTCATTGGGGTTAGCCATCATCATCAATCTATGATGTTTGGATGTGCTTTACTGATAAATGAGACAGCCGAGTCTTACACATGGTTATTGAAGACATGGCAAGAAGCGATACTTGGTCGTGCTCCCTTTACAATAATACCTGATGATGATAAGTCAATGGCTAAAGCCATTATCGAGATATTGCCCAATACAACTCACAAATTGTGCTTATGGCATCTCTTACAAAAAGTTCCTGAACATTTATATCATGTTTATAACAAATATCCAGAGTTTCAACATGAATTTAACCATTGTATTCATGAGACATTCACTATTGAGGAGTTAGAGTTAGAGTGGACTGATATGTTATTGAAGTACAAGTTGGAAGAAAATAGTTGATTGCAGAATCTTTATTCCAGGAGATCAAAGTGGGTGTCCGCTTACTTGAAAAGCACATTTTGCACTAGAATGTCCACAACTCAACGAAATAAGAGTATAAACAAGTTTTTTAAAGACTATGTTCGGTCAAATATGATGGTAAGTAAATTCTTCTATCAATATGATAAAGCTTTGAATACCCGTTATCTCAGTGAGAAAGAGAAAGATGTGAAGACAAAAACATTGAAACCAATTATGAGAACTTCTTACAATATTGAAGAAGAAGCGTCCAAGATCTACACAAGAAAATCCTTTTTGATCTTCCAAGATGAGTTATTTAATAGCCAACGCTTCAAGGCACACAAAACACATGAGGAAGATGGTCGAAAAATTTCCTGGATGGGCATTGCGGGGAAAGAAAAGCCGGCATATGAAGTAACACTTGGTAGGGAGAACAACACTATTTCTTGTACATGTTGTAAGTTTGAATTTATTGGCTTCTTATGCCGGCACAGCCTACATGTTTTGGCAAAGAAAAGTGTTTTGGATAGTGTAATGCAGTCATATGTTTTGGAGAGGTGGATGATGAATGCAAAAAGTCGCATCGTGAATGGGATATGCGTCGATGAGGGGCCATTGGAGACAGTCCCATCATCATTAGTGATGAAGCATCGTTTGATGAGATGGTTTTACTTGGTTGCAGAGATGGGGTCACTATCTATCAAGAAATATGAGCATGCTTCTAGGAGAATAGATAATATTCATCAAGAGCTTCAACTGATGAATGATGACGATTGTAACACGGAGGGAAATGTAGAGCCAAATAGTCTCCAATTTCTCATTGCAAGATCTGCCACATATTGTTTCTAAAGGAAGGCCTAGATCATTACGACAAAAGAATCCAAAGGGAAATATACTAATAAAGAAGCGACGATGTAGCGTTTGTAAACAATAAAGACATGTAAGAAGCAAATGCCCATTACATAGGTATTTTTTTTAACTTGGTTTTTTTTTTTTTTTTTTTTTTTACTTGGCATGTAAGGAGGGCATTTGCTAGTTGGTTGATGCTTTTTTTTTTTTGTAGGAATATGGGGGAACCAAGTTTCACTATATTCTCTCCAAACCTAATCACGATGTCAACCACATTTGATATGTATGAATACTACGTTGATCTTATTTTTTTAACTTGGCTATTTTTTTTTTTACTTGGCATGTAAGAAGGACATTTGCTAGTTGGTTGATGTTTTTTTTTTTTTTGGTAGGAATATGGGGGAACCAAGCTCCACTATATTCTCTCCAAACTTGACCACGATGTCAACCACATTTGATATGTATGGATACTACGTTGATCTTATTTATTTAACTTGACTTTTTTTGTGTCAATTATTCTAATCTTTATTTTTTCTGGTTTGTAGGAATATGCAAGACCCAGCAATGTCATAGACTCATCGTGGAATTTTCATATGCCAGATGATCATTAGACTCATTAGACATTTTCATTGTTTTGGTTGTAAAAAAATTCTCAAACTAGATGACTATAAGCCAAGTGATATGTGAGATGGATATGGTTATGTGAGACTTATGAATGCTGCACTCTATTTGTCTGAGACTTATGGATTCTACACTCTTTTTGTATGAGACTAATGGATATGCACTCTTTTTGTATGAAACTAATGGATATGCACTCTGTTTGTGTGTATGGATATGCACTCTATTTATGCCCTTTTAATCTTATCGTTTGGGTTATAGATCTATCTCTTCCTTTGTCTAATATAAGCAACATTTTTTTTAATTTAACATAGTGGTGTAATAGAGGTAGATTTGATTTGAAAGAAAATTATGGATGCCTAGACATCGTTTGAGTTAGATGATTTCCGTATTATCTCTTATTCTGACGGATACTAGACTCTAATTGGTCAGTATCACATAATTCCCACAAACCTGAGCACATGACCCTGAGCACTTTCATGCTTTTGAAGGCATATGCGTGCAGATGATTTTATGGCCATATCTTGGAATGTTCTACATATTTAGTAATTACGAATGCATTAGTGAAACTTATCCGTAAGTGCCATCCAAGTCAGGAACTATATTGCATACATGCACATTGTAAAATGGGAGGAAAGTCTTTAAATAGATTTACATTATCATTCACTTTATTTATCATTCTTTTTCCACAAGGATGCGCAAGTGATTTTCTATCTTTGCTCTCAAGTTCTTCCATATTCAGTAGCAACCTCATGTCCATATAATGGTTGTTGGATGGCAAACAAGCAGTTGATGAGGTTGATCTTTGAAGGAGTTTCAGTATTCTGCAAAAACTCATTATTAAAAGAAACTATTAATCACATAATTTTGAATGTTCAAAAGAAAGAAAAATAAAAAAATAAAATAAAAAAGTGCAACGTGGGATAATTCATAAGATAATTCATTTATGACAACACTAGTCTTTTTCCCTGCAGAACCCTCTCTACCAAAAATCCTAAATAACACTTACTACTTCTAGGGATATCTACAATTGTATAATGCAGATACACACTTGACAATATAACCACTTCCTCTCTGCTCTCTCGGATCTGTTGGGACAAAAGCTTGTGTATTAACCACCTCCCACCACTAAACACCATTATACATTTCCACTCATAAAAAACACTTACAGAACAGAGAAGCCATGCCACCAAATTTAAATAAATACAATTCATAAAGACTGGAGACAAAAACGTATCCACAAAGCTATGCTCATATACATGTACATATGTACATAGTGAATCTATCAAATATCATTCACAGGAACAAATTAGTATGCATTTTCAACTACTATTTCCCAGCCAAAATAATGAGATTGATGGCAATTTCAAGACATATTATCAATTCAATTAGTAGAAGCACATTTAAAATGATTTTAACATAAAATCAAATTTTACGCAAACATCAAGTACACTAAAATACTTTTGCAAACTTTGTTACAATGTCATGCAAATTGCTAAGCATATGCTGTCTACCATAAATTTATGACTAAATTTCTATGACTAAATTTATGACTTAACAGGGTGACAAATATATGACTAAATTTAAGTACCAATATTCAATGCTTTCGAATTTGAAGAGATAACTAAACAATCTCCATGTGAAGTATGTTTATGTGGGTGTGTGCCATTCAAAAACTAACTACGGCAGAGAATAGAGATGGAAGCTAGACAAAAAGAAAGCATTTTTCTGGATGCTTGGTCCATTAATTCTGGATGGAGCTCATCATGAAATGTAAAAATAAACCCATTAATTCTCAGAACAAAAATGGTAGAGATGAGTCGGTATTCATGCAAAAATAAACCCATAAATCAAATCCTAAATCAATCCACAAACTGGCATGTGAAATGTATAAATTGAAAACTTACCCACTCAAAGAGAAGACTGCGAGAGGGAGGGGGTGGTTAAATCGACACCGGGAGAGGGAGGGGGTGGTGTTTGTTGGTTGGGCTTTGAAATGAAGGGGAGAGAGAACTCTTCAAAAAGTGTTGCAAATGGAATGGGAGAGGACATGCTTGAAGAACTCGTGGAAAAGAGGAAGGGAGAAAATATGGAGGAGAAAGGAAGGGGGAAGATAACTCGGGAGAGAGAGGGAGGGGAAGCAGAATGGTACGAGTGAGGAGGAAGGAAGGGGGAAAATAACTCAGGGGGAGAGAGGGAGGGGAATAAGAATGGTCCGCATGCGAGTATATATGTGTCTTTCGTGCACCTCTTTTGTGGCGAATTCGTATTGGTTGGTGTAAAAGCAAATATCTCACTCGACCGGTCTTGAGTATTTCCCAAAAGATAATAAAGTAAACAATATGCAGCATCATTTGATGGAGAATACTTTAACCAAGATTCAAATTGTACAAACCATGAAACTTGAAAGCGACGATGATGCTTTTCAGAACCAGAAAATGGATATTTTGAGCGACGCATTTGATATGGACCCATTTTTAAATAAGCTATTCTTATTTCATCATACTGATTGACTGGATAATTCCACAAGAGAGGACATAATCCCGGATCTCGTTGTAGAGGAGATATATCAATCTCTTTATAATTAAGTGTTGATGATGTAAAATGAATTCTTTTAGATTCCAAAATTAGAGAGTTAAGATCAGGATTTTCTTCAGATTTAATCCTTGGAAGTTTAGAAAAATTTTCTGAAAGATCAACTTCTTTTCTTTTGAAGAATAAGTTAATAGTTTTTAATTTAGACATCATTCGTGAACCTAAATTTAAAATCAAATTGAAACATATAAAATAAAATTAGAAACTTAGATAAACTTTATAGATATTCTAATAATAAGGTCTCAAATTAAAATCAAACAATCTAAAATTGAAAATCAAACAATTTATTAATACATATAATGCTATAAAAAAAAACAACTTAAATCAGTGCATACAACCATACACAATTAATATATGTAATATATATATATATATATATAAAATATGATTAATACCAATATAAAATATTTATAAAGAAAAAAAACATACCTGCATATAGATAAAGGAGTAAGGTGTAAGGAAATGGTGCTCCGGGAGACCGTGAGATGAGAACTGGCCGGGGCTATCAAATACGTCTGCTAATCTACTAAATAATAAAATGTTAGTTTACTATATAGAAAAAAATTATTAATCTACTAAATAAATAAAAGTATTAATCTATTAAAAGTATTAATCTATTAAATAAATAAATAAATAATATTACGAAATTGTTACTTTGTGAGACATGAGTAACTACTGCAGATGATTAGAAAAGAAAAACAAATAGATTAGAAAAAAGCATGTCGAGACAAAAGGGGTCAAGTTTCATCTTTGACTATTTGACTATCTCATGATCTCATCAATCTGGAAGCTTCAAAAATAAAAAGGCCGAACCTTTTAGGGTGGAAATGCGATAGAGTGAGTCTATGAGAGCGAGAGTGATTGAGCGAGGTTGTGAACTTGCAAGAGAGAGAGAGAGAGAGAGAGAGAGAGAGAGAGAGATGCGATCATGCGTTGATGCAAGGAGGTGAGAAAACTTTTGGTCCTAGAAATTGGAAATGGTCCGTCGATAGTCGTCGTGTTGCGCCTCATAGTCGAGCAGCAGAGTAGATAAAATTTTTTGCTTCCTTTTTTCTTCATTTTGATGTTGAAAAATGAAAAAAATAAAATGTAAAGAACGAGATGTGTTTTGATGTTCGAAAATGGAGAAAACAAAATATGAGGAATGAGATGTGAAAGTATGGTGTTATGCCATGTGCGAAGGAAATGTAGTCTGTAAAAGGCAGTTTGGCAAATTGCCGTAATCCATAACTTGGAGAATAAAATTTTTTAGAAAATGGAAAGAGGTTAGAAATACTACCAGTTATAGTTAGATTTTTTTTTTTAATTTTATTTATAATAAAAATATGTATTTTATTTTATATGAGATGTGTTTTATTTATTTCATTTTTATATTAGATTAAATTTTATGGATGGGCCAAAATAATATTTAGAGGAGCCAATACATGATAAATTAATCTTATTTTATTAAATTAAAAAAATTAACATATATATTTTTTTTTTCAAATTTCTGGGCTACCCTGCCCCAACGTGGCTCTGCCACTGGCAATGTGACCCAATTGATCACAAATTTGGCATTTTGGTGTGTAACGATGTTGTCCAATGGGTTTGTTTTTTCTATTTTCTCGTGGGCCACCATTGTTTCAGTATTGGGCCAATGAGGAGTTTTGTTGTTGAGACTCATTGTTAAGGCCAAACCCATTTTGCTTTGAGAAGCCCTTAGAGTTGTGGCCTCCAGAAGAAGAGCTAGCACTAAGTCGTCGATTGGAGTAGTTGGTAGAGGTGACCAACTGCTGAGATGTGGCTTCAAGATATCATAGATAGGCATCGTGACCTACAAGAAGGTCACGTAACTCCTCGAATGTGAGTGGGAGTTCCCATGCACAAATGGGGGCTGCGATTTCGCAGAAGTCAATTCCCAGTCCATTTAGGATGTAGAGCGTGAGATCATCTTTAGAGATAGGATGATCAATATGGAAAATTTCATTTGCAAGATATTTGACAATGTGCAAGTATTCTTGAACATCTGATTGCCCTTCTTTATCAAGGTGAGTTCCTCTTTAAGCTGCATTGCACGAGTGCAGGATTTGCTCGTATACGTGGTGTGTAATTTTTTCCATGCTTCTTGGGAGGTTTTGGCATTGGAAATGAATGGTGTTATGGTGGTGGTCGTTGAAGCCAAAATGACACTGAGAATAAGCATATATTATCTTATTTAATGGGTTCTTTGAAGGATAGAAATGGAGGGATCAGTGGGGTTGGGACAAGGTTTATTACCAGTAATATAATCAAGTAGATTATACCCAATGAGGAGGGGTTCAAACTGGGCATGCCATTGAGGAAAGGTTGAGGGTGTGAGTTTTTCATTTATCTGGGCAATGATATTGAGAGAAATAAGAGGGATCTCTGTTGGAGATGCTGGGATTGTGATCGAGTTATGGGTATTTTTAGTGTTTGGGATCAAGTTCTCATGGGAGGAAGGCTTTCTTGATATCATGATGAAGTTTGAAAGTATTGACACTTAATTTCTTATTGCACTGGTGAAGAATATTTCACACACACTATTACAATTGTTTGTATGGAAATATATACAAGTATACTGAATTTCTTCTAGGAATGAAAGCTAAAAATAAGTCTAACAGTCACAAAACTTTGACTTGTGATTTGCCTAGTTGTTACAAAAAATTTCTAGCTGCTACACCTAGATTTTTAGCCTAATATATAATCAGGCTGTATGATCTTGTGCTTGATTTGAGGAGTCCTCCCTTATACGTTCTCCTGCACCACACACACCAGTAATCAATCAAGCTAGTACAGAAAAATCTCATGCAAGAGCAAACACTAAAATCTTTGAATAAGAAATATATGGAAAGCAAAAAACTTTTTGGCACTCACTAAAATCAATGTGCCTAGTTGTTACAAAAAATTTCTAGCTGCTACACCTAGATTTTTAGCCTAATATATAATCAGGTCGTATGATCTTGTGTTTGATTTGAGGAGTCCTCCCTTATACGTTCTCCTGCACCACACACACCAGTAATCAATCAAGCTAGTACAGAAAAATCTCATGCAAGAGCAAACACTAAAATCTTTGAATAAGAAATATATGGAGAGCAAAAAACTTTTTGGCACTCACTAGGAACCAAAGAAGATCGACATGATCAATGTGCTTGAAAATATAACTATTACCTCCACGATCAAGTGCCAACCTAATAATTTCAAAATAATTAGAGTTGTAATAACAAGAACAACAACAATGATACCTCTGAAACATCGCCAAAAGCCCTCTTGCAGCGACTGGCATTGCCTAGAGATCCCATCATTTTCCATGGATGGATGGTAGACCTGGCACCTAAATTCTCACAAGTAGTAGTCCCAATCTGTTGTGAAAAACGATGACAATTGAATTGAAATAACACCGAATGAGAAAAACGATCACACACGCAATCACACACGACACAAAATGTACGTGGTTTGGCAAATTGCCTACGTCCACGGGAGCTGCAGAGGATTTTATTATTGAGGAATCACACTACAAGATGGGTCACAACACTGTTCATCCACAGTGTTTTCGTAGCTGCTCTATTACAGACAAAAGAGGCAAAAATCATATTTATAGTTCAAACGGCGGAATCCCTAAAACGCATGTTCGCTCGAGCGGCGTGTCGAGCGCGCGTCGAGCGAACTTTCCTTCCGCATCCCGCTCGAGCTCACTGTCGAGCTGACGTCGAGCGTTCGACTCTGCCTGATTTCGCTCGAGCGGCCAATGCCTCCGCTCGAGCGAACTCCTCCTGCTCGAGCTCACTGTCGAGCTGACATCGAGCGTTCGACTCTGCCTGATTTCGCTCGAGCGGCCAATGACTCCGCTCGAGCGGTGTGGACCAGACTCCACAGTACTCAACAATTCTCCCACTTGGAGACTGGTACACTCGCTGTATTGCCGTCTTCCTCAAACATGATATCCTCCACCTCTGCAACTCACTACTCCTGTCTTCATTCTAGAAGACCAACTGAAGTTGCACACAACTTCAGTTTCTCAAGCGTAACACCCTTTGTCAACATATCAGCAGGGTTCTTGCTTCCACATATCTTCTCAAGTAACAACTATCCGTCATCTAACAATGACCGTATGAAGTGATACCTGATCTGAATGTGCTTGGTCCTGGAATGGAATGCTGGATTCTTGGCAAGGAATATGGCACTCTGACTGTCACTGTAGAGAGTGCCTTTTTTATTCTTCTTACCCAATTCTTCCAAGAAGCCTTGTAGCCATACCATCTCCTTTGCAGCCTCTGACACTGCAATATACTCAGCTTCTGTTGTAGACAAAGAAACTGTTTTCTGTAAATTAGAACCCCATGACACTGCAGTACCACCAAGTGTATAAACAAAGCCCGTGGTACTCTTTCTGTTGTCAATATCTCCAGCTAAATCAGCATCAACATAGCCCTGCACCTCCAAGCTCTCTCCAGAGAAACATAGACAGGTTTCTGAGGAACCCTTTAGGTACCTTAAAATCCACTTCACTGCTTCCCAATGTTGCTTTCCTGGGTTACTCATGTATCTACTCACAACTCCCACTGCATGGGCAATATCCGGTCTTGTGCAAACCATAGCATACATAAGTGAACCAATGGCTGAGGCATAAGGAACCTTACTCATGTAATCTCGTTCCTCCTCTGACTCTGGTGACTGATTCTTGCTGAGTCTGAAGTGACTTCCCAAGGGTGTGCCAACTGGTTTGGCCTTGTCCATGTTGAACCTGCTGAGTACCTTTTTCACATACTCAGCCTGTGAGAGTCTCAACGTACCTCTGACTCTGTCTCTGACAATTCTCATGCCAAGGATTTGCTTTGCAGCTCCCAAATCCTTCATTGCAAAGTGCTCTGACATCTGCTTCTTCAGATTATTGATCTCATCAATACTAGCCCCTGCAATAAGCATGTCATCCACATACAACAGCAAAATAATGTAAGAATTGTCAAAATGCCTGACATAGCAACAGTGATCTGCCTGACATCTAATATACCCTGCACTGTGCATAAAGTTGTCAAATTTCTTGTACCACTGTCTAGGAGCTTGCTTCAGGCCATACAAGCTCTTCTTCAGTCTGCAAACTGAACCTTCATTTCCCTGTACCACAAACCCCTCAGGCTGGTGCATGTAGATGTCTTCTTCAAGGTCTCCATGAAGAAAAGCTGTCTTCACATCTAACTGCTCAAGAAATAGATCTTCAGTGGCAACCATAGCCAGTACCATCCTGATAGTTGTGATCTTTACCACAGGAGAAAAGATTTCAGAGTAGTCAATACCCTGCTTTTGCTGAAAGCCTTTTACAACAAGTCTAGCCTTATACCTCTTACTGCCATCATGCTCAGTTTTCACCCGGTACACCCACTTGTTGTGTAATGCCTTCTTCCCTGATGGAAGTTCTGTCAACTCCCATGTCTGATTCCCTAGCAAGGAATCCATCTCGTCTTTCATGGCCAGCTCCCACTTGCTAGAATTCTCATCTTGCAAGGTTTCTTCATAACTCTGCGGTTCTCCACCATCTGTCAACAGAATGTAATTCAAAGTAGGTGAGAAACGCTATGGGGGACGTATAGTCCTAACTGACCTGCGAACTGCAACTGTAGGAGTAGACGGTTCTAAAACTGCCTGCGGAATAATAGGAATGGGTGTACTGGACCCACTCTCCCCGTCACTCTCATCTCTACACTGCACTGTGACCTCTGGTAGGTCATCCAATCCTACAAACTCGGACTCCTGAGGAGCTACTGCAGGAACTGTACTCGACTTATCCTTGTACATCATTTTCTCATTGAAAATCACATTCCTGCTTCTTATGATTTTCCGACCCTGATCATCCCAGAAACGATAGCCAAATGCCTCGTCTCCATAGCCAATGAAATAGCATTTCTTTGACTTAGTCTCAAGCTTACTGCGAGCATCAGAATCAACAAGCACATAAGAAAGACAACCAAAGGTTTTAAGGTGAGAAAACTTAACCTCTTTCCCGCTCCAAACCTCCTCAGGCAATCCACAATCTAGTGGAACTGATGGCCCTCTGTTTATCAAATAAACGGCAGTGCTGACTGCATCTTCCCAGAAAGTGGGTGGTAGTCCAGCGTGCAACCTCATGCTTCTAGCACGCTCATTAATGGTCCTGTTCATACGCTCAGCAACTCCATTTTGCTGTGGTGTCCCAGGAATGGTCTTCTCCATTCTGATACCCAGAGCTGCACAGTACTCCTTGAACCCGCCATCAACATACTCACCACCATTGTCAGACCTCAAACACTTCAGTTTCAAGCCTGTCTCTGTCTCAACCATGGCTTTCCAAGTTTTGAAAACATTAAATACTTCAGATTTATGTTTCAAAAAATAAATCCATACCTTTCTACTATGGTCATCAATGAACGTAACATAGTAGCGAGAACCTCCAAGAGATGCAACTGGAGAAGGACCCCACACATCTGTGTGCACAAGATCAAGTCTTCCTGTCTTTGGCATCCTGCCACTTTTCAAGAAGCTGACCTTCTTTTGTTTCCCCATAACACAACTCTCACACATACCGAGATCAACTGTCTTCAGTTCTGGTAGCTTGCCTCTAGACAGAAGTTCCGTCATACCCTTCTGACTCATATGGCCAAGCCTACAATGCCACAAATCTGCTGTGCTCTCTGCAACAGTAGTAGCAATAGTGTCAATTACACCAGTAGTCATATAAAGTGTACCAGTTTTCTTACCCCGAGCTAGTACCAATGCCCCTTTTGTGACCTTCCAGGTGCTATCTGAGAACACCACTGAATGACCACACTCATCAAGCTGCCCAACAGAAATGAGGTTCTTCTTCAACTCAGGAATGTGCCTGACCTTTTGCAAGGTCCATTTGTTCTTGCCAGGGAGTGCAATGTCAATGTCTCCCATCCCCACTACGTTCAAAGCCTCACCATCAGCCAAATATACCTTCCCAAAATCACCTGCAACATAATTCCGCATTAGTTCCCGGTGGGAAGATGTATGGAAGGAAGCCCCTGAATCCAGTATCCAGTCATCAACTGGACTATGAACTGCAAGCAATAGTGCATCCTGTACTTCTTCAGTTACCACATTAGCACTATCATTCTCCGTCTTCTTGGGGTTTTTGCAGTTTTTTCTTTATGTGGCCAGCTTTGCCACAATTCCAGCAAGTTGCCTGCTGATCAGGCCTCGACTTGCTCTTGCCCCTGTACTTTGATTTTGATCTTCCTCTGTTTGAATTCCTGTCATGTGATCTCCCTCGAGAGTCAACATTTAGGGCTGAACTCAAACCCGAGGTCTCGCCTAAATCTTTCCTGCGCACCTCCTCAGCCAAAATCAAATCACGAATATCATCATATTTCAATTTAGTTTTACCAGCAGAATTACTAACAGCCATTCTCATGGCTTCCCAGCTATTTGGCAATGAAGCCAATAGTATCAGTGCACGTATCTCATCATCAAATTCAATTTCAACAGACGACAATTGATTTGTGATAGTATTAAAATCATTCAGATGTTGTGCAACAGACGTACTATCTGCCATTTTCAAATTGAATAACTTTTTCATTAGATGTACCTTGTTATTCGCTGACGGCTTTTCATACATACCTGACAAAGCCGCCATGAGATCCGCCGTCGTCTTCTCCTTGATGACGTTGTGTGCAACGGATCTCGACAGGGTTAATCGAATAACCCCCAGAACCTGTCGATCCAACAGGTTCCAACTAGCATCATCCATCTTTTCCGGTTGCTGCCCCAATAGTGGAAGATGAAGTTTCTTCCCATAGAGGTAGTCCTCTATCTGCATCCTCCAGTATCCAAAATCCGTGCCATCAAACTTCTCGATCCCCGATACCTTCAATTCATCTCCAGCCATCGTTTCTCCTCAGACCCGAACCTTGGCTCTTGATACCAATTGTTGTGAAAAACGATGACAATTGAATTGAAATAACACCGAATGAGAAAAATGATCACACACGCAATCACACACGACACAAGATGTACGTGGTTCGGCAAATTGCCTACGTCCACGGGAGCTGCAGAGGATTTTATTATTGAGGAATCACACTACAAGATGGGTCACAACACTGTTCATCCACAGTGTTTTCGTAGCTGCTCTATTACAGACAAAAGAGGCAAAAATCATATTTATAGTTCAAACGGCGGAATCCCTAAAACGCATGTTCGCTCGAGCGGCGTGTCGAGCGCGCGTCGAGCGAACTTCCCTTCCGCATCCCGCTCGAGCTCACTGTCGAGCTGACGTCGAGCGTTCGACTCTGCCTGATTTCGCTCGAGCGGCCAATGCCTCCGCTCGAGCGAACTCCTCCTGCTCGAGCTCACTGTCGAGCTGACATCGAGCGTTCGACTCTGCCTGATTTCGCTCGAGCGGCCAATGACTCCGCTCGAGCGATGTGGACCAGACTCTACAGTACTCAACACCAATCAACCAAAGTCGGTCCCCAGTCCCCCCTTTGAACTGCCCCAAGAGACTTCCCATCTCCACCACTGCCGCATGCCCCACCTCTTAAATGCATTTAATAGAAATGCATTTGAAAATCAAATGACTATTGAGATTTTATTTGAAGCCAGTATTCGGCGCCAAGGTGAAAAGTAGCTAATGAAAATTAACTCTAGTTGCCGCCAACTTTTAAAACTAAAATATGCTTCATTTATTCTTTGTTTTTAATATATATTTCAAATATTTATCTGTAAAATATGAAAAACCTATAATATTATTATAATATTTTATTTTAATAAAAAAGAGAAATACTCTCACAAATGGATTATATAAAAGTAATTTTACAAAATTAATTTGACTTAATTGTGATTTGTTAGATTGTAAAGTATATATGATGAATTACATAAAACCACGTTAGTTCTAAAATTATTTTGTATAATCTCTTTGTGTCTAATGGACCACAAAATGTATATTTGATCAACAACAATAAAAAATGCTTATGATAAAAACTTTGCAAAACATAAAATAGAATGATGAGTTTAATTTATTTAATTTCTTTTTAACTTTTTATTGGGTCTTGGTGGGAAAAAAATAAACCAGTAAACTTGTAAACTAGACTGAACCGGTAGATTCAGTTCGATTCAAAATCGGTTTGACCCAGTATTGGTTTTATTTTTCTCAAAATTGATCCCATTCCGCTTTTCCATTTTCTAACATCGGACGGGTGCATATATATTTTTTAATTTTTCATATCATATAAAATATTTTTATATGATTTTTTATATTATGTATCATTTTGATATATAATTTATATAATTATATATAAAATAATTTTATATTATATACTAAATTGTAATTAATATAACATAAATTTTAAAATCCTAGTATTCATGAATAATAATAATCTAATAACACAAAATTAATATAATATTTAATATAACATAAAATTAATCATTTAAATCTTACAAGTAATTCTATATACAACCGTAAAGTGTATAAATGACGTGTAATCGTTTTGAAAAAGAGTATGGTCTACTATTAAAAAAATTAATTTTTTTCATATGGGTCCCATATTTTATTCATTTTTTTAAAGTGATTATACGACAGTTGCACAATTTACGGTTGTAAATATTTTTTCTCGAATCTAATATAGCATTTGATATATATTCTTAATCTTAAATTTGAACATTTGATCATATATTATTAATATAAACTATATATATTAAGGATAAATACATTTTATAGCATAATGAATTATAATATATATCATTTTTGATAAACACATTTCTATACATTTGATCATGTACACTAATATAAAAAGTGTGACCATCATATTATTACTAACGTATATCCCTAAGCGTATTATCACTAACATATATAATCAAATATATAAATAAGTTAGACACTAACATATTATCACTAGCATATCATTGCTAAGATACATAATCAAATACTATATCACTATTTGATATTATTATATGTATATACACACTAATACTAATATTAATACTATTAGTAATCCACTAAATATAAATAATTCTATAAATCACTGTAGTTTTAGTAGTTATCATAATACTATATCACTATATAATCCCATATATATCTTTCTTTCTTTTATTTAAAGAGTTGGGGTCACATGTCAAAGTGCCCCTCCTCGCATTATTAAAACCTCATTTATGGTGGAGGAAAACCGTGGTTACAAGTCCATAAACAAAAAAAAAAAAAAAAAAAACCTCATTATTCTCAAAAAAGAGACCAAAACAATAACCAATGCACCCAAAACCCAGAATGAAACTCATATCCTAAAACTTGGCAAACCCAGAGCATCCAACCGAATTAAACCACAAGCACGACGAGGCAACTCACAAGAGGTCCAATAGATACAATCGGACCCCTACTCCCCCTGTCTAGCTAAAAAATCAGCAACTCTATTACCTTCCCGAAATTGGTGTAAAACCAAGTATTCAGTACCAGTCAAAACCTGTACAACCTCCTCCCAATAATCCCACAGGTACCACACCGTGCACATCTTCTCTCTAAGCCACTTAACCACCAACATAGAATCACTTTCAATAACCAAGTTGACTAAGCCCAACTCTTTGCAAAGAGTTAGACCACCAATGAGCGCCTTTAGCTCCGCTTCATTATTGGTACCAATCCCATATTTAGAAGAAAAGGTCGCCAAAAATCTGCCCCCCTCATCCCTAATAACCCCACCTCCCCCACAACTACCTAGGTTACCCCTACAGGAACCATCTACATTTAATTTCACCCATCCATCACTTGGCATACTCCACGCTACAAGTTTCAGTATCCTCGGGACCACCTCTCTTACTGGTATGTCCAGTTCAGATAAAAGCTTACGGTCAAAGCTGGATAGAGCCTTGACTTTCAGCAACTTGGACAAGAAGACCACCAGCCAATATTTGATCGAAAACCATATCACCTCCATTGAATCATACCTCCCCTGCATCTGAGCATCACACCTCCATTTCCAGAGTCTCCAAGAAATCAACGTAGGCATGATCCCTATCAAAACACCACGCTGCATCTTCTTCTTTGCACAAGTAAACCACATTTTACATCTCTCCCACCAATCATCAAAAGCCATGCAAGGAACGCTGAGAAGATCTGTTGCACGACACCATATAGCAGACGCCACCATCCCCTTGCACAAGACATGATCCCTATCCTCCACCCCTCCACTGGGACAACAGACACATTTTGAAGCCAGAGAGATACCGACCGACTGCACCCTCTTCTCACCAGGCAAGCAATTAAATCTAGCCTTCCACATACACACTGACATTTTTTTTTTTGGAATAAGGCTGCACCAAATCTAGTCCAGGCCTTCTAACTTTGGCTGCGTAACCCGTATGACCTCCCATGCCGTTTTGGTCGTGAACTGTCCATCCACACCAGGACACCAAATTTGAGTATCACACCCCTCTCTTCTCCCAGGAACTTCTCGTATAATGTCATCACCCACATCAGATGCTATTAAAGAATCCAAAAACTCCCGATCCCATCTCCCCTCCACCCAACAGTCTTTTACCTCCAACCTTGGTTGATTGACAATGGATACCTCTGTCGCAAGCACCCCTCTTGACAACCAAAGGTCAAACAAAAAAGAAACAGCTCCCTTCTGAACTTTAACAACCATATGTTCCTTCACCATCGGCATTACACTGCAAATAGACTTCCAAAACATGGAGTCTGAGTTCCTGCTAGTTGTTTCGAAAAAATGCCCTTCCTTTAAATACTTTGCTTTAAAAAAACTAGTCCACAAATTATCAAGTGATAACAAACGCCAAGCAAATTTCATATGCAAAGCCTTTTGCACCTCCACAAAATCACGAACACCAAGCCCCCCTTTCATCGTCGGTGTGCATAATTCGGTCCACGACTTCAATTTCCTCCTATTTCTTCCATTCTCTTCTCCCGAAAAAAAGGAATTAGATAGAATTGAGTTTATTTTCGCCAAGATTAGCTTCGGCATCTGAATTACAGCAAGTAAATGAATAGATAAACTCACTATATTATCATTAGCGATAATTTTTGGTTGGTTGGTTGGCTTGAAAGGTTCTCTTCTCTCATGCATTCTGATTGAGAACAGTATGTAATTGTAAAAATGTAGAAAACTAATCAAATATAAGCAAAGCAAATTCTAATCTAGTTCATAAAAATGAGTTATTAACAAATAAGAACTAAACAATCAATGAATCAAAGTAAAAATAATTAATCTAATAAACTAATCTAAATAAAAGAATTAAAAATAAATTTTCAAGGTGCAAATTAGTCTAACAATGAATAAATTATTAATGGAGAATGAACTAAGATTTTGAAATTCACCTCATCAATTCATGGTAATATATTTATGATAATTTATTCTTGCAAAACATCTATATGATAATCTAGAAACCAATTTTTTCATCCTCAACCTTAATTGAAAATTTAGTTAGACATGTTCGTGAAAATAAGCTCTAAATTTTGAACGTAAATAAACATAAATTTTTTTGCTAAAACATGTTCATGAAGATAAACATTAAAATGTGAACATAAATAATTTAAAAGAAACTAAAGAAAAATAAAAATTATACTACTCACGTACAGGACGTAAATATATGCTAAAACTGGAGGTAGCTAGATTTATTCTCTTTGTTAAAATTTCCACTCCTAAGCCGCAGAGAACTTTTTTTAATTGTCGAATATATATGGAGTCGCCAGCTACTAAGCCTCATAGACGGAGTTATACCCATAAGGTGATTTTTTAAGATATTTTAAACCTTTTATATTTTTGGGGTTGTGATTTCTGAATGTCTTTCTGCTGGATTTATTTTTCTGAGTTATATGAATAATATGCATGAACATTTGCACGTCTATTTGCGTTATGAGCACACCCTGTTTGATTAAATGTCTCAGTTTTGCGCATCGTAATTTTTGGGCTGGCCTTTGTGATGGTTTGTGCCAATTCGTGTTTGAGAGGGCCGGGTTTGGCATTTTCGTTCAAGAATACCACTCAATTGGGCCAATTCTTTGAAGCAGTTTATTGATTTATTCATTGCGATTAGTGGTTTGAATTTGTTGTATACCGTATAGAGTTACTGATGGATTTCGATCATATCAATTCCCGTGTAGTACTATTCTCTTCTTGCTTGCTATAAAACCTGTGCGATCATCTGGGTTAGGTATTTATTTTTATCAAGGTTTTGGTCGGTTGATATTGGAGGAATAGGTTGTATTGCTCTGGTAAAGGTGCCAAGGGGGCCTAATATTTTTATGAGATAATCTGCACATGAAAATAAGAAACCTGAGATTAATTCTTGCATTACTATTTTTTTATATCTATGGTATTGAAAATTTTGATCTTGCTATCATGCTAATTTAAGGCATTCATTTGCCTCTCTTGTGGAGATTAAGGTTTGCAATTTCAATACCATCATATATATTGTTTGATTAATTTTTTGCTGCTTACAGTTTAGAAAATATTCGGTGTTTGGAGCTGATATGAACAGGCATGTCACCTATATAAAAAATAATAATGGCACACCGCTATTTGTGGAGACTTAAGTCATGCATGCGGGATAAAGAGAAGTGTTATATGCATAAAGAAAGTATACAAAATAAATCTGTAAACTGACGTGGTTCCATGTGATCTGTTAGATCTACTTTATGATAAAAATAACTTTAAAATCTGCTGTACTGCATTAATCTACATCAGTTTGTGAGTTTACTCTTATATAATCTCTTTTGTAACTAAAGTATTTCTCCAATATAAATTTTAAATTAAACCAACCTATATAATATCCAAACTTAGATCTCTAAAATTATATTTTTAAAATTCAAATTACTATTTCTAATTTAAGTAAGCATGATGATCTCATGAATTTATTATTAGAGCACTTAGGGACGTAGCACGAGAAGCCACCGAATCAGGAAAAATTTTTTATTTTTTTATTCTTAAATGTTTTTTAAAAAAATAAAAAATTCATAACATCACTAAAGGACATTTCTTTAATCACTAAGTTAAAAAAACATACATTTAGGACACAAATTTGGAACCCAAATTCGGGTCACAAAGAATTCTCTAATTATTATTATAAAAAAATCTAATTGCAAGTACAACTATATACTAATATATATATTTATTTAATGTGATTAGTCAAAAAGTAGATTTTATTGAAAATAATACTGATTTAAATTTTGAATATGAAAGAATCAGTATTGGTACGCAGATTAATACGCGATTTTACTTATATGTAACCTATCAGTTACTTCACAATGGGAGACCCAAGCTATAGTGGGCTTAGGTGGGATAATAAGAGTTAATAGTGGGCCCAGCCCATGGGTTAATTGTCTGTTGGTGGCCATTTATTTTATGTTGCAAAACTCTATTATTATTATTATTATTATTATTGTCGCTCACACTGCACACTTTATACATATTAAGGCTACTACTCTGGAAGCAGAGAGTGGCCTGGCACCAAAAGGAGGCAATGCATCGGATCTGTTATAACAGAAATACACATGTGAACAAATGGAATAATGTGGAAACGTTTGGAAGCATGTTTGTGTAACAACCTTGCTGAGTTGTACAGTGAGGATTTGATCTGAGATTTGTATGTTGTAGTGACTTGTATTATAAATACCCAAAGCAACAGAGCATAAATGTATTGAGAAAATTTACAATAGAAATGAAAGATAGTGAGTGGGAAATTCTGTCAAGCACCTAAAGTGCTTTTACTTTTCTCTTTATGGTATCACAAGCCAAATAGGATTCACGTCCTTTCGTCCCCCCCCCCCCCCCCCCCCCCCCCCCCCCCCCCCCCTCCCCTTTTTTCCTTTCTTCTTCTTATTTGTTTCTTCATTTTTACAAGCTCTTTCCTCTATCACCAACCTTGCCACCCATCATGTTAATGTTAAACTCAATATAGATAACTACCTCTTTTGGAAAGCCTAGATTCTCCAATTTCTTAAGGTCCATAATTTGTTTGGCTATACAAATGGTTCAATCCCCATGCCCCTAGCCACAGTTGATGGTAATGAAAACCTAGATCATAGACAATGGGTTCTTCAAGACCAACTCATCTTTTCCACCATCAATTCTTCCCTCACTGATACCGTTCTTGCTCAGGTACTCGAATGTACACTTCCAAAGCAACCTGGTCGACTCTTCTCACACTCTTTTCTACTCAATCATCTGCACGCATTATGCAGACAAAGTTCCAGTTGGCTACGCTAAAGAAAGGCTCGGAGTCCATTTCCGAGTACTTTAATAAAGCACAGTCACTCTCTCTCACTCTGAGTTTACCATTTATCTTTTAGCTAGTTTAGGATCTGACTACAAATCCATTGTCACCACTCTTACTACTCGACCTAAATCACTTTCTTCATCTCAAGTTTTCAGCTACTTGCTAAACCATGAATCTCAGCTTGCTCACCAAACCCATTCCCTTCTCTCTGCTAGTCCAATTATTTCCAATTCCACCACTACCCAGCCAATGCCAACTTCTACCTCACCAAATCGGGGTCGTGGTCGTGGTCGTGGTTTTAGACTTGGTCGAGGCAGGGGTTGTTTTCCCCTCTTCTCAGCCTAACCTCCTCTCTAATTCATTCTCTAAGCACCCGATTTGTCAACTCTTTCAAAAGCCTGGTCATACAGTCCTCTCTTGTTATCATTGGTTCAATCAAGCCTATCAATCGGCTCCCCCTCCTTCACTCACAGCCAACTACACTGCTCTCCCATCCTCCTCTGCTTCTTCTATTAGTAACTAGTTTTCTGATACGGCTGCAACAAATCACTTTATGGCTGATTTCTCCAATCTAAACTTCTGCTCCTTACTATGGCCCTAACCAAGTCAGTATCGGTGATGGTTCTTCTCTACCCATCCAGAACTCTGGCACGACTCAGCTCCTTACACCTTCTCGAAAATTTTTTCTTCACTATCTTTTACATGTTCCTTTGATCACTTGCAATCTATTATCTATCCGTCAATTTTGTATAGATAATTCTGTATTTTTTGAGCTTCACTCTTCTCTCTCTCTTTTTTTTTTTTTTTGTGTGAAGGATCTGCATACCAGGGAGGAGCTTATCCAAGGAATTGTTAAAGATGGCCTTTATGTTCTTCACTCTGATGCTAAGACCAACTTGACATCTAACCAGTTCTCAACTTCAAATAAATCTACCCTACCCAGGCTTTTATTGGTGAAAGAATGACATCTGAGCTTTGGCACTCTCGCTTAGGCCACCCTTATGCTTGGATCACGTCACTTATCATCAGAACCTTTAATCTTCCTGTCTTTACTACTTCGGCGTCTTTTTCCTGTTCAGCATGTTTACAAGCAAAGGCCCATGTTATTCCTCATCCTTCTTCACCATCCTGATCATAGCATCCTTTACAGTTCTTATTTTTTGATGTTTGGGGACCTGCACCTGTGCTGTTTTCCAAGAGCTTTTACTTTTATCTATCAATTGTAGATGACTTTACCAAATATATTTGGTTTTTCCTTTACATACCAAGTCTGATGTTGTTCCAATTTTTTTGGCCTTTCTTCGTTATGTTAGCAATACGTTTTTCTCAAATGTAGTTGTTATCCAATCGGATTGGGAAGGAGAATTTCGTCCTTTAAATTCATTGCTTAAGACTTTTGGAATCACACACAGAATTTCTTGTCCATATTTTCATCCTCAAAATGACAGTGTTGAAAGACGACACCATCATATTGTGGAAATGGGCCTCTCACTTCTTGCCCATTCCTTCATGCCAACTACGTATTGGGTCGAGGCCTTTCAAACAACCACTCTCTTAATTAATTGCATGCCTACACCAATTCTGAAAAATATTTCACCATTTCAAGCTTTATTTCATCACTCTCCTGATTATTCATTTTTTCATTTTTGGCTTCGAGTGTTGGCCCAATCTAAGGCCCTTTAATTGTCATAAGATTGATCTTTGCTCTCAACACTGTGTCTTTGTGGGCTATAGCCCTGATCATAAGGGTTATAACTGCCTTCACATACTATCGGGCAGGGTCTACTTATCTCAAGATGTTCGTTTTAATGAACCAGAATTTCTGTTTGCCTCCACGTCGACACAGTCCCTTTAACCAACATGCTGAGTCCATCCTATACACATCCAGTTCATTCTCCTTTCTTTAATTCATCTTCCTCTGGCCCACTATCTCAGTCTAGTACACTTTTACGTCAACCATCTTCTGCCCAACCCATTTCCTCACCTATGCAGCCTTTGCCTTCTGCCCAGCCCAGTTCTCCTACGTCCTTTAACATTCAACCCTCACACTCACCTCAGTCCTTCTCACACATGTGGCCTGCTCTCTCTACTCAGCCCAATATTCTTTCTTCTTCTTCCCCATCGTCTATATCCTTGCCGACAGAGATCCTGAATCCTACCAATCCCACCTCTTCCCCTCCTTCTTCAACGTGCCCTCTCAATCAACCCACTTCTACACATCCGATGTTCCCACTCCAAAAATTAGGTTCATAAGCAACTTCTTCGGTCTGATGGCACCATCCCATGGCCTTCGGCCAAACCCTCCACTTCTCTCACCATTTCCAACCTTTCACCAAACTAGAAGAGCCTTCTACCTACTCAGAAGCTGCTAAATACACAGAAAGGAGAGTAGCCATGGCCAATGAATTTCAAGCTTTACTCCATAACCGAACCTAGGATCTCGTCCCTCCTTCTTCCAACTTGAACATCCTTGGTTCCAAGTGGGTTCTCAAGACTAAACGGTGTGCTGATGGTACTCTTGAGAGTCGCAAGGGTAGTCTTGTGGCCAAAGGGTTTCATCAGCAAGCTGTTCTTGACTACTCAGAAACATTCAGCTTGGTGGTAAAGCCTATGGCCATTCGGCTTCTCCTATCCATAGCAGTCACATAGAATTGGCCTCTACATCAGCTTGATATACAAAACACCTTCTTGCACGGTGACTTGGAGGAGGATGTCTTCATGCATCAACCTGTCGGGTTTGTTAATCCTAACTTTCCTAATCATATATGTAAATTACGCAAGTCTATTCATGGTCTGAAACTCGCCCCACGGGCTTGGTTCTCAAAATTAACTTCTAAGTTGCTTACGTTGGGTTTTCATGGATCTATTTCTGATCCATCATTGTTCATACTCTCTACTGGTTCTGATTCAATTTATGTTCTCATTTATGTCGATGATATTATTATTATATCTTCTAAATCATTACTGATCACAGAATTTATTTCCTCTCTTCGATCTGACTTTCCTGTTAAAGATCTAGGTTTTTTGCATTATTTCTTAGGAATTAAAGTTAGACGTGATTCTACTGGTTTATTTTTGTCATAGTCTCGTTACATCTTTGACTTGTTAGTCTGAACAAAAATGCATCAGTCAAAACCTGTCTCAACTTCCTTGTCTGCCTCAATCAAGCTCTCTGCACTTGAGGGTTCCTTTTTTGAGGATCCTCAATTCTATAGAAGCATTGTTGATAGCATTCAGTATTTTGCCTTCACTAGGCTTGATTTATCTTTTGCAGTCAATAAAGTCTTTCAATTTATGCATTGTCCTCGCCTTCCTCACTGGCAGGCTGTCAAGTGTATATTACGCTATCTTCGTTTCACTACACACTTTGGCCTCTACTTCTCTTCCTCTTCTTCTTTCAAACTCACTGCCTTTTCTAATGCAGCTTGGGTAGGTTGTCCAGATGACTGGAAATCTACCGGTAGTTTTTGTGTTTATTTTGGATCTCATTTAATTTCATGGGACTAAACATGAAGCAGTCAACTATTGCAAGGTCCTCCACGGAGGCTGAATATAAAACTATAGCTAACTCTACCTGTGAAATTTTTTGGATTCAATCTTTATTGAAAGAGTTGTCAAATTTTCTTAAAAAACCACCAACCTTGTGGTGTGATAGTCTTGGTGCCACTTATTTATCGGTCAACCCAGTTTTACATTCTAGAACTAAACATGTTCAACTTGATTTCCATTTTGTGAGAGATCGTGTGGTGGCCAAAACTCTTCAAGTTTCCTTCATCTATAGCAAATATCAAATTGTTGACATTCTCACCAAGCCACTCTCTACATATCATTTCAATCTTTTACACTAAAGTCTCAAGGTTACTCTGCTGCCGCTTGAATCGAGGGGGGCTATTAAGGCTACGACTTTGGAAGTAGTGAGTGGCTCGGCACCAAAAGTAGGGGTAGCAATATGTTACACGACCTGTTGACCCAACACGAACACGACACCATAATATCCTAATAGCGGGTTAGGGTTTAGTCTTAACGGGTTCAGGTCAAAACGGGTTGACCCGTTAAGACGCGATTGCTTAACGTGTTGATAATTGGTCAACCCGTTATGACACGTTAAGAAAGTCAAAATTATAATTATACCCTTATACCTAAAAGTAAAATTGTTAGAATTTCAATATTGACATTTTTATTGTTTGGATTGTAATTTTGGACTTGTATTAGCTTTATAATTTTTATAAATATTGTGATTTTTAAATTTATATAAAATTATGTTAAATTTAATTAGGTCAAACTGGTTAATTTTGGACATTTTTAACCTATTTAAATAAATTGTTTGAAACGGATCGTATTGTATCGTGTTAACCTATTTCATAATATTTATTAATGGGTTGACACGATACGATCCGTTAAATATAACGGATCGTGTTAGGGTTTGAGATTTTGATAAGATAAACTTAACAGGTCGGGTTATGGTTGAGTTATATAATATAATATACATGCTTTAACACGATACGAATACTACCTGTTAACACAATTTGACACCCTTAACCAAAAAGTGGCAATGCACCGGATCTGTTATAAGTTCATAACAGAAATACACACGTGATCAAATGAAATAACGTGGAAACGTCTGGAAGCATATTTGTGTAACAACCTTGCTGAGTTGTACAGTGAGGATTTGATCTGAGATTTGCATTTTGTAGTGACTTGTATTATAAATACCCACAGCAACATGGTACAAATGTATTGAGAAAATTTACAATAGAAATGAAAGACAGTGGGTGGGAAATTCTGTCAAGCACCTAAAGTGCTTTTACTTTTCTCTTTAATACATGGCTGCGAACCCACTCCATCATAGCATTATCTCCGAAAAGACAGGATCAGCAAAACTACACAGGCGATAAAATGAATGCCCCAAACTACGTACAGGGATTAAAAGAAAAGAAAATAAAATGAAAATGACAAATTATTTGGAGATGGTGATCTTTCTTTCTGCAGGTACTGATAATTTATTGAGAGATTAGCTCAAGCAAAGTTTTGAAATCTTTGGAAGCAATCCCATCAGGTCCGGCAGCTTTCACTACAAGCTCTTTAAGACCTCTGATCTTCTCCCTCATACTCCTTCCATGTTGATCATGTCCCAGAACGAGCTCCAAGCTCTTGACCATTCCCTTCTCTGTAAACACCCCTCCCTCAACCCTAACCCCTATCCCCCACACGTCCTCTACCATCCGTCCGTTCATCTTATTGTCGCCTAAGATCGGCCGGCAGATCATCGGAACCTCTCCGACAATGCTCTCAAACACAGAGTTGTATCCACAGTGTGTAACGTACATGCCTACTGCTTTATGTGACAAGACATGAGCCTGGGGTGCCCAGGGAACTATTTTTCCTTGCTTCCTTGTCCTCTCGAGGAAACCATTCGGCAGAAATGCTTTGAAGTTTTCCCTAAGAGACCAAAGAAAAGGAACGCAACTCGCTTCCAGCGCCTCTGCTAAAGCTGCAAACTCGTGGGGTGGCACCGCCGCCACTGTTCCAAAGCTTATATATGCTACCGATGTTGGCTTTTGCTCGTCCAACCATGGGAGGCAGCCTGTGGCGTCTGAATGAGATGGTGGTAGGGGTGGAGTTGGGACTATTAATGTGAGAAAACCCACGTACAGAATGTCTTGGAACTTGGACTTGAGATCATCGGTGAGTATGGTTGAGTTTAGTTCTTGGAAAGAGTTCATGACAACAGCATTGGCTCGTGGCAGGACCTCCCTAATTCTGTGCAGTGTGCGTGCTAAAATTGATGAAGAATTTGAGTGATTACCTTGAAGTATTTCTTGGGGTAAGTCCCCGAAGCGCATTACGGAGAGTCCTGGAATGGCATCCAGGGTTTTGTCAATAGGGTTTAGATCTCCCCCTGCACCGCCATTACCATGAGCTTCACCGCCACCGCAAGCTTTAGCATAAGTCTCGTGGATGAGAGCACTGTAAATGTGGGCAGAGAGGTCGTAGGGTGCGGGAACGTATAAAGAGACCCACTTTACATGCATGTCCGCAGCCATATCGCAGCCAAAGACCAAGAAAGCATCGTTCAAGATGCAGGTGATCTTTTTCTGCCCCGTCTCTGCCACTGCCATTTCCATGCCTTTTCGGAAGCTCTCAGGTGCAGCCTCAAGGAACAGATCCACTTCCTCGAGGGGATTCCCGGGAGTGAGGACATGTCCCTCCGGCACGCCATCCGAAACATCGTAGGATTTAAGGTTGTGTGAGAGGTGAGCTCCTGAGGTGGCAGAGAGCTTTTGGTTGGATTTGGCAGTGTTGAGGAAGGAGAAACTCACGTCAGGGGCGGCCGATGCTAATCTGGAAGTTAGGTTGAGTAAAGGCCAGGGATGGCAGCCAAATGGAAATGCCAAAACTGCAACATGTTGATTTTTTCCTGATGAGCTTTGATCACTCATTTTTTATTTTTTTGGCTGGAATAGATTTGCTGCTAGACAAATCGGACCATCGGTATGTAAAAACTGAGAGAGATTTATAAGATATATTAATAACATCACATGACATTCCAAACTCTTCGTGACTGTTGACAACAAATATTAATTATTGAGTACTACTGAATGGTAGCTTTAAACCTAAGTCTGACTGGTGGCCAGTTAGATAATATTAATTACTACTTGGAGGGCATCGTTTTTCGTAATGGACGGTGCTAAAGACACCGCTGATTGCTCTAATTGGGAGTTACTGTAAGGTAAAAAAATTTTTACTTTTTTTTTATATTTTTTAATATTTTAAAAAATATAAAAAATTTATAATAATATTAAATAATTTTTTTAATCATTAAAAAAAATAAAATAAAAAATAGCCAGCGGTAGCGGGGGCCACCACGGTGGCATTAGTTTTTCCTTTCGTAATAAGCTTTTGAATTCCCATGCCTCGATAGAATATTATTGCTATCATTAAAGATTAGGATTCTGCAGTGGAAGGGCTGTGGCAGATAAGATTGATGGAACTCTGATATTGCCTTTTGCCTCTTTGAGTCCTTTAAACTGTTGCTAGGACAACCATTTTGAATTAAAGCCAAAAAAAAAAAAAATTTTAATATAAAATTATGGTTAAATTGTGAAATAATCGGTGATGTATCATCGTCCAATCGAAATGCTCTACACACTTCGTCCTAATTTAATGGCCGCCCTTTTTATTTTATTTGTGTAAGATGTTCGAGACCATTAACGTACAGGAATGCAAAACAGGTTCAATACAGTTACTGCCGTACGTGGAATAGAATAACAAATTCAACATACTCTTTGTATGCCTACGATAATACGCTATCAAGCAGGCTGTTTCAATTCTGATCATATACAGGCTACATATCGGGCCCTTTTCCCGTAGATAGATTCTGGCTTTTACTGAACTTTTTTTTTAATATTAGGATCGTCGAATAACTCAATTATTTAGATAATGTATATATAAGAATTCCATAACTACTAATAACCTAAATTAAATATAGCAATTAAGATTAGAAAAAGAGAAATGCTTAGGACATTGCTGATAGCTCCTGCCGGGGGTTATTGCTTAGGCCCTTTTTCTTTTTCTATTTTTGACTTTTGTTTAATAATTAAATAAGTATTTTTTTAATAATGTTATAATTTTTTTTGAAAAAATAAATTTAAAACTATTAAAAAAATACATATAAAAATAAAAGTTTAAAAATAAAAACGTACATTATAACTAGTTGTAGCTGGAGTGCTACCCTTAGAAAAAAAAATAGTAAAGGATGACTTATGTCTAATGAAAGTTGAAAGGAAACAGAAACTATTCAGCCTGTGATGTCTGGGCAAAAAAAAAAAAAAAAAAAACATAATCCAAAAATGGAGTTGCAGTGATGTGGATTTCAGCCTACTTTAGCAGAAGATGAAGCAACAGTTTCCAACAGAAAAGCTTGAAGAATTAGGAGTCATTGTTAAAGCGGTGTGGACCAGTCGAAATAAATTCATCTTTGAGTATCGCTTTTATAGTCCTAATTATGTCATTACTTCTACTTTGGTGAGTCTCTCTGGTTATAGAGATGTTCAGAGGTTGAAAGGTGAAGCAGATGAGGAAACAAGTGGTACTATTTGTATTCAAACCAGATGGACAAAACCAGAAGAAAGAATGACAAAAGTAAACTTTGATGCTGCTTTATATATGGATAATAAGAAACTGGGTATTGGATTGATAGCAAGGAACTGTAGGGGTCGGGGGAGATACTATTCTCATTATGTTCCGGTCAATTTTCTACTGGAATACCATATCTTGAAGAGTGCAATGCAGTACGATAGAGGGCAATTAAACTTTGTCGAGAACTTAATATTAAAGATGTGATCTTTGAAGGTGATGCAAAAAAAGGGATTAAGGTTGTTAAAATTTTAAATTAAACCAAAATTATAAACACAATTAAATTAAAAAAAAAAACTTAATTAATCGTTTTCCAAATAACAAAATGTAATTATATTAAAAATTTAAACGAATAAAAATACACCCAGTACTTCCTAAATCTTTTAAAATTTGCAATAATATCTTACCTTATAAAAAAAATGTTAAAAATTCTAGAGTGATCCAAACAAAAGTCTACACATGATGTGAAAGTAGAATGTGATCTACCTCAATAAAATAGGAAAAATACTTTAAGAAATCGAAACTATTTTCAAAATAACAAAAAACCTATTTAAAAAACTAGAAAATATAAAAAAAAAAATCAATTAAATTTATTTATTGAATATAATAAATTCTATATTCTCATTGTCATCCAGCTTAGACAATGATAATACTCTCTCAAAGACGGTAACGGGCAACAAGCCCTTTTCATTGTCATCCAATCCGATGTCATCAAGAGTTTACATCAAATTACAAAACACACACACATTAGACATACTCTTTAATGAAATTTCCTCACCCCATCCAACTTCAAAAACCATCAACAAAAGAATTGGAGCAGTAAGCACTACGAAAATAACACAACGTGAACAAACAAGGATTATAATTCAAGAACAAAAGTTTACCACAAAACAGAAAGCTCACTACAGAGCAGAACGCTTTCTATAACTCCAGAATAGAAACAAAAAGCTTAAACTGGGTACATGACTCTAGAAACAGATCCATAAATATCACTAAGTACACGACCCATCCAAATGGATACTGTAGATTGTCCAACTGGGCTCATTGTTTTAAAAGAAGTTATGGGTACTTAATATCACCAGCAGCCTCAATCACTTAGTCAAAGAGGCAGAACCCATATCCTGTGACAAACAAATTCATAATTCAGCTAAGTAAACATGCATATCTTCATTATAAAAACAGTGAGGAAAAGGAAGCTTCACTTGGCAATTTGTATACCTGAGAAATTACCCATCTTCACTTCTAATTATATCACCATGCCAAGTACCAGTTATCTTAAGCCACAATATTTTTTCTTTAACATTTCTAATAGGTGCATTAAAGCCTTGTAACAATCCTCATTTGATATTGCAATCATTGCTAATTCACTACATTTTTCCATTAGAACTTTAAATCTTTTTACTCTCAGATCATCATAAATATTGATAGAAGTATATATTTGATACAAATCCTTCCACCATCGGACAAGAATATATTTTGATGGCAATGATGTAATGTGTCTCATGCAGAACACAGTAAGAGCATGTCTACATAAAATTCCCCTAATTTCAAAAAATCCACAAATACATTTCATTTCACATTCATCTTCATTGAAGTAAACCCAAAACATTACTTGTTCAATGTTGTCATCAACATTTAACATATCTGACACTTGATAGGTTGAAACTGCACCTTCAATTTTGATAAGAGAACAATTGCAAGATATCATCCCCATAAACTCTTGTTGGACTTCTTTGAACTTTGCAATGGTGTACATCTCTTGAAATTTTTTCTCAATAAGAGAATGAGATATACATGGAATCATGCAATTAAAAGAATTGAAATCAGCTTTATCCTTATTATCAATCTTTTTTCTCAAAATGCTGTCAAATTGGTCAAAAAAAATCCTTCAATGTGGTCTTTGAGTGCATAAAACCATCAAAATATGTATTCAAATTTTCACTCCTTCGTGTAATCCTCATTCCAACCCAAAATACTTTTTTCAAATATGCCAGTACCCAATAAATCCATTCACTATATAACCCACGTAACCATGCATTGTCATGAAGATTATAAATATCAAGTAGCATTTACCAAATCTTCTCAAATTCATCACAAGTTTGAGAATCTTATAGACAGCTTTGTACGACACCTTTTAAGCCACAAGTGTATTGTGCATGCGATCCAAGCTTTTCAGGGAGTTTTCTCATAATGTGCCATAGACAAAATCTACGTCGGATTCTTGGAAAAACTATTGCAACTACACTTTTTATAGCCTTATCTTGATCTGTCACAATTGCACTCAGAGTTTGACCATTCATGCATTCCAAAAATGTTTGAAATAACCATACAAATGTGTATGCATCCTGACTTGATATTAAACCTGCTCCAAAAAATATTGATTGACCATGATGATTCACACCCATAAAAAGAACGATTGGTATTTTGTGTCTATTATTCAAGTATGTTATGTCAAATGTAGCGACATCCCCAAAACTTTTATATGCTGCCCTACATCGCAGATCAATCCAAAACACATTTATCAACCTATTATCATTAAAATTCATCACAGAATAAAAGCCATTACTCCTTCCTTGCATTCTCTAGAAAAACTTACAAAGTGCTGCACCACCTCCTTTGCCAAGCTGGAGATATCTTTCATCATCAATAAAATTGGGGTGATCTTTCTCTGCAGACGAAAGATTCTCGACCTCCTCTCCTTCAACAAGTGGGTTAAAGCCTTACCATGTAGAAAATATCACATTACATAACCTACAATAGGAATATATTCACCTGGCTACCACATGGATAGGGGTGGGGAGTTGAAAAAGCAATGAATGGTGGAAAAAATGAAGGTGGCATAGCTCCATAATACGCCTAAATGAGAGCTCATCAATAAGCTTCTAACATGAATATCCACAATCAAAAAAAGAAGCGTTGCCATCTCACAAACCTGCATTGTGCTTGACCAGCTTGACCAATGGGGATAAGATGTTGTTGGTATTTCCTATGAACACATATAAGAATGTTTAAAAACAAAAAATAAAATGAATAAATAGAATAAAAATCATTAAGTGGGTAAGCAGGAAGATGAGGATACCTGAATGCAAGAAGATGGTTTAGAAGACTTGAGAGTTCTGCTTTCTTTCCCTTTCCCCATCTTATTGTTTCATGAAATATGTGATACTCCACGTTTACGTATATTTTTATTAAATGATTATTTAAATTATTATAATTAGCGGTTCTTTTATTTTAAATTAAACATGTTTCTTGTTATATTGTTTTATGATTTTTTTAAGTTGTGAGATTTAAATAATATGTTTTTTTTATATTAATAATTATTTCGCATTTAAATTACTCTCTTGAATTGTTTTATTGTTGGGCTTTTAACTATTTTAGTTTATTAATATTGAGTTCTAGTGTTTTTATTTGGCTTTTATTTATTTTATTGTTTTCTTTGTTTTAAATTAGTTTATTGTTGGATTTTATTATTTTATTTTACTAAGTCATTGTGTTTAAATTATTTTATTCCAGTTTGCCGTTTTAAAATCTTTTTTTGTGGATCAGTTTTGAGACCCGATTTGAAAAAACTGGATCTCATTTTCTTTCCTTTCTTTTTTCTTTTCCTCTTTTTCCTTTTTCTTTTTCTTCTTTCTTTTTCTTCTTTTCTTTCATATTCTTCATTCCCTGCCTTCCAGTCGTGCGACCCCACCCCTATTTTCTCTCCTTCCAACCTGCCGCTGTTCGCCGGAGTCTAGCATCACAGCTGACCTCGCCGGCTTCCCCTCACGTCGGCAACCAGTTCCCTCCAATCCCAGCTCCTGCCTCACCGCCACTTTCCCCCACAACCCTCTCCAAGTCGCAGCCTCCTATTACTCCAGCGCCACTATCTACGATTTTCAGGCCACCACACCATTGCCAATCACCTTTTCCCTCACCAGCAACGTCCCCATAGCCTCCTTATGCCACCCTGAAGCCCTTACCCATCGCACCTCCTTCCTCTCTCTCTCTCTCTCTCTTGCATGGCTAACATCTGCTGCTAGGCCACCGTGGGCCGTCCTCTCAAGCTGCCACCGAGCTCCACAAACCCCCAGCCACTGGACCAACCCCTTACAGTAGCCCCTTTTCCCTCGTACGAGCCCAACCCGAAATGGGTTCCCTTTTCTCTCACGGCGAGGTCTACCATCGCGCCACCACCCATGGCTCCAAACCACTACCACCTGCCTCCCAGCACCTTCCTTAGCTCCTCCATAGCTTGACAAGCTTCCTCTTCAAAATTCCCTGTTTTGGACCCACAGCAATTGCTTGGACAAGCACTGTCCGTCACTATTCCGTCACTTTCGGCATCACTCGTGATCTTGTGCACCTTTGATCTTTTAGATTTATTACCTTTAAAGTGTTGTAAGTATTTTTCAAACTTTTTTTAAGATTTAAATATATTTTTTCTTTAATAATAATTTATGATTGGTTGGTTGTACCAGACTGACTCTGAGGACTTGGGGGTCAGATGGATTTGAGAATGAAGTTATTTATGTTTGGATGTTTGGGATTGTTGGGTATTTTGTGTCATGTCATTTGCATTATATGGTGCATGCATGTACATGTGTTGGAAATTGAAAACTAGATTTTTAAGTGTTAATGGATTTTTGGGTGCTTGTGTAGCACGACCCCAAGTCGAGATGAGACATTATCTCGGTGGAGCTCCTCTAGTTACTAAGTGACATCTCCTGGGTCGTTGCTGGGCGACAATAGGCTTGGACGATATGGTAACGCTATTGTGTCGACTCTGTGGTCCCTCGGCTAGCGGGGACTAGAGGATGCATGGTCATGGTATGCGCTGGGCGTGGAGCTGAGTATCATTCCTATAGATGTCACATGTGTAGTTGATACCTGTTGTGTGACATAGGAGTCAGAGTATGTCGATGATCCCTAGGGGAAATCATGGTGCATACAATAAAATTGGAAACGAGTTTTGATATTAGATATGGGTCCTTTTCTAGAAAAATAGCGAGTTTTGGTTAAAGGATATTTGTGGGTCATTTTCTGAAAAAAAATGGCAGGAATTTATAAGAGGATTTTCGTGGACAATTTTCTAGGAAAATAGTAGATTTCTTCTTTTGCGCCATTATCTGGGATAATGGTGATGAAATGTTTTTAATGGAAATGTTTGGGCCAAAAATTTCAATTTTTGGCGTGCATTGAAAAAAGGTTTATTTTTTGAAATAGATTATTTTCAGATCTCATGCATATGGCATCCTGCTCATGCATATTGTTAAGCTTTTAATGTACTTCTATCTTGTGAGTTGCTTGGATTATTACTTACCTGCGGTACCGTCTTTGATATTGCAGATTTTGATGTAGAGGACGAGGAGGTTGGGCCCAAAGAGGCGGCTCTGCCAGAGGATTGACTGGTGCTCTTAGCTATTATTTGGAAATTATTTTCCCTGTCTTTAAATTATGTATGTTGATTTTATGATGTTATTGAAATTTGTAATACTTTTGGCATGCTTGTGTTAAGCGAGATTGATTTTAAATCTGTATTTAAAATTTTGATATTTAGTTGAATGACTTTTATTAACTGATGCGTTATTTTTGTTGTACGTGTGTTGCATGTACACAAACTTAGTACTTAGCGATGGGATCTGTTATCCATGTTGTCATCATCTTGGCGTCTCGATCTTTACGTGTCCGTACATGGGAGTTGGGGGCGTCACAAGATCCCTTCAGGTCCCTATAGGATCTCAACCATAAAAAAATATCACTTTCGAACAAGTGGAGAAAACATATTGATAGACAATGAAGACATGGATACAGCAAGTCAGTGGTGGCAAAAATATTGAATACTTTGAGGCATGGTGAAGAACTCTCACATATATCTCAATGAACATTGAATTAAGCAAAAGTTTAAGAAAATTTAACTATAAACTAGAGGTTCATCCAAAGGGTTCAAGCAAAATAGATCATTATCATTTTTAAACTGTATAAATCGACTCCTAGTGACAACTCACTAATAATTTACTTAGATACGTAAACAATCTTTATAATGCTCACAGATATACTAGTTTCCTACAAATTTGTTGTTGCTTTGCACTCACACCTTTGTGCCCTGAATCGTCGTCAACTTAATGAACATCAACTAACTTTTGAAGCACAAGAGCAAAAATTGCAATTAAAAATTAAAATGGAGGAGAATGGCTCGTATGGCTGAACCCACATAGTTGCGTATGGTTTAACTTTAGAGCATTTGTAACCATTCTATGCAACTTTAATGCTGAGCGAGATAACAATAGGGTTGCTCTCCTCAAATTTTCTCAAAAATTGAAAAAATGGGGGCCAAAATGGGTTGGTGCCTTGATTCTCTATACATTTGTTGCAATATGTTTTGGCCATGTAATATGGATAGCAATTTAAGTTTCAAGATTCTCATATAGATCACCAAAGAAAGGAGTTACAGAGGCTTATATGGGGGCATTGATTGCTAAGCATCTCAAGGTAATATCTTATTAGAAGGCAAGTAGGTTTCTTTACTGTTACTGCAGATGCAATCAGTTGCTTTAACGATATATCAAGGTGTCAATACGCAAAGTTATCATTATCAAATCCACTAATTCATCTCGCTTGAGATGAATATTTGAATTGTAAGTCTACATTTTCCTTCTTAAGAGTTTTCACATTATAGTTATCACAACAAATATATGGATATATGACTTCGGGAACCCGAATGATTTGTAAGTTTGCATTTATTGGGTATTTTGCTTACTCCTACACAAAGATGGCTTGGAAATCTTAAGCTTGTTTCCCGGCCAACCCACCAACAAGATTCGCAAACAAAGATCATAAAGAGAGAGAGGGGCCTTACCAAGATAGCGGAAGAACTTCGAACGACATCCATTGTTATTGCACCTACCACCAGTCCATCACCCATAACATTCGAAGATTGTCATTCTTTGAGAGGAGGAAGAGACCAGGTGGATTGGCTAGCACAGAGATATCCCCCCGCTCACCGGCCATAGTAGGTGTCGAGGAGGGAGGTCCTGAGAGAGAAGCACCGAGAGGGACAATAGGCCAAGGAGAGCCGAGAGCCCGAGGCAAAGGGAATCTGAGCAAAGAGCCCCACGTGACCGCCACAGGGGGAGATCAAGACCATTGTTGGAGGGCCTCATCGATGGAGGTGTGACCTTGTCCAGGCGAAAGGCGCACGCCTGAGAGGCTCAATACAGAGAAGTGTACTCAGTCGAATACTGCCAGGCCAAGTATAAAAGAAAAGAGCCGACCCGCACAATCTCCTTTAGAGAAAGCAATGAGAAAGGGGTCCTTTATCTGCATGACGACGCCCTTGTGGTAACCATGTTAGTCACCAACTTCACTACAAGAAGGAACCTCATCGACAATAGTAGCTCAGCGAACATCCTCTACCAAGAAGAGTTCACCCGGATGGGGATAGATGCCGCCCTACTCCAACTGGTTCCAATGCCACTCAAGGGTTTCTCCAGAGAGACAGTTCAACCAAGTGAGACCATCACGCTATCCTTCTTGACGGGCACTGCTCCCTAAACGACCTTTACCATGGTCAACTTCTTGGTGGTGAAGGCCCAATCATCCTACAAAGCCATAATCGGTCTGCCAACCCTCAACAGCTTGAAGGCAATCACCTACTACCTGAAGATAGAGTTCCCAACCTCTCAGGGGGTAAGGGAGAGCCAGGGAGAACAGGTCCTACCACAAAAGTGCTACATGCAGGAGCTAATACCTAGAGCTAGTGGGATAAACCTGGCACGCCCCCCAGCCCATTGAGAAGGTAAAGCCTCGTGCGAAGAGGGCGGTGAAGGAAGTTAGATATACACCTCACGTGAAGCCGCTGTTGATATTCATTGACAACTCCCCCTGTCAGGCTGGAGGAGGAGTGGAGGGGCGCATATCACGAAGAGCAGAGAGAGCAAACCGCCACTTTCCCAGAATTCTTGCAAATTTACATTTTTGTCTTGTATAAACTTTATTAATGAAAGTATGACTTTTTTCAGGAATAGAATGTGTCAAATCGATATCTCCCTCAATGTATATCTCCACCAATGTAAATCTCTATCAACAAAATCTACAATGACAAGTTACCTCCCACAGAGCACCAAGGGGATAAATAATGCCTAAGTGCTGCTTTATCCTTCCTGCGGAGGAGTGCAAGCGAGCTTTCGGCAACTTGACAACCTCAAAGTTTCCACGAAGAGAGGATAGTGCCTCATCACGGGCAGTAAGCTCAGATTTCAAGCGAGAGCTCTCAACCTCAAAGTTTTGCTAAGCCTCCGAAAGTTGCAGCCTGGCTGAGTCCCTCTCAGAGCTGAGAATGGACAAGGCGAGGCCGTCTTTAACTTTGACCACATTTGCTAGACAGTTAGCCTCGCGCAGTTCCAGGACTTCAGCCTCGTGTATCTCGAGGTCGCCTTGCAAAGAATGAGAATAACCCTCAGATTACTTTAACAAGATCCTCAACTCCTCTCTCTCCTTGGGTAAGGCTGCCAGTTCAGCCCTGTCAACTCACCATTTCTCAGAAAGGCATTTGGCTATGTAGCATAGCTGACGATGCTCTTTAACCTCCTCCTCAAGATGGGAATGGTCAGTAACTATCCATACAGCCAAATCATTAATGCCCTGCAAGAAGAAGGATAAGCAACCAATATGAAGGGAGGCTGAGATAAAAAAAGGAGTATATGCAAAAGGGGACGGAAGGCATAATACCTCAAAGAGCCAACTTCTCAAACGGGTAGCCATCTGGGCAATGGCCTCAACCTGGGAATTAACAGCCGTTGAGGAATCACCACCACTAGCGTCCCCCCTCACAATATTGCCAAGGTATGAAAGGGGTGCCTCCCCAGGCTTCACAGACGAAGCCATCGTCCTCCCCGATGAATCACACGAGCACAGGGGGTAGAGGAGGCGGCGGGTAGGCCAGGTCAACCTCACGAAGACGAGTGTCTTCCCTTAAGAAATTCACCCACTCCTCCTCAAGGAAGGAGTCGGTATCCCCACCAAAGGAGGAGGCGTGGAAAGAAAGAAGAGAGAGTCCAACACCGCTACCAATTGGTGAAGAGGTATTTCCCCCAGAGATGGTGTCTAGCAAGCTTTCTAAGGAAGTTTGGCGTGAACCAACCTTGCCGCCCACTTCAACCAGGCATGGAGGGACACTCCTTGTTGCACCTTCCGCCCCATCTAGAGGTGAGGCGTTCAGTGTTTCCATGTGGCCACTTATGGGCAAAACAGTGGCCGCCCCAACATGGGCAATCATGGAAGGAGGAGGTGAGCAGGCTCCCACCATGGTGACCGAGTCAAGATTAAGGGCCACGACCACTTCTGCGCCCAACTCGACCTGACTCACCCGCCCCTCCAACACAGGAAACTCAAACGTAGAGGCAGAAGCCGTGACATGCTTTTGCGTCCTAGGCACAACCTGGAGAGAGGCGGCCAGGTCAAAAAGGTCGAGGTCAGCTAAACCCTCCGCATCCCTCAGGCTACAAGAACGTGGCGGCGATGGGGAGGGAAAAGGCGAACAACGTTTAGTGGTATTAGGTGGGGTAAAACTTTGGCTATGACCTCCCCCTGAGGATGCGGCAATGACCTCTGGTTGTAGCGACAAGGGCTCAAGGGTGGCCAACTGCGTGGACGTCCGAGAAGGGGTGTCCTCCCGCAACACCAGGGCCTGGATGCCCCCTGAGGCTGCCAGGGTCTCCTTTTGAAGAGAAGGAATGGGAGGGCGATCTCCTGAGCGAGCTTTCTTTCGACGATTGGCAACCTTGTTCTTTTTCTTGCTCATCTTTTCCCTTTTTTAAGCAGCCTCCTCCCCCTCCCCCTCCTCTGAACATGGCTTCTTCTTAGAAGGCTCATGCCGTGAAGTTTTCTCAAAAGATTTCAGCATGGGAGGAGGAATGATGGTTGAAATCATGAAGTCGTGTCCTTGAAAATAAGACCGGTTGGGAGACATCAAGAACCGATCAATATGGGAGGAGGTCAGCAAGAGTTCAGTATAAAGCGCCTCAGGATTAGCTTTGGCCCAAGAACAAACTGTCTCGATTCGAGCCAATTCACAGCGTGACAAAGGCTCCATTCTAAGTCACAGCTTCTTTTCATCAAGAATAGGGCGCTAGATTGATTTGACTGGAAAGTCATAGAAAACATCTTCTGTGGCAGGGTATTCCCAACCTTGACCGGAGATATAAAAGAATTTGGAGGTCCATGCCTTAGCATTGGAGTGGTGTGTCTCGAATGAGGCCAACGCTTGCCCATTGTCTATCTTGCGGAAGCTAACAACATTGCCCTTGCTAGCTTCCTTCATGTTATAGAATGTCAAAAATTCCCGATCAGTCAGGTCAGGATAAGGGTCGCCAAGAGGCTCCAAAATCATGTGAAATACGATACAGGCATAGAGGTACGCCCTCAGTGTAAAAGGGTGTAATTGAGCGGGAGCTATGTTGAGAAGATCCAAGAGGTCAAGGAGAGGGCAGCAGAAGGGGAGCCTCAACCCATTTTGCAGATGGGGAATAGTGATAGCCACTTTAGTGGCAAAACGCTCGTCGTCGCAACACTCAGATTCAGGAACTCCCGAGACAACGGTTTTAGGAATACGAAAATCTTCTCGAATCTTGGCAAAATGTTTCTCTCGGATGCCTGAGCGCCATCAGTATCCAGCAAAAACTGTGCCCTCAGAGACCTCGATGGGGTTTTCAAAAACCTCGCCTTCACTATGGGGAGCCTTAAAGTCGGTGGGAAGAAGATAACGATGAAGATCAGGGTAAGTGAAGGACAAAAATGGGAATGGAAGGGCAGAGAGTGTAACAGGGGAATGAACAAAAGAAAATGGAAAAGTGAGGTGTTTGAAGGATAACAAAATGCGAAGTGCCAACGGGTAGGAAAAAAAAAAGGTAACCCTGCACTGAAGAAGAAGATTAACCGACGCAAGAAAGCTTTCTCTCTTCTTTGTCACAGCAGTGGGAAATGATAGGGAGTCCTCGATTTTTTAAAAAATATATATAACAAAAAATTTTTTGGGGAAATGAAATAGTATAAAGTGGCAAGGAAGGAGGGCGTGATGGGCCTGAAGGCACCGAAAATCCATGGGTGGTTCGGGCCTGTGTCCGTGTCTACGTGTTTTCCAAGCACCCAGGCCCATATGATCATACCTAGCATTTCTGCAACAATAAGTTTGATCAATGTGAATTTCATCCACCAGAAGGTGAATGAAATTGATGGGGTAACTGGGGAGACCATCCCAACCGGAGGGCCCTAAAACATATAAGGACGCCTGTAGTACAATAAAATCCAAAAAGTCCAGAGGATGGGCCCAAGGGCCATAGAGGGATAATTAATGAGAGTTTGAAGGAAGATATGCATGGCACCACCTTTAACGGAAAGATAAAGACAGTAGGAAGTGACTCGATTAGTCCAAATTCTAAGTAGTGATCCGTACTGGTAAATCCTGAATGAGATAGGTACAACAAACGAGCCTATATATACAAGTAACCTTTGATAATTAGAAAAAACTTGAATACAATTACCTCTTAAACTGACTTAAGCATCGGAGTATTTGTAGGAGAAGCCCTCTCAAATTTCATCAACGAATTGCGGCCGCGCAGTGGTAGATTGGAAGTGAGACATGTCCTTAACAATAACAAACGTCACTCTGAAATTCACTCTATAATTGAAACAGTTGCGTTGGATTCCTATATTTGATATATCATTGATCAATAAATAGCCGTTCGAAATTTGTACTCATAATTGAATACACTTTTTGTTTGTTATAAGTGATGATTATTTAACAAAAGTTATTGTAAACATATGATTATTGAGTACAACTTTTTTGCATTTATATATATTCTTTACCTTCCTATTGATCATACACAAGTATTAAATTAATATCATGTAGGAGCATTTCTCATATTTTGAGAACATTTTAACACAAACTTCACAAAGAGAATAGGTGATTCAACTTGGTGCAGACCATGATCAACTCAAGCAACAGTGTCACAAAAAAATGCATGTGCTTCAATTAATCCCATAGAAGAATATACAACATGATCAATTATCCTCCAAACAAGCCAAGCAGTATTTTCATGTGCTAAAAAAACATTTGTATTGTCTATTCTACTTTTGGAAAAAACTAGGACTTTAATTTGTCTATGTTACTCGACTCTACAAATTGTATTAAACTATGGTCTATTTTGAACAAATCTTTTTGATTTCTAATCTATCCAAACATATAATTATTACACTTTACTAACTTATCATTATCCAAAGATATTTCTTAAAATTTGTTTTTATGTTTTTGTGCATTAAATTATGCATTAATTAATTTTTTATGTAAAAAAATCATATTATTTTTATTAAAAACCTTATAATTTTTCTTAAATACAAATGAAGTTAAATTAAGTAATCAACTTTGAATTCACAGCATTGCCTTCTTATCCATTTATAATTTAAGGTGATTATTGATAATTACCGTCATGATGGTTTAATAATTCATTGTGTAGGCTTGTTGATGACATGGTGGCAATTTTTAATTTTATTAATTTGAAGATATTTAAATGTTGAGGAGCATATGGCGTTGAGATTTCATGCATATATGCTGGAGTGAACATAAATTAGAACAGTTAAGTACCTGATTAAATATTGCAAGCCATTCAAATGTCATCATATACAATGGCACTCTCAAGGGGCCTCTCTATGTAAACAAACCACTAAAATCAGTTTAATATCTTATAGGTGGTCTAACGGACCACACGATATTAAATATAGTTTTTAGGGGAAACATTCCAAGCTAGTGGCACGTTTGGCCTGATAAGTTGAATTGATGCACGGGGCTGGCACATTCTATCAAAACCCCTAATTACAACAATTTCTAGCGAGAAATCATTGAATTAAACACTTCTTTTTAAATTATTTGAAATGCACTTCTCGAAATTTCTTTTCAAGTATCTATGCACTCTCAAGATTGGCCAGGACTTTTGTTCTTGAACACCTAATAAAAGTAAAAATTTATGTGTGAATGTAATTTTCCCTTCCCCCTAATAACTAAACTTGCAACTCTTTCCTCTTCACTGATTTTTCTAGGGATTTTCTCTCCAGGTGTTGGTTGATGACTTTTTTTTTTTGGAAAGGACATATCATTGATAAAATTGATCAATTACCGAGTTTGTCTAACAAGATATTACTTGAGATAATCTCAGGACCCTCCTCAATCATTACAATCTCACTCTCATAACAAAAACTTAATTTAGCCAGCTGATGTGCCACACAATTTGCTGTTCTTGAGACCCATGACACTCTCCAATTTGCCCTCCTTTGAAGCATTTCTTGTATATCTTCCACAACTTGTCCAAACCAAAGCCAATTTTCACCATTTGTATTCACTACCTTCACAATTACCTGTTCATCACCTTCAAAAATAACATTACTGAAATTAAGCTTAGCACAAAGTTCCATGGCTCTACACAAAACAAAACATTCAGCTAAAACTGGTTTGGAATGGAATGGTTTGTTAACAAACAAAGTTGCCAATATCTCTCCTTCATGATCATGCACAATCACACCAATTCTCATTCGCCTTGCACCTTCATCCACTCCTGCATTCCAGTTAGCTTTAATAAAGCCTTCAGTTGGTCTCTTCCATCTTTGAGCTATAGGCCTTGTGGATCCCCCTTGAGAAACCCCCTGCCTTTTGTCCTGTGCTTCATGAAATAGCACCAGTAACTCATCAGCACCTTGGATTATATTTCTGGGATCCTCCATCTTGCCTTGAAACAGGAAATTATTTCTTCTTAACCAAATCCTCCACATAGCAACAGCTACCCATTTCAACTCAGCTTTTGTCAAACTGTCTGATAGTCTCTTCCATAGCTCCATGAACTCACTTTCATTCACACTCTATTTCTAAACTGGACTAGTGTTGTCCACCCAAATATCGTTAGCTGCAATACACCTCCACAGCACATGAGTGACCGTTTCTTCCTCTACCTTACAGATCAGACACATATAGTCCTTAAGAACTTGTTTTTTATAGAGATTCTTACTAATGGGCAGAACATTTCGACATGCTTTCCACAAAAAATGTTTCATTGTCTCTAGAATCTCTAGGCTCCACATCCTCTTCCAATATTTCTCTAAACCACTCGCCACTGATGATTCACCCTCCTTCATTCTCTATTGTTTCAGTGCTGCATAATATCCACTTTTCACAGTGTAAGTCCCATCATTTGTATACCCCCAGTAACATTTATCAAGATTTCCAAAACGACTCATTGGTAAGTTACAAATATGCTCAGCTTCCTCATTCTCAAATATTTCTGTTATGAGTTTTGTTTTGCAGCCATGACGATCACTATTAATAAGCATATGAACTGAAGCATCTTGATCTAACACCCTTATTTGAGATTGAACACATAAAGTAGTTGGAGATTGGAGCCATTTATGCCTCCAAATCCTTATATGCTGCCCATTGCCCACTCTCCATCTTAGTCCTTCTTTCAACAACCCAATGACTGACCATAAGCTCCTCCATATCAAAGATGGTCCCCTGCCTAGTTTAGAGTCCATTATATTCTTCTGTTTGTAGTACTTTTCTTGGAAATTTTGAGCAACCAACGAGGAGGGAAATTGCATCATGCACCAGCATTATTTGGCAAGTAATGCTTCATTAAATCTCTCCAAGTCCCTAAACCCCATACCACCCTCATTCTTTGGTTTTCCCATTATGCTCCAGCTCTTCCAATGTATCTTTCTCTCCTTCTCTTTGCTTGCCCACCAGAATCTTAAAATTAGACTTGTGATGTCTTGACATAACTTTTTTGGCAATCTAAACACACTCATAGTGTAAGTTGGCATGGCTTGTAAGACAGATTTAATGAGTACCTCCTTTACAGCTTGAGTTAAAAAAGAGGATTCCAACTACTTATTTTTTGCCACACACATTCCTTTATGCTTCTAAAAGTCTTGAATTGTGATCTTCCCACCAACATTGGCAGCCCTAAGTATCATTCATAACTTCCACACACACCCCCTCCAGCTGCTTTGATGATATCTTCTTTGTCTTTATTTGTTGTATTTGAACTAAAGAAAAAAGAAGATTTCTGTTTGTTAAGCTGTTGACCTGATGCTTCCTCATATCTCTGCAAGATGGCATGAATCTTTTCCCATTCCGAGATCTTTGCTCCACAAAATAGAATGCAATTATCCGCAACATTAATGATTTATGCTAATACCACCTCCTCACTAAAACTCCCCTGATATCTCCTTTCTTTTCTGCAGCATGGATAAGTGAGCTGAGACCTTCAACACATAGAATAAACAAATATGATGACAAAGGATCACCTTGTCTCAAGCCCCTCTTGGGAAAGAACACATCTCTTGGCTTGCCATTGAACAACACAAAAAAGCTTACTGAACTAATAAATTCCAAAATCAGCTTGGTGAATTTGCCACTAAATCCAAGCTTTTCCATAAGTGCCTCCAAGAATCGCCATTCTACCCTATCATAAGCTTTGGACATATCAAGTTTCAAAGCTAGATTCCCCACTCTTCCTTTCTTGCGAGTCTTCATAGAATGTAGAACTTGGTAAGCAATCATAACATTATCAGTTATTAACCTTCCCAGAAGGAAAGCACTTTGGTTACAAGAAATTATAAAAGGTAACACTTTCTTAAGTCTATTTAGCCACTACTCTAGCAATTATTTTCTAAATAATATTACAAAGGCTAATAGGCCGAAAATCACTCACAATTACAACATTTTTCACTTTAGGAATTAAAGCTATAAAAGTGCAATTCAAGTTAGAAAGTGTACCCCCTTCATTGAGGAATCTAAGAACTGCATTGCTCACATCATTATCAACCACTTGCCAATGCTTCTGGAAGAAACAAGCACTGAATCCATCGGGTCCAGGAGATTTTGGAGCCCCCATCATTTTTATTACCTTATCTACCTCTGCCCTTGTAAATTCTGCATCCAACAGCTAATTCAACTCAGGTGTTACACGGGCTTCCATATACTGCAAGCAGCTATTTATAGCCTTAGGTGAAGGCTCGGTAGAGTTATAAATGTTCCCAAAATAGTTCATAAAAGCCCTATCAATATCTGAGGCTTTTGTCAACACATTCCCATGCCCATCTTGCACTGATTTGATAGTATTTTTTTTCTTTCTCTCTATAGCACATGCATGGAAATATTGTGTATTCTTATCTCCTCCTTTATACCAGTTCCTTTTAGCCCATTGCCTCCACTTTACATCTTCTTGTTCTAGCAGAACACCCAATCTTGACTGGATATGCCGAACCTCAGGGATAGTATACTGATCTTCATTGTCTTGTAATTTCTTCAACTGATCAGACAAAAGTTTAACTTCATTCTCATTATTACTATTCTTTTGACTATTCCATCTCCCCAATGCACTACCACAGTTATCCAACAGCCCTCTTACTTTAACCAAAGGATCAGAGGATATCCTTCTATATTTCTAGTTTGCACTAACCACCCCTCTAAACTCATCATCCAAATCCCATTTTGCCTCATACTTAAAAAGTTTTGCACTATTGCTGCATACCTCCTCCCCTTTATTAAATCTCATTGGCAAAGGTTTATGATCAGAACACCTTGCTACAAGCCCTTCTATCACATAATTTGGGAACCTATATGTCCAAATGGGATTTGCAACCACACGGTCCAACCTCTTTTGTATAGGTGTCACCACCATGTTTATTACTCCACGTGTACATATCCCCTCTAAAACCAAGATCATATAATTGACATTTATCTAGAGCTTCACGAAAACTAACCATCTCCGCTTCCTTTCTTGGCATTCCTCCTTTCTTCTTTCAGTTGTACAGGATTTCATTCAAATCCCCACACACACACAATGCATTTTGAAAATCTGGTTTCAAATGTTCTAGTAGGTCCCAAGCTTCTATTCTTTTAGCAACCTCTGGGTGGCCCTAAAATCCCATAAGCATCCACTTTGACTTGGTCTCCTCATTAGTAATCCAAGCACTTATGTGTCTCTCAGAGTAAATGAAAATATCAACATTACACTCAGACCTCAAGCATAAGACTAAACCTCCACTCTAACCTTTTGCATCCACCACAAACCATCAAACCCCAATCTCCATTTTAGAAAGTTAAGTCTACTTGCACAAAGCTTTTTTTCCATAAGGAAAACAAAGTTGGGTTGCTTATCCTTCACCAAGAGGCAAAGGTCATGAACTGTCCGAGAGTTCCCAAACCCTTGGCAATTCCAACTTAGGAGAATCATTAGACTTGGTTGGGCTGCCACGCAGCCACCGCCTTAACTATTTCTTCTTTCTCTTCGGCATTTTCACAAGCACCTCGTAAACATTTTGAGCTTTTATGATTCTGTGCATTGGTTTCTTCCTCAATTAGTGCTCGTTTCCCTAGCCCTCTCAGCACCGCCTCACTTATACTTTTTTCCTTCCCTCTAGCCCTTCTCCTCCAATTTCGAGTAGAATACCCGCCAAGTTCAACACTTCCAGTTTCTGACTTAGCTTCCCCTCCTCTGGTATCGAAAAAATGTGTGCTGTCTTTAACCCCCTCAGACCAACTTATTTCCCCCGGCCTCACGATCATCACTGACTTCATAAATTGGGCCCATTCGCTTAGGGTTCACTAGCCCATTATCTTCATTTATATAAGTAACCTTTTCAGCATGCACCTCCCTCGTTAACGTATTATCAAAGGATTCCCTTTCCATAATTCCTTTGCCAAAATTAATGCAAGAGTCCAACCCCTCCATGATCTCATCATTATTTTGAATCCTATCAACTGCGGTAATTGAATGCTCCATAATCTCGCTATCCTCATCAACCCTCGTAACCCGTACATTTTCAAAATATGAATTCAATTTCCCATAACTGATTCCCCCTTCCATGACAATTCTTCCTTCTGCCTTCACCCTTGCCTTTAATAGTGCATCTCCAGCAGCAATGGCTAATTCAATATATGGCATTTTCCAGTACTTAGGAAAAGGATCCTTTTCATACCGATGAGAACCTCCACTTGAATTCCACTTTTTTGTTGATTCTGCACGTAACCATGCACCGAATTGTGCTTGATCACTTTCATCTCCTACGTCTTTCCTTCCAGCATTTGGACAAACATTCTTAAAATGCACTATGCGACCACATGTAAAACAGATCTTTGGAAGCTTTGCGTAGCGTAATGGAATCCATGCACGCCTACCTTGTACATTCACAGTACGTCTCTTGCAATCACCTTTGTTAAGCATAATTCAACCTTAAGGCAAAGGAACTTCTCCCATCCCACTCCATCGTCCGGTACATCCTTTTCAATGAGTTTTCGCAATGAATTGCCAATACGCAATCCACACTTCTCATTCATATAGGCCATTAGTAACTGATGTAGTTGCACCCAAAATTGTTCATGCTCAAAATTCATTAGGTGCAGCTGTGTGTATGCCTCAAAGTTCTTTAGAACTAATATAGAATTATCAAAGAGCCATGGCTGTCCCGCCATAACTTTCTGTTTATTAGCTTCCGTTGCAAACGTGATAATAAAGAGATTTTTCTAATATTCCGTGAAAGATGCCAGCTTACTGATCTTTCACACCTTTCCCATTGTTGAACTCAATACTTCTCTCTTAATGCTCCTTTTTGCCCACCCCTTGCCCACCACACTGCGATCTCCTTTTCTTTTCACTCCTTCAGGAATCTCTTCTTCCAATTCCAGCGTCACATCCTCCTCCTTTATTAGCCTCAAACTCTTCCATTTGTCTGCTATCACCTCCATGTTAAGCCGAATACTCTTAGTAACCTAAAGGTAGATCCTTTGACTACCAACTTCTCCTCATACTCTTAGAGAGAAAGAGAAAGAGAGAAGACTTTTTTTATCTATATGCAAATAATTTGGTTGATGACTTAAAGATATAGTAAATGCACCATCTTGTACTTCCATTGTTTCTTCCTTAGTCAAATTATAGAGTCAGATTTAATAAATTATAAAATTACGAATTTATCTAGGGAGAGTATTAATTAGGCATGCAACCCGAGCAACCCGTCCATAATTTTAGCTCAAGGCAACCCTTATATATGAGAGTATCAACCAGACCCGACCTAGAATCGGGTCCTTTTTATTATTTTTTCTGGTAGCTGGTTTGGGCTTGTATGAAAATGGAAATAAACTCTTTGTGACTAATTATTACATCCATTTTTCCAGTATGCATAAAATTAAATCATCTTACAATCTATTTAAATTCATGAGTTGAATGAATATGTGCAAATTTCAAATTAAAGAATATCTAGAAAGGAAAATTATCAGTTAATTCCTACAAATGCAGTTTTAGATTCAAGATTTTTTCTATTCTTTTCTCCTCCGCTTTCCACTCTCTCTATTTTCTCCGATCTTCTGCTGCAACTTATTCCGAAATATGCAAATAAAAACAGTAAAATACTCAGTGAAATGAATGAAAGGGAGAGTATTAAATATTAATGCTTAAAACAATAACAAAAGGGAGATAGTAAAAGCAAAATGCAATATCTTTTTCCTTTCTGCATGATTTATTGAAAACCGATGCAATCTGTGGACTACAAGGTGAGACAATAACCATTTCCTACGCCAACACGGCCAAGGAAATTCAGTTCCAAAAAGTGTCAAAAGCAAAATGGGCCTTAATCATAAACGAGCCATACCATAAAGCCCATGTATATCCATTTCTTGGGCCTGTTGAGTGGGTCGAAGATGCTACCATGCATCCACACCATTAAATGTGGGCATTGGGCCGAAGGATGGTTGCACCATCCATCCACAACCAATAATGCAGAATCATAACATCTAATTATATAATAGGATACAAAAATAATAAATTAAAAATAACTCTAGTTTTCGAGTTTTCGATATGGAGTATTTAATTTTGCGAATAATAGTCAAATTATTTGAGTTTTGGACATTTTGATGTTTTATTGGTTTTGAAAATTGAGAGAAAAAAATAGAATAAAATTTTTACAATATTAAAAATTTGTTTAAATATAATTTTTATTTCTATGTTTATAAAATTTATATTGATTTTCATATATTGTTTTGAAGTTTGTAAAAATTGTATTGATTCTTGTATTTGTATAACGATTACATAATTATTAGATAAAGATTTTGAAAATTTAAAATTGAAAAATATTTTATATTTGAGTGAAGTTTGAGAATAGAATTATAAGAAGTTTTGATAATTTTAAAAACTCTTAGCCTATCCAAAATTTTCAATAAATTTAGCCCGAAAATTAAATAGGCCAGGCCATCTTTCGCATAAGAGTAATACTTTTAGAACGATGACTTACCGATGATTTTGACCGATGCTTTATTTTTTTAATTTTTTTAAGTAATTAAGAAAGTGAATGTTATTTAATTTATGTATTTTTTTGTAAAAAAATATTTAAAGATATTTAAAAAATACTTTAAAAAAACAAAAAACAAAAATTGAACATATGATTACCGTGTGAGACATTGTCCGGTACGTAGCATCATCCTTCCCATAATGTTAAAACATTGCAGTTAATTGGATGGAGGGCAGATCGAACGAGTTCAACAACAACCGTTGGTCTATTTCAGGTGGTTAAGGATGTTTATGTTTTTGTTAAGAATGTAAATGTAACTATTAATAACTATTAATGATTCATTATATATATAATGGTTATCATTACTGTTCAATTATTGTGTAAAAAGTCTGTGAAGATGTAAGTTTGGACTATGGTAAAAAATCAGACCCCAACACCATGGTACATGCCACTCAAATAAAATGGTATATTGATCAAAATTTTGAATTCTATTCCGTAGATCACTTGGACTTGGATACTAGAATGTAATATTTCAATATCGATACGTACCAACATACCGTTTCCATATTATAAAATTTTACACATATATATTTCATATTTATATAAAAAAATATTTATATTTATTTTCATGTTTAAATTTAAATAATATGTCTTTAAATTCATCTACAATAACTTATGCATTTCTAAATTTTTGCATAGCTATAAAAAATGATTCTTCAATCACTTTTCACTCTCTAAACATTATTTTTAAAGTTTTTTCTCTCTCCAACCCATTAAAATTAACTTTGTGAAATTTGTATTAAGATAATTTTGATATATGAAATTTGTATTAAATTGATGATACAAAATGTTTTTCAGTACATATTATTATTTATTGATAAAATTGATCATTTTGATATATGAAATTAGTAATATTTACATATATGAAATTGATATTTTTGAACGCATGATGCTAATTGTAAAATATATAAAAAAAATAATAATTTTAAGAAAAAAATAAAAATAATAATACTTTTTTATTATTTAGTTCAAAAATACATAATTCAATGTAGAAATTTTTGTTGATATGTAAAATTAATCTTCAAAAAATATAATTTTACAGATACGTATAGAAAAACCAACGCTAGACTGCTAGTGATCTTAATTCAACCTATATAATATCCAAACTTAGATCTCTAAAAATAGATTTTTAAAACTTAAAGTACTGTTTCTAATTTAAGTAAGCAGGATGATCTCAAGAATTTTATTATTGTTGTAAAATAACATTGTAAAATTGTATGACCACCTTGAGCTAGCCATCAAATGCACAGTACATAGTGCCAGCATAGTACTGCATAGTAACTGGCATAGTAAATGGCCGACATAGCACAGTGTGCATAGTGTCAGCATAGTACTGCATAGTAACTAGCATAGTAAATGACCGACATCGCACAGTACATAGTGCTAGCATAGTACTGCATAGTAACTAGCATAGTGAATGACCGACATATGCACAGTGCCAGCATAGTACTGCATAGTAACTGGCATAGTTCCCTTTGTACGCCTATATATATCGTTGAATTCTTTAAGAAATTCATAAGTTTCATAACTTCTCTGAGTTCTATCTCTCTCTCTCTCTCTCCTTTCGATAGTTTTATAATACGTTATCAGCACGAGAGTTCTGACGATCTTAAAGCTAATAGTCCTCTACTTCAAGTAAGTCTTTCAATATATTTTTTTGTAGTTTTCAAAATGAATATGAAATATTAAACATACTTATGTTCCTGATTTATATATGTAGAAAATGTCAAATCTTACAAAATTGGAATTTGTTGCTTTTGACATTTCTGGGAAAAATTATTTATCTTGGATCCTTGATGCTGAGATCCATCTAGATGCAATGAACCTGGGAGATACAATTAAAGAAGGAAATCAAGGGTCCCTGCAGGACCGTGCTAAGGCAATGATTCGGCACCATCTTCATGAAGAATTAAAAACTGAGTATCTAACGGTGAAAGATCCACTTATTTTGTAGAATGATTTAAGGGAGAGATATGAACACCAGAAAACTGTAATCCTCCCAAAAGCTCGTCATGATTGGATGCACCTGAGGTTGCAAGACTTCAAGAGTGTTAGTGAGTATAACTCTGCACTCTTTAAAATTAGCTCGCTATTGAAATTATGTGGTGAAAAAGTCACTGATGATGACTTGTTAGAGAAGACATATACTACTTTTCATGTCTCGAATGTGCTCCTGCAGCAGCAGTATCGAGAGCGAAAGTTCAAGAAATATTCTGAACTTATATCTTGTCTTTTATTAGCTGAGCAAAATAATGAGCTTTTATTAAGAAATCACCAGTCACGTCCTACTGGTTCTATATCATTCCCTGAAGTGAATGGTACTAGATTTACATCATTCTCAGAAGCGAATGGTGCATCTTTTCAAAGAAAAATAGGGCGTGGACGTGGTAAGAAAAACTATAGAAGTGGAGGTCCTAGAAGTGACCACACTAAAAGGAAAAATAATAGATATACACCGTACCACCAGAAGTGGTTCAACTCAGAAAAGGGCAAAGGTCCTCAAAATAAATTTGTAAAGAAATATGAAGATGAATGCCATAGATGTGGTATGACTGGACATTGGTCTCGTACCTGTCATACAGCTAAACATTTGGTTGACTTATACCAATCTTCCATAAAAGAAAAAACAAAGAAATTTGAAACAAATTTTGCTGAACCATCATATGCTTTAAATTCTATAGATGGAGAAGATATTATAAGTCTTGATGTTTCTGATTTCTTTGAGGATTCTAGTGGTAGAGTTGATCATGGAAGTGTTCCTTTTTAATTAATGTATTTCCTTTATATTATTGTAAAATATTTTTATTCTGTAATGTTTTTTTTTAGTAATGAAAGTTTTATATATTTTGTAGAATCATGAGTCTTATTGATGAACTTTCTATCTCCGAGATGAATAATAAAGATGTATGTCTGGCTGACAGTGCTACAACTCACACAATTCTTAAGGATAAAAAATATTTTCAAAATCTAACATTGAGTAAAGCCTATATTCATACCATCTCCGGTTCATCGAATCTAATTGAAGGCTCCGGAAGAGCTTATATTGTGTTGCCTAATGGCACCAAATTTTGCATTAATGATGCTCTATTTTCTTCACAATCCAGAAGAAATTTATTAAGTTTTAAAGATATACGTCGTAATGGTTGTCATATTGAAACCATTAATGAAGACGATAAAGAGCATCTTCTCATTACTAAAATAATTTCGAGCCAGAAGCTCGTATTAGAAAAACTGCCTGCCCTCTCATCTGGATTGTATTATACAAAAATGAGAACAATTGAATCACATGTTGTAATGCACCAGAAGTGCATTGATCCCAAAATATTTATGACTTGGCATGATCGCCTTGGACATCCGGGATCAATAATGATGAGACGAATAATTGATAATTCGTATGGGCATCCCCTAAAGAATCAGAAGATTATCTTACCCAATGAATATCCATGCTCTGCATGTTCTCAAGGTAAATTGATTATCAAACCATCTATCTCAAAGGTTGGTTTTGAATCTCCATTTTTTTTACAAAGGATTTATGGAGATATATGTGGGCCTATTCAACCATCAAGTAGACCGTTCAGATATTTTATGGTTTTAATTGATGCATCAAGTCGATGGTCACATGTTTGTTTACTTTCCACTAGAAATGCTGCATTTGCTAAACTTCTTGCACAAATAATTAAGCTACGAGCACAATTCCCTGACTATCCAATTAAAACTATTCGATTGGATAATACAGGAGAATTTACATCTCAAGTTTTTGATAATTATTGCATGTCAATAGGAATAGATGTTGAACATCCAGTTGCCCACACACATACTCAAAATGGTTTAGCTGAATCATTGATTAAAAGGCTTCAGCTAATCGCTAGACCTTTACTCATGAAATCAAATCTTCCTATTTCTGCTTGGGAACATGCTATAATTCATGCAGCATCATTAATTCGAGTTAGACCATCAGCATATCACAAATATTCACCATTACAGCTTGCATTTGGTCAGCAACCAAATATTTCTCATCTTCGTACTTTTGGATGTACTGTATATGTTCCAATTGCACCTCCACAACGTACAAAGATGGGCCCTCAACGTAGACTTGGGATATATGTTGGGTTTGATTCTCCATCTATTATCAGATACCTTGAGCCTCTTATAGGGGATATGTTTAAGGCACGTTTTGAGGATTGTCATTTTGACGAATCCATTTTTCCAACAATGGGTAATGAGAAGTCGGTGCCTGAAGCACAACAAATATTGTGTAATGAGAAGTCGGTGCCTGAAGCACGACAAGAAATTACTTGAGAAAATAAAGCTCTTTCCCAATTTGATCCTCGTACAAAAGAATGTAATCTAGAGGTTCAAAAGATTATTCATTTGCAAAGTGTTGCAAACCAATTACCGGATGCATTTACTGACACTAAAGGTGTGGTAAAATCATATATTCCTGCTGTTAATGTTCCAGCAAGGATTGCAGTCCCTGAAGGACAAGTTGCCAAAATAACAATAGGCGAGTCTAAGATACGCCTGAAGCGTGGACGGCCTATTGGTGCTAAGGACAAAATTCCTCGGAAGAGGAAAATACAAAATGAATTTGGTACTCCTGAAGAGTCCATACCAACACAGGCCATAAGAGTAATTGATGCTCATGAAGAGAGTAAATCTCCTGAGAAAGAACCTCCTGAAGAGGTATTTCATGAAATGTCTTCCCTTGAAGAGGGACAGGTACCTGAAAATAACGAGATCTCGATACATTTCATGAGTACAGGAGAAATTTTGAATAGAAATAAAACTGTTGTCGACAACATATTTTCATATAAAATGGCTCTTGACATTACCAGAAGTAATGAAGAAATTGAGCCAAGAACTGTCGAAGAATGTCGACGTAGAAATGACTGGCCAAAATGGAAATCAGCTATTGAAGCTGAATTAAACTCGCTAGCAAAGCGAGAGGTCTTTGGACCAATTATACAAACACCAAAGGGTGTAATGCCCGTTGGATATAAATGGGTATTTATACGTAAACGAAATGAAAGTAATGAAATTGTGCGATATAAAGCACGACTTGTTGCACAAGGTTTCCTGCAGAAACCGGGGATTGATTATGAAGAAACATACTCTCCTGTTATGGATGCAATCACATTCAGATATTTGATTAGTTTGGCAGTTATAAAAAGATTGGATATGCAGTTGATGGATGTGGTCACCGCATATTTATATGGATCATTAAATCATGACATATATATGAAAATCCCTGAAGGATATAAAATGCCTGAAACTTCTAATCTGAGTACATCCAGAAGTATGTATTCTATTAATCTTCAAAGATCTTTATATGGGTTAAAACAATCCGGACGCATGTGGTATAAACGCCTTAGCGAATATCTATTGAAAGAAGGATTTGAGAATAATCCAATATGCCCATGTGTTTTTATTAAGAAATCAGACTCCAGATTTGTTATTATTGCGGTTTATATTGATGATCTAAATCTTGTTGGAACTCCTGAAGAGATCAGAAGAATCCCTACATATTTAAAGAATGAATTTGAAATGAAAGATCTTGGCAAAACGAAATTTTGTCTTGGCCTGCAGCTCAAGCATTTGCCAAACGGAATTCTCATTCATCAGTCAAATTATACAGAGAAAGTCTTGAAACACTTTTACATGGACAAAGCTCATCCCCTGAGTACTCCAATGGTTGTTCGATCACTTGATGTGCAGAAGGATCCATTTCGTCCTTGTGAAAACAATGAAGAAATTCTTGGTTCTGAAATACCTTATCTCAGTGCAATTGGAGCCCTGATGTATCTTGCAAATTGCACTCGGCCTGATATTGCATTTTCAGTTAATTTACTTGCAAGATATAGTTCCGCACCAACTCGAAGACATTGGAATGGCATTAAACATATCCTTCGATGCCTTCGAGGTACGGTTGATATGAGATTATTTTATCAATATGGTTCAAGTCCACAATTAGTTGGATATGTAGATGCAGGTTATCTTTCAGATCCACACAGAGGTAGATCTCAGACTGGATATGTATTTACTTATGGAAATTCTGCTATATCATGGAGATCTGTCAAACAAACACTATCTGCTATATCTTCAAATCACTCAGAGATCATTGCAATTCATGAAACAAGTCGAGAATGCATTTGGCTAAGATCAATGATCCAACATATTCAAGAAAAGTGTGGTCTTCCAGTGATTAATGATAGTCCAACAATTTTATACGAAGATAATGTTGCTTGTATTGCTCAAATTAGAGGAGGATATATCAAAGGTGATAGAACCAAACATATTTCACCTAAATTCTTTTATACTCATGAACTTCAAGAAAAAGGTGAAATTAAAGTCAAGCAGATACGATCAAGTGATAATCTGGCAGATTTATTCACAAAAGCATTACCAACTGCAACATTTAAGAAGATTGTGCAGAACATTGGAATGCGGAGACATGAAGACCTTTTATCATGCACTTTTCAGGGGGAGTAACGTCTTGAAGACTTATGCTGATTGTACTCTTTTTCCTTCGCTAAGGTTTTATCCCACTGGATTTTCCTTCGCAAGGTTTTAATGAGGCAATCTTAAAGCATTTTACGGTACACATGAATATTGTACTCTTTTTCCTTCGCCATTGATTTTTTTCCCACAGGGTTTTTCCTTGGCAAGGTTTTAACGATGCATATTCATTATATGTGGTCATCCAAAGGGGGAGTGTTGTAAAATAACATTGTAAAATTGTATGACCACCTTGAGCTAGCCGTCAAATGCACAGTGTGCATAGTGTCAGCATAGTACTGCATAGTAACTGGCATAGTAAATGGCTGACATAGCACAGTGTGCATAGTGCCAGCATAGTACTGCATAGTAACTGGCATAGTAAATGGCCGACATCGCACAGTGCATAGTGCTAGCATAGTACTGCATAGTAACTGGCATAGTGAATGGCCGACATATGCATAGTGCCAGCATAGTACTGTATAGTAACTGGCATAGTTCCCTTTGTATGCCTATATATATCGTTGAATTCTTTAAGAAATTCATAAGTTTCATAACTTCTCTGAATTCTATCTCTCTCTCTTTCTCTCCTTTCGATAGTTTTATAACAATTATTATTATTATTATTATTATTATTATCATTATTATTGTCGTTCACAGTATTGCACACTTTATAAATGACTACGTACCCACTTCATTGTAGCATTCTCTCGAAAAAGAAAGGAGCAAAACCACAGAGACAACAAAATGAACGCCCCAAACGTACGTACAGGGTTTGAAAGAAAATAAGATAAAATGAAAATGACAAATTATTTGGAGATGGTGATCATGGTACTGATAATTTATTGAGAGATTAGCTCAAGCAAAGTTTTGAAATCTTTGGAAGCAATCCCATCAGGTCCGGCAGCTTTCACTACAAGCTCTTTAAGACCTCTGATCTTCTCCCTCATCCTCCTTCCATGTTGATCATGTCCCAGAACGAGCTCCAAGCTCTTGACCATTCTCTTCTTTGTAAACACCCCTGCCTCAACCCTAACCCCTATCCCCCACACGTCCTCTACCATCCGTCCGTTCATCTTCTGGTCGCCAAAGATCGGCCGGCAGATCATCGGAACCTCACCGACAAGGCTTTCAAACACAGTGGTATCCACAGTGTGTAACGAATATTAATAGCATCACACATAATTCCAAACTCTTCGATTGTGACTGTTGACGACAAATATTAATTATTGAGTACGTACTGAATGGTAGTTTTAAACCTAAGTCTGATTGGTAGCCAGTTAGATTAGCACTCCCGCCAGCTAACTTTACCCCAATCTTAGAGCATCCCCAATAATTAGCTGACCTTACTCCAATCTTTGAACATCCTCAATGATTAGCTAAAATTAAAGATTTTTTTTTTTTTTTTTTTATGAATATGAATTGAATTTAACTATTACCTATATCATTTATATAAGTCTTTACATTAAATTATTTATTTATTTTTTATATAATAAAATAATATTAATTTAATATATTTATTTATATCATATTTTACCATTATATTAATTATATGTTAATTAGAAATTATATTCTAATTAAATTATTGGTTAACAACTCATATTTTTAATGGTAATTTAATATTAATAATTATAAATGTCTAATTAAATTTACTTAAAATTTAATATAATATTAATAACCCTTGTTGATATTAATTATTGGAGTAAAAGCTAAAAAAATTGAGTGTTATGAGAAAATATTGAGGGACGAGAGAGAGTGTTACCAAAAAAATAAATATTTAATATTAATAATTATAAATGTCTAATTAAATTTACTTAAAATTTAATATAATATTAATAACCCTTGTTGATATTAATTATTGGAGTAAAAGCTAAAAAAATTGAGTGTTATGAGAAAATATTGAGGGACGAGAGAGAGTGTTATCAAAAAAATAAATATTTGATCATTGAATAGTTCAAATTAAATTTGACTCTACTTTTATAAATACTGTAGTTAAAAATTAAAATTTTCAACTTTACATTATCTATTACAATTAATTTTTGGTCCATAATAACTAAAAGTAACTTTTTGTTATATATGCATATTCCATCAACTATACTATAAAAAATTATTATTTTATTTACTTCAAACTATACATTAATGCAGGGTGCATCTTTCTCGATCGTGGTGAGCAGCCTTATTTGATTCTCTCTTAGTGTGCTGAGCAGATCAATTGGCTCCAATCTGTTTCGTTCTTACTAAGATTATTTACCACTTAAAGAGCATCTTTTTCCGTAATTTGAATTCCCATGTCTTGATAGGATTCTGACATTGGATTCTGCAGTGAAAAGACTGGCAGATAAGATTGATGGATCTGACATTATCTTTTAAGTCAGAGTTCCACCAGCACCATTCCACCAAGTTTTCCACCAGCACTATTCGTGGCAGCAACTCCTTCTCTTGTATATGATGGCCTCCATTAGATTTTTAAAACTTAATGTACTGTTTCTAATTTAAGTAAGCAGGATCATCTCAAGAATTTTACTTTTTTTTAATTATTTTTTAATATTTTTAAATATTTAAAAAATAAAAAATTTTTATAATAATATTAAATAATTTTTTCTTAATCATAAAAAAAAATAAAAAAACTGGAAGCATTAGCTCCCAGGGGAAATATAGTATTATTCTTTATTATTATTATTATTATTATTACTATTATTATTATTATCGTCGTTCACAGTACTGCACACTTTATAAATGACTACGTACCCACTTCATTATAGCATTCTCTCGGAAAAGAAAGGAGCAAAACCACACAGACAATAAAATGAACGCCCCAAACGTACGTACAGGGTTTGAAAGAAAACAAGATAAAATGAAAATGACAAATTATCTGGAGATGGTGATCTTGGTACTGATAATTTATTGAGAGATTAGCTCAAGCAAAGTTTTGAAATCTTTGGAAGCAATCCCATCAGGTCCGGCAGCTTTCACAACAAGCTCTTTAAGATCTCTGATCTTCTCCCTCATCCTCCTTCCATGTTGACCATGTCCCAGAACGAGCTCCAAGCTCTTGACCATTCCCTTCTTTGTAAACACCCCTCCCTCAACCCCAACTCCTATCTCCCACACGTCCTCTACCATCCGTCGGTTCATCATATTGTCGCCTAGGATCGGCCGGCAGATCATCGGAACCTCTCCGACAATGCTCTCAAACACAGAGTTGTATCCACAGTGTGTAACGTACACGCCTACTACTTTATGTGACAAGACATGAGCCTGGGGTGCCCAGGGAACTATTTTTCCTTGCTTCCTTGTCCTCTCGAGGAACCCGTTCGGCAGAAATGCTTTGAAGTTTTCCCTAAGAGACCAAAGAAAAGGAACGCAACTCGCTTCCAGCGCCTCTGCTAAAGCTGCAAACTCGTGGGGTGGCACCGCCGCCACTGTTCCAAAGCTTATATATGCTACCGATGTTGGCTTTTGCTCGTCCAACCATGGGAGGCAGCCCGTGGCGTCTGAATGTGATGGGGGTAGGGGTGGAGTTGGGAATATTAATGTGAGAAAACCCACGTACAGAATGTCTTGGAACTTGGACTTGAGATCATCGGTGAGTATGGTTGAGTTTAGTTCTTGGAAAGAGTTCATGACAACAGCATTTGCTCGTGGCAGGACCTCCCTAATTCTGTGCAGTTCGCGTGCTAAAATTGGTGAAGAATTTGAGTGATTACCTTGATCAAGTATTTCTTGGGGTAAGTCACCGAAGCGCATTACGGAGAGTCCTGGAATGGCATCTAGGGTTTTGTCAATAGGATTTAGATCTCCCCCTGCACCGCCATTACCATGAGCTTCACCGCCACCGCAAGCTTTAGCATAAGTCTCGTGGATGAGAGCACTGTAAATGTAGGCAGAGAGGTCGTAGGGTGCGGGAACGTATAAAGGGACCCACTTTGCATGCATGTCCGCAGCCATATCGCAACCAAAGACCAAGAAAGCATCGTTCAAGATGCAGGTTATCTTTTTCTGCCCAGTCTCGGCCACTGCCATATCCATGCCTTTTCGGAAGCTCTCAGGTGCAGCCTCAAGGAACAGATCCAATTCCTCGAGGGGATTCTCGGGAGTGAGGACACGTCCCTCCGGCACGCCATCCGCAACATCGTAGGATCTAAGGTTGTGTGGGAGGTGAGCTCCTGAGGTGGCAGAGAGCTTTCGGTTGGATTTGGCAGTGTTAAGGAAGGAGAAACTCACGTCAGGGGCGGTCGATGCTAATCTGGAAGTTAGGTTGAGTAAAGGCCAGGGATGGCAGCCAAATGGAAATGCCAAAACTGCAACATGTTGATTTTTTCCTGATGAGCTTTGATCACTCATTTTTTTGGGCTTGACTTGATTTGCTGCTAGATAAATCGGACCATCGGTATGCAAGAACCGAGGGAGATTTATAAAATATATTAATAGCATCACACGTGACAACAAATATTATTGAGTACGTACTGAATGGTAGCTTTAAACCTAAGTCTGACTGGTAGCCAGTTATGTAAGCACTCAACTACTATTACTCCAATCTTCATTAATAGCAACAAGATTATGATGGCTTCTGTTAGTATCGGGTGGCTCAATACAAATTGAAATTTAAGATGAAATTTAAGTTAGTTATCCATATTTATATATGGAATAAAATATAAATTATTATATAAAATATTTTTATAATTTTTAATAAAATAAGATTTTATTTAAAATTTTTAAATAAAACTTTTTTGAATTTATATTAAATAGTAACTTAAAATAAGGCTTCAATATAAATTTAATATCTCAATTTAGTAAAATCTTAAAAAATTATTTGAAATATAAATAATTCATTGTAATAAATAATAAATTTAGTATTATAGACCTTGTAATGTTGAAAATATAAAAATTATTTAAAATTTTATATAATAAAATAGTTTTTATTTTTTTTTAAAAAAAAATTAAGAAAAATACATTTCATTTTTAATTTTAAAAACTTTATATAAGATGGAGGGCTTATAACTTTACCATTAATCCGGGCCTGCTTAGTATTAATAAAGTTTTGAAGCTCCACTTTTGTTTTGGGGACAATAGAGTTTGGGAGAGAGAAGCACGCCTTTCCCATGTATAATATTATTCCTTCTATGGCAGATCAGCGGGGCAATCATAACATCTTTATATAGCTCATCATGCTGTAGATTTTTTTGTAGCTGGCTCCATACCTCCATGAAGGAATTGCTATGGCATGAGAACATTCACATTGGCTTCATTAAAGTTATATTTAAAATTTAATAAAAAGTACAAGTTTTCCATAAATTTAAAATCTTTATATCGGTAATCCCACATTGGATTAGCCATTGGACATATGATTACCGAATGAGACATTGTCCAGTAGCATCATCCTTCCCATAATGTTAAAACATTGCAGTTAATTGGGTTGAGGGCAGATCGAACTAGTTCAACAACAATCACTACAAGAAATTAAGATTTTTTCAGCGATTTTTATTTTGTTGTAAATAAAAACGCTGCAAAAAGTAAGTATTAGCAGCGATTTAATTTTCATCGCTGCATATGAATCCCGACTTTACGATTAATAAGGAGCGGCTGTTTTGGCAGTTAATTGCAGCATTTTTTGAGTTATTGCAGCGATTATTTTCTTTGAAAAAATAAAAAACATGTTGCAACAAGCTAACTATCGTTGCAATATCGTCTTGGGTGCCAAAACTCACGAATTGTTTTATTTTCCCCCGTTGAACCTAGTCATTCCGATTACTTTCCCTCTCAGTGAATTTCTCTCTTCATCCCCATCCCGAGTACATACCATCGTTGTCATACCCACCCCGCACGGCTTGACCATCATCTTCAATCCCACCCAAATGACCTATTCCTCCATTTCGTTAGCCTTTTCAGCGGAAGCTACAGTACGTCGTCTTCTCCTTCCCTTACAACTGGGTGCCCTGCAGCGATTGGGGATTTGAAGCATTTGGTTTTTCAACCATTTTGAGCAAATCGAAGGTGGAGATTTGTGGTGATGACTCTTGTTTACCTTCCGCCATCACAGGTATGGTTGCAACGATTTATCGTATCTCTTCCCCTTCATCCATTATTGTTGCAGTGTAAAAAATTGCCATTTTTTTGTAGATTAATTTCTAGGTTTTTGAGTCTGCAATCATGAACTTTTGTTCACGAGATTTTGATTATATACCTGCATTTTGTGGACGTGTTGATGTGGGTTTAGATTTCTAGGTATCCTCTTGTAATTTGTTGGGCATATTGTGGGTTCTGGGTGGTCCAGGTCGAATGTATACAATCATGTATGGAAGCTTTCGATTGCCATGGGATTGGGTTGTTTGCATCATGTGGCTTATTAGATATCACAATCTCAATATCAAGTTTGTCACACAGCAGACCAACCACACACGCACAGCACAACAATCATGTCCACTAGAATATGCACTACAGATTTCATATGAGATTGCTACTCTCTGTTGTGCCATATAACCAAAAATATTCTTTTCGATTCTTCTATAAAGTCTATATATAGACTTTGATTCTATAAGGAACTTGAATGGAAGAATCCTTGTCCAATTCCATTATCTTCACACGGCTCTCAATTAATGGTTTTTTTGTTTTTTTGTTTTTGGGAAAAAAAGAAGAAGAAGAGTGGTCATGAAGATTTAAGGGTATAGGTTGACTTGATTATAACCTAAAATGCAAGCTGAGGCTCTCAGCCTCTCTGCACAACTCACATTAATTTAAATACATTTAAACCAATTGTTGCTGAATGTACATAACCATGCAACCTCCATTGACTTGGAAATTATTCTTGAGAGCAACGTTGTGGATCAATCTTCTTATCATTTGGGTAAAGTCAGACCCTTGATCAATTTCAGACACGCCCATATACATAGTTACTTGTATTTACTTGCAGCGATTTACCTGAAAAATGATGAGTATATCAATATTGGTAATTAGCAGGGAATGGCTTTTTTTTGTTTACCAAAGGTAATATTTGATTGATATTAGGTAGAAAAAGTCATTACAGATTTTATATTTATTAATAACATGGATGGTGTAACTGGTGTGCCGGACCATTTCTCTGCTTTATGATGTCTTTTTTGGGCTTATTTTTAATTGGAGAGATGACAATGTGACTCTACCTAGAGACCTTTTCCCCAACATTTATGTGTGTGTGAAAATATTACACAGTCCACTTTTGACAGCTTTTGCTAATTAATGTTGGGTTAGCCGCTTAAACAATTAGGGTCACAACTGATGCTTAACCTTAAGCTGTAATTTCAATCTAACCCATCTCATTATATTAAAACCATTTCATGTCCAGCAAGCTATTTTCCTGAATAATAGTGGTTCTTAAAATGTTGGGTAAAAATGAGAAGGCTAGGAGGTTGGACAAAGGCTTTAATGGGCGCATGGATATGTTGTATGTTGTCCATGCATGCATGATGGTCAAAGCTGGCATGTAGTACATGAAGCTAAACTTTGAGTTCAATCCCTATTTGGGGATGTCAAAGAATAAATCTCATGTTACTCCAATGAATACCCAGAAACAACCAAAATAAAATATTTTTATTCCATTGAGAACCAAACTGTACATGAGGAGTTTCCTAAAGTTTTTTTTTTTTTTTTTTTTTTTTTTTTTTTTTTTTTTTTTTTTTTTTTCAGATTAATACTTTGGTTTTAATGTAGATTGAGAGTGGAATTTACTAATAGATATATTTATTGATTTGTTGGAGTCAATGTTGTCTTATATCTTCTTGTGATATACTCTATTTGGTATGTATAATAAGGTATTTTCCAATTACCAAGATTCTCTCTCTGTTTTTTTTTTTCCTTATCTAATCTCTTTTCATGCCTGTTAATTTGAATGAATATTAATGCTTGTGGGGACTCAAACTCAAAAACAAAGTTAAGTCCAATGAATGAGTTAGATGGCAAGGAAAACAAAACTAGTATATATTAAATATCAATTATGCAGATCACTTAAAACTCCCATGCAGGAAGAAGCTGCCACTGACAGGGCCAAATAATATTAATAATTTGACTACATTGGTTATCTCATCCCATTAGAATATTAGAAGAGCTTCCACCCATCGATATTTACTATAATCTGCAGTGAATTTCTTTGTTTTTTAAACAATAAGGTTCATGCCATGATTGTTCTCTACATGTGTTTAACATTTATTTTATATTTCAATTTACTAAAACTTATAAAGAAATTATAAAAGAAAGAGAAGTGGCCTTCAGCTTGTATTTTTTGCATTCTACTAGCCTTTGGTTCTGCTTGCACTACAAACTTCATCTGTTGTGTGGTTCTATTTCAGTGCAGTGGCGTTTTAGTGCACATAATAGTTGTGGTTTTGTTTTGTGCATCTGAGTTTACTTGCTTTTCTGTGCATCTGTGTTATGGGGTCTGTTTTGTGCATATTAAATCGTGGGTCTGGGTTGGTTTGTCAATTATTTTGGTTTTTAAAATATACTACTACCATGCCATGGAATTGTGGTTCTGAGTTATGGTTCCAGTGCATGATAGCAGCTTTGGTAATGAAATTTGTATAAAAGTTATTTGATTGAAAATAGGATTTCACAAACATATACCTGATCAAGCAGCAAGTTAATTAATCAAGCTGCAAGTTAACTAATCAATCCACATTGTATTCTAATAAAAAGATCACTCTTCTTTTAGAAGAGTGATCTTTTGGCCTTGGCTCTTAGCATAAAGTCACCCACATATCAGAAACTATAGGGAATGGAATGGGGTTGAATTGATAATGACATCATGCATGTCCTAATTTGAAGGGAGAAAAACAAACAAATAAATTACATGAAATGTTTTGGCGATAAGTTTGGTGCCAATTAATTAATTTGGCAGATCAAGGCAGTGAAGTTGATAACCTAGGGTTTTTTATAATTGCTTGATTTACAACTAACTAAACTTGGATAATACAGTACTTTCATTGCCTTAATTTCTTGTCGATCATGTAATTGTAAGCTGGCAGATAGTTTTGTGAAGAAGACATTAATGGTAGGGTGATTATGGTCTTAAGCCCATTTGCTCTTAAGTTTGATTGTTTTTATTTATTTTTCTTAGCCAGTTTAAGACTGTGATTGTGCTATTAACTTGTATGATTTATCATGTGATATTTTCTTATTATCTTCCTCTGTCACAAGGAATACGAAACAGTTCATTGTCTTACTACTTAGAATCTTATCTTGTATTCTAGTTGTTCAAGTGAGGTTGACACATTTCCTTCAATTATTACAGAACACATTGAGAGCATTAAACGCCATTTGATGGAAGGTTTGAATGGTTTAGTAGCTATAAGCAGTCTTCCTTTCTTCATTTCTCAGTTGTTATAACATATGTATTCTTGCCAATTTACTCCAGGTTGTCCCTCTGTTATTTATTTTAGTTTGTTTTGGTCTTGAGCTGAAATTCAATTGAATTTGAGGTCTTAGCACTGGTGTGTTTTTTTTTTCAAATGATTTAGGTATTTTTGGGGGATAACCTTCTGAAATGAGCAAAGAACACCATCTGGATTTCTTCTTTTGGACTGTTGAGGTATACTCTCTCTCTCTCTCTCTCTCTCTCTCTCTCTCTCTCTCTCTCTGGTTCTAATAATTGTGGATCCTTCTTCTTTGTTTTTGTTGGTTATGAAATATTTTATTGCCCTTAGATGGCAGTTTGTAGAATATAAAATTAAGTCCAAGTTTTCACAATAATGGGCGAAGTGGATTGTAAATCATCTGGACTTTATGTACTTAATTAGGTTTTTCTAGAGATATTTTATAGCTACTAGAATTTCGTGCTTGAATGGTATTGATCCATCTTGACTGCATGCTTTTGCTGGGTAACTGGTGTAGTCTTTTGCCAAGTTTCAGTTGTGACGGTTGTCAAGAATTCGCCGTGGGCTGGATGAACAGGTGATATCATGATTCCCTAACGTAAATTTCTTTTAGAATGAGTTGATTTTAGGTGCTAAAGTTATTTTAAGATATTGAATGGTCTTTTAATATGGAGTTGACTTAGCTGCTATAGTCTTACTTTAAAGGCTGCAGCTAGTATTTTTTTACCTTTATAATATTCTTTTGGTTCTATACTCCATATTGATTATGGCCTCTTGCATAAAGCCAATAAGAACCAAATGAGTAACACTGGTTCCTAGTGTTCCCTTCAAAGAACACTGTCTCACTCACTAGTATAATCATTTTCTAATAAACAGAGATGTTTAGCTTAAGAACTTCCACACTTTAATGAAAATAATTTTAAATCTCACCCAGCATGATGGAAATAAAGATGTATGTATCATTTGAAAAGAAATGGTAGATCCTGATAATCAATTAGCATAAAATGCATCCGAGTACATTGGTTGCCTAACAAATGTTAGATGCAATGGTATTGACCATTGCTGAAAGGAATGCTGGGGAAGTGTAGGACAAGGTTGCAAAGTACATGTTCAGAGTCAAACCCTGCATGGCAATAATTGAGTCTTTGTTAGTCTTCCTTAACACATTTTAGACGCCATAGTTATTAGTGATTAAGTAGGTTATTTAAACTAGAAGAAATAAATGAACCTCTCAAGAAAACAGGCAAAATGGAACATAAATAGTAGCAGCAACACTCTGTATTTAAGTAATATAAAATTGGGGATGTCATTCCATGATTGAAGGAAGCTAGTGTGATAAAGTACATCCTTCATAGCTTTGGAACTTGATAGAGTAACAATCTCTGAGACCTCTTCACCAACAATAACTGTATCAGCTAGCAACACCTAGAATTTTTGAGTTTTTGGGTTGTTGGTCTTATGGAATAATAGTGACATGTTAACTACTATGCACTGGTTTTAGTATTTGATCATTCTTAGCATTAAGACTAAGACCCGACTCATGAAACTCGAGGTGAATTCTAGTCCCTGCAGTTTTAGTCATGCTTGCAGCCAAGTTCAGGGCATCCTTCTCAACTACTGAGCGAGCAGCAAGATATGCAGCACTGGCTTTGCTTCCAGATTTGGCATGCACTAATTGTTGCTTCTTGTGCCTTGAGAAGAACCTCATAAGCCTTGCTCTGTGAGGCATTGGCATCGATCAGAAAAGTTTTAGTAACATTTGAGCAATAGCTGTTATATCGAGATCCAATTGCACATATAATCACACTATTCGAATCATAGTAAAGGTTCTCTTTATTGCTTGAAACACTCGGTTTTAGATCAAATCTCCTCCGCTTTGAAAAATTGAAGGGTAACAAATATCAACATTCTCTGCATTCAGCTTGACCTTAATTCGTGTTGGTTCCATTATGGCCTTCTCTATGTTATCCATTAATGAAGCATGTGAAACCTTCTTTTCCTCATCAATAATCTTTGAAGTATTGGGACTACAAAACTCCTAATCACTGATGAAGTCAAGAATGCAGCTTTCTTTACATTTGTTAACTCAACATTGTCTTTCAATTTATTTATTGATCATCATTACATTTGTCAAAGTTTGCTAAAACTAAAAGTATTCAATGCAAGTGGTGAAAGATATGGAAATTCTACATATCATTATAAATGGTTTAATTATATATAGAGTTAGTGATGATGGGTCAGTTTATTAGTCAAATTGATGTTGTCGTAACATTGATATGTAGATATTGTTCCTTGCATATCTATAATATATATGGCTTATATAGAGGATGGTTTAAGTTTGTTCAATGTTGTTAGTCCAATGATTTGATACAGCCTATCTAAACCCCAAGAGTACTTTTTGATCTAAAGAGATACATATCATCTTAGTACTAGCTACTTGGATATAGATAATCAATATATGTTCTCCTATCATTTTACAGAGTTACAATAGTTAGTGCCTACACTTCACAATCCCCAAATCGACAGTACTGTTGGATTTCAAGTGTCTATATATTACTGATTGCAGTTTTGGTTGTAGATATGCATGCATGTTCTTAAAGATTATCTTTGGGTTTATCATGATCAATGTTCAGCAGCCTTACTAGAAATGGGGTAATTTTAGTAGTGACTATTTTTGTTTTAGCATAGACAAAATGCAAGTGAAACTATAAAAACATTTGTTTTTTACTAGAGTTGATGATGCTCCCACTGTAACAGGAAGAGGCTACTGTTTAGACACTCACTTTGTATTGACATTATGCAATCTTTAAATAATCCCAATAGGAAAAATTAATTTATTGTGGTGCGTTTTTTTCTCTTTCATACAGATTTTTTTTCTTGTGAAGAGGTGTTGCCTAGTGTGTGGACAAAAAACTACTCCAGTAAGGAGATAGATAGGCCTCTTGGGTTGGGGGCTTTTCCTAGGAATGGCAAATGGTTGGATGAAAGTAAAAACAACATTTCTCTTTGGTATTTAATTCCCTAATGATTCATGAAACTGAATTACCCTCATTACTCTCAGAGATTTTGCTTCTCTTCTATTGTCTCCAACTCTTTTTGCAATCTGTTGTGAATCCATTTATTGATTCCACAATCCTTGTAATTGTTAATGGTGATTTTAAGACAAATGACACTGGCAACAATTTATCAGAACATATATATGATCGATTGTATCACCAAAATAGATAACATTGTATTAACAAAAATTCTATTCACTTTTAAGTACTTCTTTGTGTACTCCACTTGGGATGATGATCAAGATCTATTTCACAATATTGAGGATGCTACACATGTTTTAGAGATGATCAAGAAGAGGATGCTACATAAGATGAAATTTATCTTATGGTTTCTTTCACCTATCATTTTCTGTTTCATATTAAGATATATGTTTTCTTTGTATCTTAATTTTGTTCTTCAAGTTAGCTTTTTAGTTTATTTTTAAAAATTATTATTCAAATTGTTGCCTAGCAGTTTATGGAGATTGCCTCATGTTGATTAGACAATTTTTTTTTTAAAGATTGGAATGCAGGGAGCAGGAAAATCAGCTGAGAGTGATAGGTGGAATTCTGATCAACTGTCTGGTGAAAGGTACAATTATGGTGATATCAATGATGTTGATTCACTTTCAAGTATTGGATTCAAATTGGTCCACCCCAATGTATATAGCCCATAACTACATTAATGTGAATTTCCCACTGGGTTTATCTTTGGATGTGTTTGATTTATTATATTAGATGAAAAATGTGCTCAAAGATTTGATTTATAATGAAAGTTCCAGAATTTTTCTTTATGTTTCCCATTTCTAAATTGGGTGTTAGATAAACACTATAAGTGTTATATAACAATGGAATAGAAAGAATCAAGAATCATAGGTTTATGTGTGATCATTTCATGTAGGTGAAAACTTGTGGTAATTATTATAATTTGGATTATGATTGAAAAGTGTTCCACAATGAATGATGAATTAATCTTAATTTAAATGACTTAATTTAAATGCAGTTTAAGGTATTAAAAAAAGTTAATTTATTGTTTCAGGTTTTTTAATAAATTGATTAAATAATTATTTAGTGATTGACATGAACAGGATAAAAAAAGTATTAACAAGATAAATAATATATTTCAGATCAAGTGCGAAAATGACACTTATATATATATATATATATATATATAAACAACATCTCTGGCGAGAGAGGGGGAAAAAAGATGCACCAAAATGCAATTGCAACGATTTACATGGTTTTTGCAGCGATTCTATATGCTGCAATTATACTTTAACAACGATTTTCTATACAGCCATGACCATATTTGCAACAATTTTTTTCTTTTTTCCAGCGCTTTTGATTTTATTTTCAACATTTACATTACGCTGAAAAAAATAATTTGTAACAATTTTTAAATAAATCGCTGGAATTGAACTTCTCAATTCCAGCGATTTTATAGTAATTGCAGCATTTGCTCAATTCTAGCGATTTCCATAGTTTTTGCAGTGATTCTAAATGTTGTAATTACATTTTAACAACGATTTTCTATACACTCAGGACCACATTTGCAACAGTTTTTGCCATTTTTGCAGCGCTTTTGGTTTTATTTTAAACATTTCTATTACGCTGAAAAAAATTATTTGCAACAATTTTTAAATAAATTGTTGGAATTGATCAGCTCAATTCCAGCGATTTAGAGAGTATTTGCAAGGATTTAAAATGCTGTAATTAAGATTTCTTAGCGATATAAAGTTATGGGCATGAGGACAGTTATAGCGATGTTGAGAGTATTAGCAAGGAAAAAAATTCGCTGGTAAAGCTATTTTTAGCAGCGAAATTTTTTTTATTTCTGCTTTGAGTAAAAAAGACGCGATAATAGCGGCGAACGTGCAAGGAATTTAAAATCGCTGGAAATGAGTATATACAGCATTTTAGATAGTTTTTTGCAACGATTTTAAGCGCTGCAAATGACCTGATTTCTTGTAGTGAATCGTTGGTCTATTTTAGGTGGTTAAGGATGTTTATGTTGATAGTTTATGTTTTTGTTAAGAATGTAAATGTAACTATTAATAACTATTAATGATTCATTATATATATAATGGTTATCATTACTGTTCAATTATTGTGTAAAAAGTCTTTGAAGATGTAATTTTAGACTATGGTAAAAAATCAGACCCCAACACCATGGTACATGCCACTCAAATAAAATGTTATATTGATCAAAATTTTGAATTTTGTTCTGTAGATCACTTCAACTTGGATACTAGAATGTAATATTTCACTATCAATAGGTACCGGCATACTGTTTCCAAATTATAAAATTTTACATATATATTTCATATTTATATATAAAAAAATATTTATCTTTATTTTCATGTTTAAATTTGAATAATATGTCTTTAAATTCATCTACAATAACTTATGCATTTCTAAATTTTTGCATAGCTATAAAAAATGATTCTTCAATCACTTTCCACTCTCCAAACATTATTTTTAATTTTTTTTCTCTCACCAACCCATTAAAATCAATTTTGTGAAATTTGTATTAAGATGATTTTGATCTATGAAATTTGTATTAAATTGATGATACAAAGTGTTTTTCAATACATATTAATATTTATTGATAAAATTGATCATTTTGATATATGAAATTAGTATATTTAGATATATAAAATTGATATTTTTGAACGCATAGTGCTAATTGTAAAATATATAAAAAATAATAATTTTAAGAAAAAAAAAATAATATTTTACTATTATTTAGTTCAAAAATACATAATTCAATGTGAAAATTTTGTTGATATGTAAAATTAATCTTCAAAATATATAATTTTAGAGATACATATAGAAAAACCAACGCTAGACTGCTAGTGATCTTAATCCAACCTATATAATATCCAAACTTAGATCTTTAAAAATAGATTTTTAAAATTTAGGTTCTGTTTGGTCACTGAGAATCACTACAACAAAAATAGGTTTTAGTGACAGATGAAACATGTCACAAGAAATGCAAAAAACGTCACGAAATATATTTGGTGACGGTTTCTGACCGTCACCACAACTGTCACGTAATGTGCCTCACGGATTACATTTGATGACAGTTTACTGTACAAGCGTCACTAAAAATATTTTTAGTGACGGTTGGAGATGTGCCGTTTGAAATAACGTTCGAACGTATTATTTTCTGTGACGGTTAGAATCTATCACAGAATATAACGTTCGAACTTAAAATTATACGTTCGAATGTAAAAAAGACAAGCTGACATCCGAACGAGAAAAGGTAACGTTTGTTGATTATAGTTCGGACGTATAATGTAAACGTTCGAACGTTTATACGTGCGAACGTTACGTTCGAATCTCGAATCCAACGAAAATGAAATAATGTCCGAACGTTTGTATCATGACGTTCGGACGTTAATTCGAATGTTAAGAGAGTAGAGTTCGAACGTAAAGTGTACGTTCGGATGTTTGTAACGTTAAACTTTTTTGACATTCGAACGTTTTTTTAAATTGGGTTTAAACGTTCGAACGTTTTGTTACTATTTTGCCTGGTTACGTTCGAACGTATTTTCGAACGTTTAATACTGTTGAAACGTATTTTTTTTACATTCGAACGTACATATCAGAAATGCTAAACTCATCCACTTAATAAACAAACCAATTGTTTCACATTACAGTACATATTTCACAACCAATATTGTTTGAGACTGTTTTCAAATTAGATGTTAAAAACGTAATACAGAAATAAGATTCATTTATTTTTCTTTCCTCGCCCAGCACGATTCTGTTGCAATGACATAACACGCTCCATTTGCAGCATCATCTCCCGCTGCACTTGCTCTTGGACCTAACTACGGATTCTTTCCTCATGTTCTCTTTGTTGGTCCTGCAAACGCGTCTCTAAATGAGACTGTCGCTCTAAGAGGGACTCCAACTCTTGCTGTCTAGACCTCATATACTCATTCTCGCGTCGTGCAGCTTCTAAATCTTTGGTAAGATTATTAATTTGTGATGTCGATGAGGTTGAGGAAGATGAACCGGAATGCTTGAAAGATCGTCCCAAACCTCTTGCCATACTAGAGTTGGGCCCAAGCACCTGTGAAAAAATGTCCAAGTCACTAGGAGAGGAATCCCCAGAAGCTGACTGCATCTCCATCATTTTTCCCTGCAGTTTGAAAGATCAAAACACACAATAAGTAACATATTAAAAGAAATACAAATAAAAAATAATTTAATCACGTGTTACATAATTTATTCAACAAAAGGAACACCGCTTACATAATTAATTGCAGCTGCAGGATCCATCCACTCACTATGCTCATTAGTGTAAGCAGCAGCATAGACATGAATGAGGGAAAAGTTTTCAGGATCATCACGTTTCTAAGAAAACGACATTAGCAATTTGAAAAAGACAATATTAGTAGTTATATAAAAGAATAATAAGAAAAAATATGAATTATTGCGTTTATTAATTACCATTTTTTCAGCAAGACGATGAAATGATCTTGAACCAGCACTATGGTGAATAGTCAGAGCAGATCTATTATTTGCATTTGTAGAACTTAAGTGCTACAAAAATAATTCTCACCGTTAATTGTAATATATGTACATACATATAATATAAACAACAAATATAAATGTAAATAATTATAGAAAATAAATCTAGAATACCTGATATTCTGGAGAGGCAAAAAGATCATAACACTTTATCCAGTCGTCTAATTTCATCTGCTGGAAAGGGGACTGTGCAGTCTCTTCAAACGACTCAAATTTCTTGAAATGGTCGTGACATCGTCCCTTGTGACGTTGGAATAGTGTAGCCATTAACTCATTCACAGTTCTCAAATCCTCGCTACGACCAAAGTCGAGGTCAAATTCATCCTAATTATAAATTAATTACGTTAAAAATATAATAAACTAATGTAGGTGAAAAAAATGATATAATAAGTAAACTCACCAGCACACGACTCCGAATGTGTTCCTTAATCTCATTCGGCACATCTCTCCAGGAGCGCACATAAAATGGAGCGTAAGCTCGAATTACTGTGCCAATATAGGAGGAAAGCGCTGCTGCACTATCATTCACTCCTCCAGTGGAATTATCAGGAATTGTGATTTTCAATTTACCATGCCTTCGATTTTTCTCAAGTGAGATGCCGCGTGTATAGCCACGACCGCGACGAGCCAATTGTTCATCAACTAATAGATGATAGTATAATTTTGAAGGTTATATATATTATTTATTGAAACAAACATCTTCAAGTATATATAGTATTAACGTAAACATTCCTTACCGGTAGGTGTCGACTGTGCATCGTTCTCTGTAATGTTAACTTCATCTTCGGGAACAGACTCCTCAGGTGGGGAGTCCTCAATGGGTTCAGGACTTGGACTCGGTGGAGGAGGCACATTTCTCCTTTGTCTTTTTGGTGGCATACTTGGAAATGATTATATATAACAAAAAAATATTATTAGAATAAATTTATATTTATTATAAAATTCTATAATGGCTGTATATGAATAAACTTTTAGTACTTTTAGTCTTCATCTTCGGATGTATTTTCCATGTTTGTTTTAGAATCTCTCTGGATAACATCTTCGTCATCATCATCAAGCTCTTGTTCGTCATCCTTATCCACTTCCCCCCCGGATTCTTGTTTGTCTTCTTCTTCTGACTCTTCTTCTGTACTTTCTCACTTTCTTCAATTGAGTGATAATTTAATGAAGACGGGTCGAGATGGATGAGTGGGACGTCATCTCTACATAAGGGGAGCAACTCGAGTGCACCGAGGTCAACAAATAAGTTAATACCCCCTCCTCCATCTTCCTGGTAGGCCTCTACATTGAAAAAGTCATCTTCATCTCCACTATTATCGTAATCTGCACTCGTTCCTACTTCATATATATTTCAAGGGACAAATTTTTGTACAACTCGCCAAGTTATCTCTCCACTATCTTCATCAGCACTTTTCATTGGATCAATCAAGTAATAGATTTGAGTAGCTTGACAAGCCAGTACGAATGGATCATCTTCGTACCATTTAGATGCAATATTGACACTCGTAAAATGATTATCCCTATATATCGAATCCCGACCACCGCCTAGATCCCACCAATCACATTTGAAGACATATGTTATAGACCCACCCAGATATTTCAATCCGATAATATCACGAATGACACCATAATAATCAATATCATCTGTTCCATGACTCCCCTCGACCAAGACACCACAGTTTTGAGTTTTTCTATTACGTTCACGGTCCAGAGTATGGAATCTATAACCTCGAACTGTGCATGCAGTGTATCGAAGTGCTCTGTTTGATGGACCACGAGCCAATGCATACAATTCAAAAGAGACTGATTCGGGATCACGAGCACGTTGTTCCAATATCTAACAAAATAAATAATGTCATTTATTATATATGCTCTAGAGTTAAAACTTTCATCATGTAACATATAGTATAGAGTTTAGTTCATACACGTTGTTCAAACCATCCAGAAAATTCTGACTCGTGTCTTGCCACTATATCCTCGACGCCTTCCATCTTAAGTTTGTCCATGTGCTCACTGTATAGTATATATTATCATATTATTTTACATAACAATAGTTAAAGTTGTATATAATCTTTAGAATTATTTAAACCTTGTACAACGACATACCTGAGATAGTGATCAATCTCCTGACAATTATTTAGTACGTACCGCCGAACTTTACCCAACTCTGTATCAAGTAAATCGTAATTCGTTTGTGCACCCAAAGGTCGTACATTTTGAGAAAACACTGATAGCTCACGAGAAGGCGGAGCAGCAAGATCAGCATTTCGTTCTTGACTAATAAATCGTGTCTCAACACCACGAAGATATAAAGAGCAAAATGTTAACCATTCATCGTGTATATAGGCCTTTGCTATTGAACCCTCAGCTCTGGCTTTATTCCTAACAGTGCGCTTTAGTCGACATAAATATCTTTCAATTGGATACATCCAACGGAACTGTACTGGTCCACCCAACATGATCTCCCGGGGTAAATGTATTGCTAAATGGACCATGACATCAAAAAATGACGGTGGAAAGATTTGCTCAAATTTACATAGTATAGTAGCAATGTCTTCTTCCAGTTTCTGCAGCATATCTCGCTTCACTACCCGAGCACACAAATCCTTAAAAAACATACACAGTTCAGTTATGGCAACACGTACAGCAGATGTTAGCTTCCCACGAATTCCCACCGGTAATAACTTCTGTAAAAATACGTGACAGTCATGACTTTTCAATCCACCAATTTTCCAGTCATCATGACTTACGCATCTACTGATATTTGAAGCATAACCATCTGGCAACTTCACACCTTGCAACTATTTGCAGAAGTCCATCCTCTCCTCCCTTGTCATTGTAAAACATGCATGCGGCATGACCACCCTCTCACCATCCACTCGTAAATGCAAATTATGTTTAATTCCCATTCTCTCAAGATCTTTCCTTGTCTTAATCGTATCTTTCGTCTTTTTATTGATGCTCATCAATGTACCCAGTATATTATCACAAATATTCTTCTCAATATGCATTACATCCAAACTATGTCGCAACATGCAGGACGACCAATACGGCAACTCAAAAAAAATACTACGCTTTGTCCAATTCAATTCTGCTACGCCTCGTTTTCTCTTGTTCTTTCCCCGACCTTTGCCAAAATTGTTCGCTGCCACATGTACCAATTGTTCCAGGATCTCTTCCCCAGACAACTCATTTGGCGCAATTCTATCTTCTACGTGTCCATCAAACTTAGCGGATTCTGTTCTCTATGCATGATTAGTTGGTAGATAACGTCGATGACCCATGAAACACAACTTTTGAGAATATTTTAACCACTCACTAGTAGTTTCTTTATTACACGTCGGACACGCTAACTTTCCTTTAGTACTCCAGCCAGAAAGATTCCCATATGCTGGAAAGTCATTTATCGTCCACATTACCGCAGCATGCATCTGAAAAGTTGTTGATGTGGATGCATCATAAGTTCTGACGCCTGCTTCCCATAACTCTTTCAACTCTTCAATCAACGGCTGCAAATATACGTCAATGTCATTCCCAGGTGATCTCGGGTCGGGGATAAGCAAAGTTAACAAAAAGTTGGGCGCCTTCATGCACCTCCATGGTGGAAGATTGTACGGAATCAACACTACAGGCCAAGTGCTATAACTTGTACTCATATTTCCAAAAGGGTTGAATCCATCAGTTGTGAGTCCGAGACGCACGTTCCTTGCTTCTATCCCAAACTCTGGATACTGATTATCAAAAGATTGCCACGCAAGTGAGTCAGCAGGGTGCCTCATAAATCCATCATTTTGAACTCTTTTCTCTTTGTGCCACTTCATATCGTGAGCTATTTTCTTACACATGTATAATCTTTGCAACCGGGGTTTCAATGGGAAATATCGCAATACTTTAACCGGAACGCTTTTCTTATCCTTCCACCTCGACTCTCCGCATACAGGACATGCTTGTTTCTCCTCGTTCTCATTCCAAAATAAAACACAATCATTCTTGCACGCATGTATGGACTTATACTCAAATCCTAATCCCTTTCTCAACTGTTTCGCTTCATAAAAGTTCTTCGGCAATGCAGATCCTTCGGGAAGCACTTCGTTAAATAAGTCTAATACCATGTTAATTGCTTTGGTTGACATTCCACACAATGATTTTATGTGAAGCAACCGCACAATAAACGACATTTTAGAATGTTTTGTACAACCTGGATAAAGCTCACGCTTTGCATCTTCCCACATTTCTGGAAAATTATCTGAATCATTCCGTCGCCCACTTGAGCCATTGTCGTCAACCTCATCCATAAACATCCCAGCTCCAATGTCACTCAACATCTCCTCCATCTCATCTCGCTCATAATCATCATCCACGTTGTGTAAATTTTCCCGCTGACTGAATAAGTCATCCGCTGATTCAGCATACGGCTCACCATGCAGTACCCATCGAGTATAGCCCAAATCCATACCATTCACAAATATATGACTTTCAGCATCATCCAATCCTATTGCACACAAATTTTTACAACCTCGACATGGACACTTAATGTAACCACGACTATCAGCAGACGCCTTTGCAAAATCAATGAAGGCCCTTACTCCACGCGCATAGGGTATGTAATCTTTTCCAAGTCTATCGCGTAGACGCATCCAACTTTTATCCATTTCTAAAAACATAATATTTTTTAGTAATTAAGGTAAAGTTAAATACACATGCATGTCATGATACATCATGTTCAAAGTACTCTTTCTCAAGGTAGTTGGTCCTATCCCATTCGAGATTATATCCTCCATATTGCACAAGTCCCGTCACTCTACTACTTTAAACGTTAGTAAAAATTTCGGCAGCACTTCCCCATAGTTCTCCAAGTATACATGTTCACATATAGGGATTATGACCCTAAGAACAGTATACCCGAAGAACAAATGAGGAAGACACCGAAACTTCATACTAAACGTTCAAAGTAGGAATAACGTTTATGTGCAATACAGATAATATAATCTCAAACTGTCCACACTGGACAATTCAGGAATTAATGTACACCTAAATGTACACTAATTCCCAAACGGGTCTAAGGTTATTTATGCAATGTTATACAATATCTAACAAAAAAGTCTACAAATAAATTAGCGCACATTGTTTGAATTATACCGATGTACTAATAATATTTATATTATTAATGATTGATAACACTTAGGAATTATTTGTAGACTTATATAATTCTTAATTTATTATATTATATGTCATTTATCAGCTATATAATATATAACACTAGTATAACAATAAAATATATATTACTATTATAAGTTACTAATAACACTTATATTTTATTTGTTATTATATAGCATAAAATGACAATTTTTACTTATTTATCTCGTATTTAATATAATAGCAAGTAAATTAGATTATAATTACTAGTGCCACTATATATTGATAACACTTAATTGTTATCAGTTATTATATAATTATTACTATTATTGCCAAAATTATTATAATTATTATAATAATTTTTATTATTAAATAAGTAATCCATATTATAATTACTTATCTATTTCTTATTAATCATTTTTTAATACTATACATTACATGATAATTATTATTATGGATTAATATTAATATATACTCTATACTATATATTATTAGATAAAATATTTAAAAATTATTGAGCTATTAGATAAGTAAGTATTATTATTTGATAATACTTATTTATATTATCATTTTAGTAATACGATTTTTTATATATACTATATAGTTATGCCTTATAATTGACACTTAGGGTCATGTGATAATTTATTATATTAGTTATTTAACTAATTATATATATAATTGTTATAATTGTAATATTATAATTTATAATTATGATCATCCAATAAATTATATACCAAAATTGTTATTCTTACACAAATAATCACACTATTTATTTATTAAATAAATTGTTATATATATTCTTTTATAACAACAAATTATTAAAATAGACACATAAACTAACAAATAATTATTATTCAAAAACATACACTATACTAAAACATTATCACATTAAGAATAAACATATTCAATAACAATAATTTTTCTTTTTAATTCATCCAAACAACACAAACTTAATCACAAATTATATCCACAATAAAATATAACAATAGAGTTTAGTATATATACCTTGTGCTTTAAATAAATTCTTCTTCAAAAATCACAACTTCTCAACAATTCACAACAAATGATCCTTCAAAAAATACACAATACTAGTTAGTTAAATATATATGAAATAAAACATTGATAATTATCATGTATATTACAAATAAAAAATGAGAAAAACCATTTACCTTAATACTTAAAAAAATACCTTTGCAAACATATACTCACTATATACCCTCCACTTCTTCTCTTCCTCTCTCTAAAACTCTCTCTCTCCCCACTGCTTTCCACTTCCCCGCTCCGTCTCTCTAAAACTCTCTCTGTCTCTCACTCTAACACGCACCGAGGAAAGCAGAAATGAATCTGCTTTCCCGTGCGTGAAAGTTTTATTTTCTGCTTGTTATGCGATTAACGTTCGGACGTTCATTAATAAACGTTCGGACGTTTAATTTTACGTGCGAACGTTTAAGCATTAACGTTCGAACGTAAACTTATTCCGCCCCATAATTATACAGTACGTTCGCACGTATGTACGTCCATCCAACGTATTCGTCATCAACGTTCAAACGTTTATATAGTACATTAGAATGTACTGTGCAAATTTGGTTTAAGCGGAAAATTTCCCTCCGAATTTATTATAACGTCCGAACGTCCGAATTTAAGTTCGAACGTTAATATTATTATTTACATATTATATATTTAGTATATTCCTCATAATATACTTATATATTAAATTATAAATTATACAATATTAATTAATATATAATTTGTACCAATTATATAATATATAAGTCTAATATTATATAAGAACGTATATATATATATATATTATAACTTTATATAAATATAATATATATAAAATATATATATATTTTATATATATAACTATAAAATATATATTATATTATAACTATAACTATAATATAAAATATATATTATATTATAACTATAATATATAATAAGTATATTATATATTATAGTTATAACAAGTATAGTTTTAATATATTATATTGGAAAAATTGTATATTATCCTAGTATAGTATACTTTAATATAATATATCTTATAACTATATTACTTTTCTAATAACTATATTAAAGTAATATAGTTATTAGATAATGTAGTATAAATATTATATAATATATTATCTATACTATACTTATAATATAGTATAAGTATTATATACTATATTATCTATATTATAGTCTATAATATAGTATAAGTATTATATAGTATGTTATCTATATATAATAACTATATAATATCGTATAATATATTATATAGTAAATATATTATAGATATAATATAGTACTAGTACTATGTTATATATACTACTTGTATATAATATAGTATATATACTACAAATATAGTGTAATATATAGTATACTATACATATACTTTATATGTATATACTATATATATTATATACTATATAATTACTATATAAGTATCTATAGTTATTATATAGATACTATAGTATATACACTATAGTATTGGATATATAAAATTACTATATAATATACTATAGTTATTATATAGATACTATAGTATATACACTATAGTATTGGATATATAAATAACTATATAATACTACTAAAAATATAGTAGTATTATAGTATTTTGAAATGCATATTTTGGTTGTTTGTGGCTTCAAAACATGCGTTTTGAAGCTTTCGGTAATGGCTGAGTCGACTCAGCGATTCCGTGTCGTAACGTTCGGACGTCACGACACAACGTCCGAACGTGTGACATTTTGTATTCTTTACGTTCGCACGTTATATTGTTACGTGCGAACGTATTAGTTTTATGTGCGAACGTATTAGTTTTACGTGCGAACGTTTTTATCCAACGCTTTAACGTAACGTTGGATAAAACGTTCGAACGTAAACCGTTGATCTTCTTCGGCTAATAAGAACGTCCGAACGTATGACGGTTCAAATTCATTACGTCCGAACGTTTAGGTAATACGTTCGGACGTAATGAACTTATTCGCACGTTTTTATCATTCGATAAGAACGTCCAAACGTAGCATCTTTGTATATTTGGACCTATTTTAACGTGCGAACGTACATTGTATTAACGTTCAAACGTTTCCTATTAAAATTTTTTTATATTGTTTCTTTTAGGTATTATTAGTTTATATATTGAAAAAGTGAGTTTCTTTAAAAGTTTTACTCACAAAATTATGTAAATTTATAAGGATGATATTTTAATTTTTAGTATAATCTATATATGTCATAATACGTATGTATCTGTGATTATAATCATTTTTTTTAAATGTTATAACTTATATATTTTTTTTTATTTTCAGGATATGGCTCAGTATATGACGACAAGGAAGCGAGGGAGGGATGGAGGCAATCCGGACATCGCTCGACTGGGGGCACGAACTGTTATGGGGGAACCAGAAATCCTCATTAATGAGTTTGATGAGCTCAGCTGGGAGCAAAAGACGCTGAGAGACGTCTTCGTCACCAGAGGCTGGGGCCCCATATGCACATTGAGGGGAAAGATTTACCCCACAATGGTTCGAGAGTTTTACATTGGGATGACCACCATGCCTAACGATGCATCATCCCATACTCTCAGTGTACGCGGTGTACAGTTTCAGTTCTCGGCGGATGTTCTTGCCGACTTGCTCCAGATTCAGCGTATGCTACCTGAGTCAACAGCTGCTCAGGCTAATGACATAGCAGCTGCATTTTCCCCGGGCATATTCGAGGCAGATCCAGCCGCTTCTGCTTCATCTTCGGGCCCTGTTGAGTTTATGCCCAGTCATGAAGAAGATCGACCCGAGGGCGATCCTATTGCTGCTGAGGTTGGTGAGGATGAGCGGGACCAGGATTTCTACATCCTCACTAGCACGGACCGCACAAAGCTCGATAGGCCGAACTCCTTCAGCCAGAATCAGTTGCTGCCTTTCTTTCGCATGTTGCACATTTTTGTTGCAACAAATGTAGACCCGGTGGCACATAAGAGCACATTCAGTCGGGCTCGTGCACAGTTCCTGATTGGCTTGGCACGTGGTGAGTCCATTGACTTGCCCCTTGTTATATTTGAGCGGATCCGTTACGAGGCCAGCATCGTTACCACGGATAATCTCCCGTACGGAGTCATCATCAGCCGCTTATTACTAGCCCGAGGAGTGCCACGACAGGCGGAGGAGATGGTGATAAACCAGATGAGCCCTATCGACATAACCACACATCGCCGGAGCATTGGACAGGGGAGAGGCTCAGCTCGGCGTCAGTCTGGTCCTACGCCAGATCTTGTTCCCCCGACTGAGTCTGGGGCCGATGTTGCTCACCCGTCGGCGAGTACTAGTCAGCAGCCGGGAGTTACATCTGCTGGGGATGTGCGACCTGCTTGGGTTGATACAATGATGACAGATATGAAGGCGCATATAGACCGACAGATCGATAGACAGATTGCACATATAGATCAGGCTGTCGCACATCTTGCACATCATGTAGATGTGCTAAACAATAAGGTTGAGACATTGACTGAGGAGTTTCGATCTTTTGTAAACCAGCAGTTCTGAAAGTGATTTGTAAAAATTTATCATTCGATCATTTTTTATTTTCGACATATGTAATGGACACACATATTTAATGTATGTATTGTGTAGCTTAATTTCTACTCTTAATTTTTTTTAATATCACGTTACTCAACCTTACTATTAAAAAAATATATATTATGGTTAATTTATGTAATTTAACATATAACGTTCGAACTTTATCACATTAACGTTCGAACATTGACGCTAATATATTTACGTTCGCACGTAAATAGTTAAAACGTTCGAACGTTCGCGCTAATTTTTTTACGTTCGCACGTAATTTATACATAACATTCGAACGTTACTGTGACGTGCGAACGTATTATGTGAAACGTCCGAACGTTTTGAAATTCTTGCCCAACATTTAGTGATAGTTCTCACAAACCGTCACAGTAAATACGTTTTAGTCACAGTTTGGAAACCGTCACTATTTATAATCTGTCACTAAAAGCCATATTTGTTGTAGTGAATTTTCAGATGAAAATTTTGAGTTTTAAGAGTAAATATTAAAATATTATATTTTAATATTATTATTATTTTAAGATTTAAAAAAATTAAGAAAAAATTGAATTATTTATTATATTTTGTATGAGTAATTGGAAAAGTTATAATAATAAAATAAGAATTTTGTATTTAATGATGAGATGAAAAATTTCAATAGCCAAACGGTAGTTTTGTTTCTAATTTAAGTAAGCAGGCTGATCTCATGAATTTTATTATTATTATTATTATTATTATTATTGTCGTTCACAGTACTGCACACTTTATAAATGACTGCGTACCCACTTCATTATAGCATTCTCTCGGAAAAGAAAGGAGCAAAACCACACAGACAATATAATGAACACCCCAAACGTACGTACAGGGCTTGAAAGAAAATAAGATAAAATGAAAATGACAAATTATCTGGAGATGGTGATCTTGGTACTGATAATTAGCTCAAGCAAAGTTTTGAAATCTTTGGAAGCAATCCCATCAGGTCCGGCAGCTTTCACTACAAGCTCTTTAAGACCTCTGATCTTCTCCCTCATCCTCCTTCCATGTTGATCATTTCCAAGAACGAGCTCCAAGCTCTTGACCATTCCCTTCTTTCTAAACACCCCTCCCTCAACCCTAACCCCTATCCCCCACACGTCCTCTATCCGTCCGTTCATCTTATGGTCGCCAAAGATCGGCCGGCAGATCATCGGAACCTCACCGAAAAGGCTTTCAAACACAGAGTGGTATCCACAGTGTGTAACGAACACGCCTACTACTTTATGTGACAAGACATGAGCCTGGGGTGCCCAGGGAACTATTTTTCCTTGCTTCCTTGTCCTCTCGAGGAACCCGTTCGGCAGAAATGCTATAAAGTTTTCCCTAAGAGACCAAAGAAGGGGTGGCACCGCCGCTTCCAGCGCCTCTGCTAAAGCTGCAAACTCGTGGGGTGGCACCGCCGCCACTGTTCCAAAGCTTATATATGCTACCGATGTTGGCTTTTGCTCGTCCAACCATGGTAGACAGCCTGTGGCGTCTGAATGCGATGGAGGTAGGGGTGGAGTTGGGACTATTAATGTGAGAAAACCCACATACAGAATGTCTTGGAACTTGGACTTGAGATTATCGGTGAGTATGGTTGAGTTTAGTTCTTGGAAAGAGTTCATGACAACAGCATTTGCTCGTGGCAGGACCTCCCTAATTCTGTGCAGTGCGCGTGCTAAAATTGGTGAAGAATTTGAGTGATTACCTTGATCAAGTATTTCTTGGGGTAAGTCACCGAAGCGCATTACGGAGAGTCCTGGAATGGCATCTAGGGTTTTGTCAATAGGATTTAGATCTCCCCCTGCACCGCCATTACCATGAGCTTCACGGCCACCGCAAGCTTTAGCATAAGTCTCGTGGATGAGAGCACTGTAAATGTGGGCAGAGAGGTCGTAGGGTGCGGGAACGTATAAAGGGACCCACTTTACATCCATGTCCGCAGCCATATCGCAGCCAAATACCAAGAAAGCATCGTTCAAGATGCAGGTGATCTTTTGCTGCCCAGTCTCGGTCACTGCCATATCCATGCCTTTTCGGAAGCTCTCAGGTGCAGCCTCAAGGAACAGCTCCACTTCCTCGGGGGGATTCCCGGGAGTGAGGACATGTCCCTCCGGCACGCCATCCGCAACATCGTAAGATTTAAGTTTGTGTGGGAGGTGAGCTTCTGAGGTGGCAGAGAGCTTTTGGTTGGATTTGGCAGTGTGGAGGAAGGAGAAACTCACGTCAGGGGCGGCCAATGCTAATCTGGAAGTTAGGTTGAGTAAAGGCCAGGGATGGCTGCCAAATGAAAATGCCAAAACTGTAACATGTTGATTTTTTCCTGATGAGCTTTGATCACTCTTTATTTTTTCTTTGGCTTGACTTGATTTATAAGGAACCGAGAGAGATTTATAGGATATATTAATAGTATCACACATAATTCCAAACTCTTCGCGACTGTTGACAGCAAATTTTAATTATTGAGTACGTACTGAAAGGGAGCTTTAAACGTAAGTCTGACTGGTAGCCAGTTAGATTAGGACTCCCCCAACTAACTTTACTCCAATCTTCGAGCATCCCAATGATTAGCTAACTTTACTCCAACCTTTGAACATCCTCAATGATTAGCTAAAATTAAAGGTAAATTTTTTTTTATGAAATAAATTGAATTTAACTTTTAATTATTTCATTCACACAAATTTTTATATTAAATTATTTATTTATTTTTTTATATAATAATAAAATAATATTAAATTAATATATTTATTTATATCATATTTTACTATTATATTAATTATATGTTAATTAGTAATTATATTATAATTAAATTATTGGTTAACAAATCATATTTTTAATGATCATTTAGTATTAATAATTACAAATATCTAATTAAATTCTAAAATTCAATATAATACTAATAACCCTTGTTGACATTAATTACTGTAATAAAAGTTAAAGAAACTGAGAATTTTTTGAGAAAATATTGAGGTAAGAGAGAGAGTGTTACTAAAAAAGTAATAAACTAAACATCTGGTCATTGAATAGTTCAAATTAAATTTAACTTTACTTTTATAAATATTGTAGATAAAAATCAAATTTTTTAACTTTACATAATCTATTACAGTTAATTTTTGATCCATAATAATTAAAAGTGACTTTTTGTTATGAGTTTTGCTACATATAAGTAAAGTCGCGTACTAATATGCGTACTAATACCGATTTCTTCATATTTAAAATTTAAATTAACACTATTTTTAATAAAATTTACTTTTTAACTAATCACAATAGATTAATACAATTAAATATAAATTATTATATAGAATATTTTTAAAATTTTTAATAAAATGACATTTTATTTAAAATTTTTAAATAATTTTTTTTTTGAATTTATATTAAATACTACAACTTAAAATGAGGTCTCAATACAAATTTAGTATCTCAATTTAATAAAATCTTAAAAATTATTTAAAATATAAATAATTCATTGTATTAAATATTAAATTTAATATTATAAGGCCTTGCAAACATTAAAAAAATATAAAAATGATTTAAAATTTTATATAATGAAATGGTTTTTATTTTTTTCAAAAAAAAAAGAAAATACCTCAATTTTAATTTTAAAAACCTTATATAAGGTGGAGGCCTTAAGCAATAGCTTAACTGGCTTACGATTGAGCCAACCCTGCTCAGTATTAATAAAGTTTTGAAGCTCCACTTTTGTTTTGGTGACAATAGAGATTGGGTGAGAGAAGCCTTTCCCATGTATAATATTATTCCTTCTATACTAGATCAGCAGGGCAATCATAGAAGCTTTACCTAGCTCATCATGCTGTAGATTTTTTTGTAGCTGGCTCCATACGTCTAAGCAGGAATTGCCATGGCCTGACATCTTCTATATCCTTTGGTCAAGGCACATGCCAAAGGTAACTTCTAGACCATTTTTTGAGAACTGAAATCAAGGCTTTAAAAAAAATAGAAAACCGGTAAATCAGACCAAACCGGTGGATTCAATTTAATTCTAAACTAGTCTTGTCCAGTACTAGTTCCTATTTAGCAAAATCAGTACTATTCTAATCTTGATTTTTATAGCACCAGTTTGAACCAAACCAGACTGATACATATATATATATATATTACTTTAAATTTTTTATATTATATCTAAAATATTTTTATATGATTTTTTATATTATATATAATTTTTTGAAGTATGCTTTTGTTTATCTGTAAAACTAGAAAATTTGAACTGAATTGAAATCGAAAAAAAGGGAAGCTTACATTTAATAGTAAATCGGTCCGGTACCGATATTTAAATTTTTAAAATCGATGTATACTAGTTTGGTTCTAAAAGAAATCCAAAACTATACCGCTACACCCCTAATCGAAATACTCTACACACTTCATCCTAATTTGGGCATTAGAGATATCCCATACCACACTAAGCCACCGCCCTTTTTTATTTTCTTCGTGCAAGTTGTCGGAGACCATTAGCAGGAATGCAAAACACGTTCACTACATGCAGTTAGCACCATACGTGGAATATTAGTATAACAAATTCAACATACTTTTTGTATGCCTACGACAATAAGTTATCAAGTAGGCTTTTTTGATTCTGATCATATATAGGCTACATGTCGGGCCCTTTTCCAGTCTTTTTTTGAATTCTGACCATATTAATGACCATATATGTTTGTTAATTGGATAGAACATATTCTATTGTATTTTAGATGATATTCCACATTAACAAGTTTATCCTATTACTTATCTTTTCTAACTGATTTTAATTTTAGGATCATCGAAAAACTCATTTCCTTAGATAATGTGTATATACGAATTCCGTAACTACTAATAATCTAAATTAAATAAAGCAACTAAGATTAGAAAAATAATAGGAAAGGATGATTAATTATGTCCAATCTGTTAGAAGGAAACAGAAACTAGTCAGCATGCTTTATGAACAATTGCAAGATATCATCCCCACAAACTCTTGTTGGACTTCTTTGAACTTTGCAATGGTGTACATATCTTGAATTTTTTTCTTTATGAGAGAAGGAGATATACATGAAATCATGCTATTAAAAGAATTGAAATCAGCTTTATCCTCATTATCAATCTTTTTTCTCAAAACGCTGTCAAATTGGTCAAAAAAATCCTTCACTATGGTCTTTGAGTGCAGAAAACCATCAAAATATGTATTCGCATTCTCACGCTTTCGCGTAATACTCATTCTAGCCCAAAATACATCCTTCAAATATGCCGGTACCCAATAAGTCTGTTCACTATATAACCCACGTAACCATGCATTGTCATCTGTTCACTATATAACCCACGTAACCATGCATTGTCATGAAGATTATAAGTATCAAGTAGCATTTGCCAGCTCTTCTCAAATTTATCACAAGTTTGAGAATCATATAGACAGTTCTGTATGACACTTTTTAAGCCACAAGTGTATTGTGCATACGATCCAAGCTTTTCTGGAAGTTTTCTCATAATGCACTATAGACAAAATCTATATCGGATTCTTGGAAAAACTATTGCAACAGCACTTTTTATAGCCTTATCTTGATCTGTCACAATTGCACTTAGAGTTTGACCATTCATGCATTCCAAAAATATTTGAAATAACCATACAAATGTGTATGCATCCTAACTTGATATTAAGCCTGCTCCAAAAAATATTGATTGACCATGATGATTCACACCCATAAAAACAACAATTGGTATTTTGTGCCTATTAGTCAAGTATATTGTGTCAAATGTAACGACATCCCCAAAACTTTTATATGTTGCCCTACTTATCCCCAAAAGGAACAATTGGTATTTTCTCAACCTATTATCATTATTAAAATTCATCACAGAATAAAAGCCATTACTCCTTCCTTCCATTCTCTGGAAAAACTTACAAAGTGCTGCACCACCTCATTTGCTAAGCTAAAGATATCTTTCCTCATCAATAAAATTGGGGTGATCTTTCTCTGTAGATGAAAGATTCTTGACCCCCTCTCCTTCAACAAGTGGGTTAAAGCTCTTGTTCATATGTCTTTCAGCTTAAGCTCAATCTTTCTTTTCATGATAGGATCTAGCTTCCTTTGGCATCTAAAAAAGATTGATTCGTTTTGGCTTAATGCATGATTGTGGGCAAGCTCAACAGTAGTTACAAGCCAGTAGCCAAAAAGAAACATTGCATTAATCTTAGCTTTACACTCCGTTTTTGTTGTTGGACATGGCTTTGAAATATTATGCGTGCTAGGTCTTGCCTTGCCAAAACGAGCACATGCAAGGGTGAGGTATTTAACTTTTCCACCTGGTTTCTTTTTAGATCTTTGATGTATCAGCGCAAAACCTGTTTTCTTGGCATATTGCCTGTAATATTTGCAAAGTTCTTGTTCGGAACTAAACTTCATACTGTACCTGGGTTCTTTTGTAAGAGTTTTATTTAAACTTTATGTCCCACACACCCATATCTAATGGGTTTAGATTAACTCAATCTTATCACTTAATTTATTAAGTTATAGTGGGACTAGAATGCCTCTATATCCAATCATAGTGGGACATAAAATCTTTAGATTTCATGATGGCCGTAAATCTATAAATAGCACTGAGGGGTTAAAGGGTTCTCACCTACAATATTATTGTACCTCTAGCCATTTGGAGACACTTGGAGGTAAAGTTATTAGGGTGATCATTTTCTCATAGTCAGGTCAGATTCTTTATCAAATAGATATAGAAATGTACGTATTTATTTATTATTATTTTATTATTGTGGATCATAGAAAATCGAAGATCTAATTATTAATGTTCATGTTAAAATATCTAACATGTGATATCAGAGCATCAGGTTGTAGATTTTTTATGATCTTCATAAAATATACAGTAAATAAATATTTGGTTTTATATATACTTTTGCATATGTAATTTTATCATTCTATAAAAGAATAAAAGATTGTCTTGTTTATCTGAAAGGGTAATTACGAGACTCTCTTTTATTGTAGTTTTTTCAAAAATCCATGCAGCGATACACATTCATTAATGTATTCAGTTTCCAGTTTATCTATCTCTCCCTTTGCCGTACTGTGCATTACTTTTGATTTTATTTAATGCTTTCCTCTGTGTATTGTTTACATTGATTGCATGTTGAGGAACCATGAGTCGTCAACTGTTGTGTTGTATGTGTTACTATGGGAAGGAAGTTTGGGAACGTGTGAGCCGCTATGTATGGTGTAGTTGTTGTGTATGGTGGCTGGTGCCTCAACACGACGCCGGGGTAAAGGGGCTAAGGAGCCCAATCACCGAAAACACGGTGCTACCGTAAAGGGTTTGAGAAGCTCAAAGTCCCTACCTATTTAAGGTTTTATCGGCTAAGGGGAGGTCAGCATCGCCATGAGGGTGAGAACCTCCTAGTCGATGCCTCTGTAATGGTGGCGTTGGGGGCTTTAAAAGCCCCAGTAACAGCAGCATAGAGTTTTTTTGTAACAAAAAAAAAAAAGGAATATGACCTAGAGGTCAACGATAGGAGGTGGACGGAAGCCCTTGCCTGCCTCTCCTTGCCGGCGCCAGACCGCAACTGCAGTCGCGCAGCTTAAGGGCTGGAAGAAGGTTGTGCGGCAACTAGAGGTTGAAGAGAAGAAAAGGGTGCAGGCATCTTAGGGTTTCCTTTCATAAGACCCGGTTTATGGTATTTGACCATAAACCGGGTCTCAAATCGGTTTTCTGAACTAGTTTGGTTCAGACTCGGACCGGTCAGATTAAAATACTCTTACTTTATTTATTTATTTAAAAAAAATCTGAAATTTTATTTTCTTTTATGTCCTCACTGTTAAATACATGTACGAATTGTTTAATTTTGTGGTTCTTATTTAAATTATTGTTATATACATGTTATTATTGTCATCTACATGTATGAAAATTTTATTAAATACATGTTATTATGTACATGTATGAAAATTTTATTCAATCCTATATACATGTTATTGTTATCTACATGTATGAAAATTATTAAATTTATATGCATGTTATTATTGTTAAATACATGTATTAAATGTCATATGCATGCTATTATTTACATGCATTAAATCTTATGTACATGTTATTATTATTAAATACATGTATGAATTGTTTATTTTGGTTCTTATTATCATGCCATATATATATATTATCCAATATGGAGCAAATGATTCACATTAAAATTAAAGAAAAGATTTGTTATCCAAAGGTACAAGACTTATCTTAAATTTTGGTGAAAAATCATTAAATTCCATAGTAAGGTGGATATGATCGAGTGAATAATTTTGTGTGTCGAGATCTACTCCCAAATGAGGGTCTTGATGACACTACTAGTTTTTCCATCAAATTAAGGTTGGAGTGAACAATTTTGTGCATTAAGATCTACTCCCAAAGTAGGGTTTTAATGACACTACTAATTCATCTATTAAAGAAAGGTTGGAGGGAACACTTTGTATATCAAAGTTTACTCCCAAAGGAGACTTCTGATGATACAACTAGTTCATCTATAGAATTTAATATTAGAGGAAACACTTTGTATGTTAGAGTTTACTCCCAAAAGAGAATTATGATGATACAACTAATTCATCCACAGAATTTAATATTGGAGGGAACAATTTGTGTATTAGAGTTTACTCCTAAAGGAGAATTCTTATGATACAGCTAGTTCATCTACATAATTTAAAATTGGAGGGAACACTTTGTGTATTGGGACTCATTCCCAAAGGAAGGACCTAAATGAACTTATTAGTTCATTCATAATAGTTTAAATTCTTGATAATGTATGATTTAAATTCTGAAATTAAAACTGGAAGGAACATTTTGTACATTGGGATTCACTCCTAAAAGGAGGGGAAAGATCTCGATGACACTATTAGTTCATCCATAATGATTAAAATTCTATTATTGTTTATGAGTGACGAACTCAAAATATTAAAGTGATCAAAATGCTTTTCTTGCAATAAGTATATGAATATCATTACAAGTTTCATATATAGAATGGACTCTAATAAAGAGAAACATGAGCATATCAAATTTACACTAAGAGCTTTTTATGTTTAACATCAATTATCATTAATAATAGTGATAAAGGTCAGAAAAGTACAATGTTTAACTACTTACATATTAAACTGTATGAATTTTTGTACATAATGGTTTACTTTAAAGGCATTATTATTTCATTAAAATAATGAGATATGAACAAGTTAATAGCATGGTTGTTAGCTAGATATAATTCATTTGACTAGTTAGTATTTTTTTTTTCTTTTTCAAAAAGGAATGAAATAATTATGATGAAAATATAAGAATTGTGTCAATTGAAGTTTGAAAGAAATAGTGACACATGAAGGTTTATGTGCCCTAAGCATAAGACATAATTCGAAGGAAAGGGCAAACCAAATAAGTTTGTTTTGAATCATATCTTATACATGTTTATACATACTTTTTAGGTTAAACTCGAGTGCAAAATTTTTATTTTGTCTGTATAAGTTTCATTCTATAAATGTTTATACTTATTTTAATTGTTGAACTCGAGTAAAAATGTTCAAATTTCAATTTGTTTCAAACTGCCATTTATGTGGTTTTTTTTGTCCCTTCCAATAAAATTTTATTTGTCATGCCTTCATAATAATGTTTTTGTTAAAAGTTTTTTCAGTCATGAGGTATGTACAGGAGCCAAAGGGAAAAATGATTTATGAAAGCTTTTACAATTTATGGCATAGAATTTGAAATATAATTTGTGGCATAAAAGTTTGGAGGATATCTTTAAGAAAAGTGAAAGAGATTAGTAAATAAAATATTTTTCGCATTTAGATTTTATATTCTCAGGACGTGTGTTGATTTGTATAAAAGGAAAATAAATGAAACATATCAATAAAAGATGCCATAAGAAATGGAGATTTTCTTAAGATAATACATATAGACGCATGTAAATCTTTTTCCCTATAATATTTGATATAAGTATTTCATTACTTTTATAGATGATTTTCATGATATGAATGTATCTATCTGCTACATGAGAAGTCTCAAGCCATTAGTAATTCTTGTAGTACTTCTCATGGAGAGGAATTACAGTTAGATTGAAATGTGAAAATCATTGAATTGGATTGAAATAGTGTCATGAAAAATATTAAGAATTGGGCTATAATGGTTTAGAACTTATATCATAATAGTTTAGAATTTATATTGTGTTTTTAGCCTTAATGATTTATTTTTAAATCATGAATTGTTTTAAGGCATATTCATGTATGGGTAGTCAAATTAAAGTAATAATTTATAACCCAAATGAAAGATTATTGAATCTTATAATAGTTATTGGGTACATTATTATTACTGATTATTTAAGGAGATTCAAATGATCTAAGCTGTATTGTTTCTACTTATGGTTGGAATTTTGAGAAAATTGAAATATCAAATTTCTTATGGTTGGCAAAATTAGTGGGAGTATGGAAACTATAAATGTGATTATTGTGATGTGCATTCTCGTACTTTTAAAAAATTTTGTAGTTTCCTTTACGATTATCTTAATGATAATATGGAACAACGAGCAAATGATCATTCACCTCATCAGAGAAATACCAAGCAAATGATCATTTACCTCATCAGAGAAACAACACTAAAGAATTGGCCATAGAGACATCAGAACAGGTAACCTCATGCAATCTTCTTGATTTACTATTTGGTTAAGTTATGTGGTGTATCTTTAAAAGTTGAATCTGATATAGAAATAAATAAAATTTTACATATGTTTTCACAAATTATAGAAATAAGTGATTCTATAAAAGATTGATGCATAAAAGAGTAATTGAAATCCATGGATCAATGTAAAGTTTGTAATTTTGTCTAAATTGTCTGAAATGCATGAAAAGTCGAATGGAAATGGGTTTTGGAGACAAAATCTTGACTTCAATGGCAATGTTGAAAGATATAAATTAAAGTTAAATTTGTAATTAAGGATTTCACTTAGAAATGAGCATTAATTAGAGATTTTTTCTATTAAATCTGAAAGAACTCATTGAGGATCACTATGACATTAGTAACTCATTATAGTTTAGAGTTACATCAAGTGAATGTGAAAACAATTTTAGAGTAAAAGTTTGAAGTCTACAAGAAACGAATAAAATGATTACCTAAAAGAGATAACACTTTTTTAAAAATTGGTATATGAAATTTAATAATACCAATACTGTTTTTGAGATTAAAAAAATATTTATTGTTAATGTATATACCCGTAAGTCAGTAGGAGTATATTTGTATTTATGGTCATGCATGTATGTGACTTTTTGACAATTATGAGTCATCGTTAGTAATATGATATTAAAGTTATGTCTCTAAATGAAATTTATGAATGAGACATCATTCGTAATTGAGATTGAATTTTAATACCAAAACTATGACTGTTAAGATTGTTTCAGTATCATTGCATAAAGTTTTGAAAGACTTTGCATGAAAAATAAAATGTGACATGCTCAGTATTTTATAGTATTCTCGAATTGATTAGGTTATTAAAGAAATTCTGTATATGCATTTTAAGGTTGAATATCAATTTTTCAGTCTGCACCTTTGGTTGTTGCCAAAGTAACATAAGGATGTTTAACCCAAAAGCTGTAAAAAGAGTGCAAGGTTATTTGCAAGAAATTAAAGACTATATTGTTGTCTTAAGAAGAACTGATACTCTTAAGGTAACTGGATATTCAGGCCCTATTTTATGGGATTACTCTAATGATGGAAAATACAGTTATGAAAATGTATTTTGCTATCTAGTAGAGTTATTTATAAAAAAGTATGAGGCAAATCTTTTAATGCTTCATGTGCATTAATAGGGATTGAGTTTCTGGTATGCTCTGAGGCCACAGTTTATAGTATCTGACTGAAGAAATTTATCTTAAGACTTGGAATTGTCAACTTATAGCCAAGCTGCTAAAAATGTATGGTAAGAATTATTCAGAGTATTTTTTTTGCTCAAAATGATGAGTATTTAATGAAATTTTAAATACCCAAGTGTTAAGGAGAAAGTATAAAAACAAATATGTCCATATCAATAGTGTGTTAACGACTATAATTTAAAAAACATGTTGAAAAGATGGGTTCAGTGCTTATACCCATAATGTGAATATGTTATATAAATCATTGATATGATGAGTATTTTGTTACTGGACATTGAAAGATATCTATTATGGATGTTTATGTTTTCTTGTCTTTTCACTTTATATGTACATTAAATGGTATGGATGAATAACGACAAGATAATGTCTACAATAGACATGAATTGGAACCCAAGACATCAAGGTATTGGGCTTAATTGTCTCAATTAAAGATCGTGTTAAATTAGTTACTGATGTTGTGGTACATGGAAGGGAATTTGTTCATTATATAATAAAGGAACGCCATGACTCACATTAGTAGTTGATTCGACATTGATATTACGGAACTCATGTAATGTATTTTGAGCTAAGAAAGTTTTCTGGAAATGAATTTGTGCAATATGGTTAATTTCCTATAATAAACCCAAAAACAGAAAATGTTATTTTATGGGTGTATGGGCTAAGTGGGAGAATGTAAGAGTTTTATTTAAACTCTATGTCCCACACACCCATATCTAATGGGTTTAGATTAACTCAATCTTATCACTTTATTTATGAGTTATAGTGGGACTAGAATACCTCTATATCCAATCATAGTGGGACACAAAGTCTCTAGATTTCATGATGGCCGGAAATCTATAAATAGTACTGAGGGGTTAAAGGGTTCTCACCTACAATATTATTGTGCCTCTAGCCATCCGGAAACACTTGGAGGTAAAGTTGATAGGGTGATCATTCTCTCATAATCAGGTCAGATTCTCTATCAAATAGATAGAGAAATGTACGTATTTATTTATTATTGTGGATCATAGAAAATCGAAGATCTAATTATTAATGTTCATGTTAAAATATCTAACATCTTCAACACTTTCATGTTCTTCCATGTCATTGTCTCCTTTCTCACCCAACTCTAAATCACATACAGTTTCATTTCCATTTATATAAAAAAAAGAATAAAGCAAAGTTTAATGAAAGTCATTAAGCTAATGTTAAGTAAATGAAGTTTGCAAAACCTAACTAACCAACTTGAGGGACAAATGTGGGAAGAGGGCAATTAGTTTTAGGCATAGAGATGGGCTTCCCGTAAACTGAAGCTTTAGCAGTGCCACCAATAGTGGTACTCTGAGCATTGGCTCCTGTAAAAGTTGTAATGAGCACAAAATTATCAATAGTCAAAGTAACATATGAAGGAACAATTAGGTTGAGGATGAAAAATATACCATCCACAACCATCACCTAGAAATCATCCTCTCTACTTCCAGCAAAGTCCTACAGGGTTTGGCATCAATTTTATAAAATATCCAATATGGTCATGTGATACTGCAAAAAATATTAACATAGATATGGTGTACCTTTTGGTCATTATTTTCATTCCTTTAATTTGACGTACCCTCAGTACCACTTTTAGCACTAATAAGAAAATGAGACGGGGAAAAAGGGGAGGAAGCAGATTTTTTATTAGCAATTTGTTTAGTGTTGCTTGAACTTCCATGATTATATAAAGTAGGGTATGGAGCTGATGTCCCATATGTTGGGATCAACGAATGCTACAAATTTGCCAAAAAAAAAAAAGATAATAAAAACCTTTACCATGTAGAAAATGTATTGCGCTACATAACCTAAAATGGGAATATATTCACCTGGCTTCCCCTTAGATAGGGGTGGGGAGTTGAAGAAGCAACGAAAGGTGGAAAAAATGAAGGTGGCATAGCTTCATAATATTCCTAAATGAGAGCTCATCAATTAGCTTCTAACATTAATATCCACAATCGAAAAAATAAGCATTGCCATCACAAACCTGCATTGAGCTTGACCAGCTTGACCAATGGGGATAAGATGTTGTTGGTATTTCCTGAGAACACATATAAGAATGTTTAAAAACAAAAAATGAAATGAATAAATAGAATAAAAATCATTAGGTGGGTAAGCAGGAAGATGAGGATACCTGAATGCAAGAAGATGGTTTAGAAGACTTAGGAGTTCTGCTTTCTTTCCCTTTACCCAACTTATTGTTTCATGAAATCCCTTCAGGTCCCTATAGGGTCTCAACCATAAAACAAATATCACTTCCAAACAAGTGGAGAAAACATCTTGATAGACAATGGAGATAGCAAGTCACTGGTGGTAAAAATATTGAATACTTTGAGGCATGGTGAAGAACTTTAACTGATATCCTAGTGAACATCGAATTAAGCAAAAGTTTAAGAAAATTTAACTATAAATTAGAGGTTCATCCAAAGGGTTCAAGAAAAATAGATCATTGTCATTTTTAAACTGTATAAATTGACTCCTAATGACAACTCACTAATAATTTACTTGGATACGTAAACAATCTTTATAATGTTCACAGATATACTAGTTTCCTACAAATTTGTTGTTGCTTTGCACTCACAACTTTGTGCCCTAAATCTTCGTAAACTTAATGAACACCAACTAACTTTGGAAGCTAAAGAGCAAAAATTGCAATTAAAAATTGAAATGAAGGAGAATGGCTCATATGGCTGAACCCACATAGTTTCATATGGTTTACCTTTAGAGCATTTGTAACCATTCTATGCAACTTTAATGCTGAGCTAGATAACAATAGTATTGCTCTCAAATTTTCTCAAAAATTGAAAAAATGGGAACCAAAACGAGTTGATGCCTTGATTCTCTATACATTTGTTACAAGATTTTTTGGCCATATAATATGGATAGCAATTTAAGTTTCAAGATTCTCACCTAGATCGCCAAAGAAATGAGTAACAGAGGCTTATATGGGGACATTGATTGCCATCTCAAGGTAATATGTTATTAGAAAGCAAGTAGGTTTCTTTACTATAACTGCAGATGTAATCAGTTGCTTTAAAAATATATCAAGGTGTCAATATGCAAAGTTATCATTATCATTTTGTTAGTAGAAAATAAGAAAAGCATCAACTAATTCATCTCAAGTTAGATGAATATTTGACTTGTAAGTCAGCATTTGCCTTCTTAAGAGTTTTCACATTATAGTTATCACAACAAATATATGGATATATGACTCCGAGAACCTGAATGATTTGTAAGTCTGCATTTACTGGGTATTTTGCTTACTCCTACACAAAGATGGCTTGGAAGTCTCAAGCTTGTTTCCAGGCCAACCCACCAACAAGATTCGCAAACAAAGATCATAAAGAGAGAGAGGGGCCTTATCGAGATAGCGGAAGAACTTTGAACGACATTCGCCGTTATTGCACCTACCATCAGTATATCACCCATAACACCGAAGATTGTCATTCCTTGAGAGGAGGAAGAGACCGGCTGGATTGGCTAGCACAAAGATATCTCCCTACTCGACTGCCATAATAGGTGTGGAGGAGGGTGGTCCTGATAGAGAAGCACCGAGAGGGACAATAGGCCAAGGGGAGAAAAGAGCCCGAGGCAAACGGTATCTAAGCAAAGACCCCCATGCAACCTCCCCCATCCTCTGCGACAAGAGGGACCCCCGCAAGGGGAGATCAGGACCATTGTGGGAGGGCCTCGTCAATGGAGGTGTGACCTCATCCAGGGGAAAGGCTCACGCCCGATAGGCTAGATACAGAGAAGTGTACTCAGCCGAGTACTGCCAGGCCAAGTATAAAAGAAGCGAGCCAACCTCCACAATCTCCTTTAGAGAAAGCGGCGAGAAAGGGGTCCTTAATGCTCATGATGAAGCCCTTGTAGTAACCATATTAGTCACCAACTTTACTATGAGAAGGATCATCATCGACCATGGCAGCTTAGCGAACATCCTCTTCCAGGGAGCGTTCACCAGGATGGGGATGGACGCCGCCAGACTCCAACTAGCTCCAATGCCACTCAAGGGTTTCTCCAGAGAGACAGTTCAACTGATTGAGACCATCATGTTATCTGTCTTTACGAGCAATGCTCCCTACATGACCTTCACCATGGTCAACTTCTTGGTGGTGAAGGCCCAATTGTCCTACAAAGCCATAATCGGTCTGCCAACCCTCAACAGCCTGAAGGCAATCACCTCTACCTACTACCTGAAGATGGAGTTCCCAACCTCTCAGGGGGTAAGGGAGAGCAAGGGAGAACAGGTCCTAGCGCGAGAGTGCTACATGCAGGAGCTGAAGCCTAGAGCTAGCGGGGTAAACCCAGCATGCCCCCCAGCCCTTTGAGAAGGGTAAAGCCTCGTACGAAGAGGGCGGCGAAGGAAGTGAGATATACACCTCACATGAAGCTGCGGTCGATCTTAGTTGACAATTCGCCTTGTCAGGCTGGAGGAGGAGTGGAGGGGCGCATATCACGAAGAGCAAGGAGAGCAAACCGCCACGATCCTAGAAGCCTTGCAAATTTACACTTTTGTCTTGTATAAACTTTATTAATGAAAGTATGAATTTTTTTAGGAGTAAAATGTGTCAAACCGATATCACCCTCAACGTATATCTCCATCAATGTAAATCTTTGTCAACAAAATCTACAATGACAAGTTACCTCCCGCAAAGCACCAAGGGGATAAATAATGCCTTAGTGCTGCTCTATCCTTCTTGTGGACGAGTGCGAGGTAGCTTTCAGCTGCTCTACAATTTACCTTCCTCATGAGCGTCAATATGTGGGAGCGGATGCAATCCCAAACTTCCGATACTTACCTCCTTGTGGGGCTCCAAAAGGCTAGTTCACCCTCCTAAAGAGGAGAGCGGGTCAGGCCCTTCGGCCACCTGATAACTTACTCCAACTTCCGCCACGACGAAGAGTGGGATCAGCACCAACTTATCCCTCACTTACCTTCTATGTGATGCCAACGGACGAGAGTGGGTACAGTTACAAACTGCCCCAACCAATCCCTACGATGACCTGACCTTCTCTACGGAGGAGAGCTAGTCCAACCCCTCGGCTACACAAACTACTTACCCTGTCCCTGTCATGGCGAAATGCGAACCAGATTCTTGGCCGTTCGATATTTACCTTCCTCGTGGGATACCAAAATGATGAGTGTAATAACTAAAGCTGATTAATGCCTCCTGCGGTGAAGTGCAAGCCTGTCCTCAATTGCCTGACAACTTACATTTCTTGTGACCGTCAATAGGCAGGAGCGAGTCCAATTCCAAACTGTCCTAACAGATTACCTCCCCTCCAGGGCCAGGGTCCCATCAAAGGACCTTAGCCCTGGGACATAAGTCGGCCTATGAAGTCGAACGTGCGGGAAACCTGTCATAACATAAAGGAAGGGGGAACCCATTACCTTAGCATCCCTCTATGGAGCTTAATCCCCTGTAGCTTTAAGCAGGCCAGTGGGTGCAAATCACGGGGAGCCCTTGATCCTCTAATGGATGGAAAAATTAGAGTATGATGGTGTTCACCCATAAGATAAACGGTGCAGAGAGCCACACCACATTAATTGCACCACCCTAGAAGCCACGCCTTATTAAAAGAACCTGATTGAAGGAACTGTTGATGGGACACATCCCCTTAACACAGAGCATGGGCAGTCGACCCCTAAAATCTATTATTAAAGGCAACCCCCATGAACTAGGAAGTCTCTTTGAACTCTCTCTCTCTATTCTCTTGCATTAAACTCTAAAACGATATTGACTTTGACATTGGAGACTCCTCGGCCCCCACCACAACCACCATTTCAGGGTGTTCTCTTTGTGTTTGTAGGTCCCAGACCGAAGACTCGAGTCACTGAGAGCCTGGCCCAAAGGCATGCAAAATAGAACGTTAACACCACTAATTATGCATTTAAACTTTTCATAAGTTGCAATTATGAGAAGAGGTTGAAATATGGAAATGATTTATTTATGAATCATAAGAAAAAGGTAATATATGTAAATTATAAACTAAGTTTTGTATTTTGCTATATGGCAATAACATCATATATTGAAAAGTTTTTAAATTTCGCAATTGAACACTGCATAGATGGAGAGTTAACTCTCAGAATATTTTTTGTATGATATCTTGAGACATAGAATGCAAAACTCTTATATCGAAGAGTTGGGCCTCGTTGGATTTTGAGATGAAATAGAATGAGATGAGATGAGAAATCTGTAAATAATAGTGAAATGATTTAAGTTAAAATGTTTTATGAGATTTTAGGAAAAGAGAGAAAATTTTAAATAAAAATATTATAAAGTTAAAATATTATTATAATATTATTTTTATTTTGTAATTTTAAAAAGTTAAAGTGTATTTTGTATTCTATTTATAAATTTAGGAATGTTATAATAATTAGGTAATGATTAATTGAAAAATTTGAAGAGTTTAAATTAAAAAATGATTATATTTTAATGATATTTAGATGTTAAGATGAGATGATGCACGTTAATTGCTCTGTGGTTACATGGAGAAGCCTTTTGGAAAGATGGAAATTGAGTAGAGCACACCAACATAAAGGAAACTAGATTCAAGGATTTTGCTTACGTCCAAATGAAGCTCTGTATTTATCTCAAATAAAAATTACTCCAACAATACCAAATCATATTGAACCAATGAATTACAAGCTCTGATTCTTGCAAAGATGTATCATCTCACCTCCATATGCTTCAAACTGGAAGTAAGGAACACATGCTTCATTCTCTCTCTCTCTCTCTCTCTCTCTCTCTCTCTCTCTCTCTCTCTCTCTCCACTATGCACCCATCAGCCATCAATGACCAAACCCCTTTTAGTTTTTTCTTTCTTAATTTTTTTTTATTCCAATTTACTTTTGCTTTGAACTTTGAGTTGTTCGTGCTTCATTCCATGCGTTCGTCTCACTTTTATCATATTATATAACATGTGACCTTTTTATTATCATTTAATTATCATGTGTCTTTTTTATAAAAAAAAATTAAAAATTGATTTACAATATCATCTCATCAACGTTAGATCAAAGTCGGATGAGAATATGGTATATAGTGACTTTTTTAATTTTTAACATATTATCTGCACTACAAGAAATTGTAGTTTCAGCGGCAATTTATAATCGCTGCTATATAAAACGCTGCCATATATATACATTTGGCTGCGATTAGAAACTCACCGAGCAGTTCTAAAAATAAGCAAGCGCATGTAATTAAATGATTTTAGCGGCGACTACAAAATCATTTTACAACGACATTCCACGCCGCAACATGGAATATTTTCAACCTTCCTTTCATTTAGTGTTGGGATAGGACCGAAGGGTGCCAAAATCACTCTTTCCCCCCAACTTATTTCCCCGCCCTCATCTACGCATGACCAACTTCGGGACTTCTATGTTGCGGAATCAGTGACCAAAATCGTCGCCGGCAACCTCCCCTGACTGAAACCCTACCTCATTGGGAACCAATTTCCACTCCTAGTTTCCCTACACTGGTCTTCTCCTATTTGTTCTAAACCTTCCCCTGTTTCACAGTCTCCAAAATTCCACCGGTGTAGAAGACCCTCGTTTGCATACGCCATTCTTTAAGGAAGAAGCCCAGTCGTTTCTCGTTGATGCAGCACCACGCAAGGCAAAACCCAGCCATTTTCTCGCTCAGCATCTGGAGGCGCCTTAATCTTTGAAGCCAAAGCCACAGTCGTAAGTCCCTCCTCCTCACTTACTGTTAGGACCCCCGAATTATACATTTACTTTATCCCTGACCTCCCAACCCCAAATGAAACACTGTTCTTCCTCAAATCATTTGCTGGGGAAGCGATTTTTCACATAATAATTTCTCTTGGATTTGACAGCGAAACCCCTTTGTTGGTTTATATTTTATTTTTCTGGTCTTGAGTGGTGTACTTCTTGTAATTAGTCAGTGATTAATTTTTGAAGCTTGGCAAATTGAAATTTTGGATCAGAAAACACATATTCATCACTGGTTTATTAGAAATTCATAAATTATTGGATGAGTAAATATTTAATATTAGTGGCCATACATAACAGATAAATTGGGGTTTTCTAATAAATTGGTGTAGCTGATGAAACCAAGAGGTTTCATCAGCTACACCTGATAAATACAGTTTAGTTTTTCAGGACATTCTAGGAGTCCTCATTATGAGTTAGTAAACTTGTAGAAAGAATAATTTGAAAATTTTCGAAATTGTGACTATGCAAGATGAACTAATTAATTTGGAATGGGGCTGAAATCCTCAATCTCTATATATCGAGAAATGGGTGAGGATTATTAATAAATATTGTGGAAGTAGGTGAATGTTATCACCTACTATTACTTCATCGATCCTTTGAACTATGCTTACACTGACTTTCTTAATAAGTTGTATTTTCATTGACTTATGTTTGATTAACTTATGTTATATGCATGGTGTACACCATTGCATACCATTAATTCTCCATTGTAGAGTAGATAGTACTTTTCTTTTTCCCAGAACCAAACAAAAAAACATTTCCGCTTAATATGCGGATATGTTTAATAAATCATTAATATATTAAAATATATTCTTACGTTTTCTTGTTGCATACCAGTAAGTTTCTTTGGTTGTTTAATTACCTAATACATTTACTGTTGTACATGATTGCACTGATAAAGTAGCACCATGCTGTCACCCTCTGTTGAGCAAGTGCTGAATGTTGTTAATGCTCTCACTTGTGGCTTTATATCTTTTATTAAATGCTCTGATGCCAGCAATAGGAGGTTAAGGTTGTCACCTACTGCTTTTAAGAAATGTTTTGATTACTTTCTTTGTACTGTATAGAGGATGACAAGAGATGCAATTTAGTTTGAATTTCCTATTTAGGTTGACTGTACTCAACCTGTTTTGAGACTTTTATCCTTACACTTTTGATTATAAGCATGAAAGAAAAAGAGAGAAAAATCATAATTTTCCCATCTCGGTGCAAGAAAAATATTTTCGTTGCAGCTATATACATATATAGTTGATTTCACAGTGTTTCGATCTTTGAAACAATATATATATACACATTTATATATTATAGATTTATGTTTTGAAGAGATTTTAGTATAAACTATCCATCTTCATTAGTACTCTTCATAGATGGATTACGTTCTAACTTACAAATTTACAATTTGTATGAGCGCGCGTTGAACAATATTTGACTACAGTATAGGCAACACATGCTGCTAGCACGTGTAATTATTCCCCACCATTTCCATCTTCATTGAACATGAAATTAGTTATTTTATTTCATGGGATTCTCTTTTGATATATTTGCTTCCTATCTATGATTCTAAATATATATTAGTGATGTTAAAATCCAAGACGGTTTTTATTTGGTTGTCTCTAATCGTTTCTTTCCTTTTTTTCCTATTTTTTCTGTTGCTTTTGTTTTCAGGTTGGTAGGCATCCCAAGCTGTAATTTTGAAACAGTACCCCAAATGTCAAAGGCTCGTGAACTTTAAGTGGACAATGAGGTTTGCTTATAACTATACCTACTATGTTTTCTTTTAAAAAGATTTGGATGAGTCCTGCAGCTAGCCTAACTCAGTTAGTGACTTTGTTATGATATGGTATATGCGTTCACATGCATTGAATTTGTACTTTGTTGGATGCATGGATTGGTTATTGAAAATAACAATATTCTTCCAGCATTCTTATTAGCTCAGAATTGCTTATTACCAGTAGTAGGATCATGGCAGTTATTGCTTAGTAATAGACAAGGAGAAGTTTGTGAGTTCAACATTCACTGGATATGTGCATAAATTAGAAATCAGAATGAAAAATATTTCAAATTATGCAGGCAAACAGAAAATTTGAGCCTTGACAATGATAATAAAGACAATCCCATTCTGCAATGATCCTGAACCCACAAGTTTGGAACCTACTCAATTCGAAGGCCTCATGCTTTTGCAAAAATTACAGGGAGTAATAGAATGTGACATCCCATTTTTACGTGTATTTTCACTGAAGGAATATTTTAATTTAATTAATATAATAATTCTTTTATTTTAAATTATCGGATTTTAATTGGATTTTAATTGCTGTTTAATTTATTTTAGCTTGTCTTTGGATTTAAAATTAAATAGTTTATTTTTACTAGTTAATTATTATATTTTAGCTTTACGTTGTGTTTAAAATATTTTCTTAGTTTTATTGCTTTTAAACTTATTTTCGTTGGATCAGTTGTTGGACTCCAGAGGTGAGGATTGAACCTCATTTCTTTTCTTTTCTTTTTCTTTTTCCCTTTTTCCTTTTCTTTTCTTTCTTTTCTTCTTTTTTTCTTCTTCTTTTTCTTCCCGTTTTCCCTCTCTCCCCATGCGCAGCTCTTCTCTCTTTTCTCCTTCCCATTGCAGCCACTTTGACCGGCCAGTTCTCCGCCGTCCGGCCACCGTTTAGTGCACCGCCACCACCATTCTCTTCCCCTTCCACCAGAGATCATGCCCACCAATTTGTAGAGCCATCGGACCAGCCGTTAGCCTTCGAGAGCCGCCGGAAGTCGCTGCACCTGCTCTATTTTTACCCCTGTCGCCGGTTGGTTTCGCAGCCAGAACCGCCGCTCGCCGGCGGCGTGGCCTACACCACCCACCTAGTTTTCTTCCCCTCTCACCGGTGAACACCCCCACCAAGTTTCACCTCCATCCGAGCCACCGTTAGCCGCCACGAGCTCCTCCAAGCCATACGGTTTTTCACCGTTTCCGGCGCCGTCGCACCACCTCCGGCCACCATCTCTTCACAGCTTCTTCCCCTACCTCTTGCTGACCTAAACCACCCATTTCCGGCCTCGATCCATTGCCGGAGCAGCTCCCACGAGCTCAACTCCGTTCAGCCCTTTTTTGGCCTTCGACCGCCATTTCCACCACCACCCACGGCCAAAACTCATTTTCCTTAACTTCATAAATATCTCAAGGCCATTCCCTATCAATCCCGAGCCTTGGTTTGTCCCCGTTCAAAAGTGGGTATATTACAACCCACGGCCACAGTGTAAATTACACTGTTACGTTGCTTTTCCTCCACCGTTTGCAACGCCGCGAGCTTTCAAAAAATACCATATAGCACTGTAAGTATTTTCCAAACTCTACTCTTAGATTTAAATATATTTTGCTCTTACAATAAATTATTGCTGCTGGTTGGTTGATTCCGGACTGAGTCCGAGGAGTTCGGGGGTCGGATGGATTGAGGACGGAGTGCTTGGTTTTGGTTGTTTGTGATTGCTTGATTTATTTGAGCCATGAGGCGTGAGTTGCATTTTGTGTATATGTGCATTTTATTTATTTGAGAAAATCCCGTTTTATTGGCGTAAATGGTTTTTGGGTGTGTGTGTTACACGAGCCCAAGCCGGGATAGGTTATTATCTCGGTGGAGCTCCTCTGGTCACTCGGGAGTGGACAATACTGAGTGAAATCCCCTACGATGACCGAATCGCACGATACGGTAACGCTGTCGTGTCGACTCCGTGGTCCCTAGAGTGGCGGGGACTAGAGGATGGCTTGGCCAGGTACGCGCGAGGCGCGAGTCTAGGCATCGCTCGTTTAGGTGTCACATGTGTAGTCGTTACCTGCGGTGTGACACAGAGCCAGGGTATGCGGGTGATCCCTAGGGGAGATCATGGTGCTTGCATAACCGGATTGTTTTTATGGTTTTCGGATGTGGGCCATTTTCTGGAAAAATGACGATGCTTGGTTTTCGAAGTTTTTGATCCATTTTCTGGGAAAATGGTGGTTTGGGCCATTATCTGGGATAATAACGAGGCTTGGTTTTAAGGATATGTGTTTTGGCCAAATGGGTTTTTGGCGTGCGTGGTAAAATTATGGTTTTACGGGACATGTGCATTGGCTTTTCTTGCATACATGTTGTTTGAGTTCTATATGTTTTTATCTAGTAGTATTTGGATTTTACTTAGCTGCGGTACCATTTTTGGTTCCGTAGATTTTGGTGCAGAGTACGAGGAGGAGGAGGAGGCTGAGCCCGAGGATGCGGCTCCGCCGGAGTTCTGAGTTGGTTTATGTTTTCTATTTGGCTTTTGAACTGTATTTGTGTTATGTAATATTTTATTTATGTATGTTTTAAACAGCTTGTATTATATTAAGAAAAATTCTGGTACTTAGTTATATGACTTTTGTTATCCGCTGCGTTTCCTTTTGCACATTTGTTGCTCTTACACACACTTGGCACTCGTCTTAGGGTGGTGACCCGAGTTGTCATCATCCGGACGTCTCGATTTTCCCGTGTCCGTGCGTGGGGATTTGGGGGCGTCACATAGAAAGTGCATATCCTTTATAGCTGCTAAATATCTGTATATGTAGATGACATAGCAATCTAAATACTGGCCATCTGAGATACTTGATTGGAGACCTGATGGTTTATAATCATTGGAGACTTGATGATAGGTGTCGCAATATTCTAAATGTCCACCATCAGATGGCACCTCTTAGCAACATGCTCATGCTTGTTATCCAAACCTTAAGTAGAGGTTCCCATATAAAAGCAGCAATATGATTTGAATATTTTAGAAGTGGTGGCTGGAAGAAGAGAGAGAGACGAAACAATGAAAATGACTCCTTTTTATCACACTTCTAGGTAGATGTATAAACAAGATTCATCAAAAGTAAAGATCACAGTCCTGATCAACAAATAGGATTTACCTTCAAGCATATACAGGAAATCCCAAGAAGTCCATAACTGCAGCCGAGTTGCAAGAATCACAAAATTTTGCAAGATTAACAGCAAATACGATTAACAGCAACGCATAAGTGAAGGAAGTTATAAAATCACGCAATTGTTAAAGCGCAAGTAATAAGCTTTCATACAATAATAATATTGAAAAAGAAGTCCAATTAAAAAACTAAGCATCATTTAGAATCATATTTGGATTAGTTGTCTGTATATACATGAACATTGAATTAATGTAACCATGCTTCTTTGCATGTGGTCATGAATAAGACAATCCCAGCCGATACATATGTTTTCCCGTAAGAAAACACCATGGAAGAAATACTTTAAATTTTCCATATTAGGACTGAATGTTACCCAAGAAAAAATAAAATTAAAACTTGTTGCTAAAACAACAGTTACTTTTTGGGATAAAAAATCTTCAAGCTTCAGAACATTAAAAACATGTAAGAAATGAATGATTTTATTTTTTTACTTTTTGACATGTCAAGGAATGCAATAACATTGAAGCATGAAATAGCAAGTAATGGAATTCCCTCTTTAAATGAATTACCTCAAGTACCCTTTTTCCTCTAAAACAATTTTGTCCATCACGAATCTCATGCTTAAGGATATTAACCTTTAAGATCAATAGTGTTGTCGCAAGATGTCAGGTGTCCTACAAAACCATAAGAGCTTTTAGCTTCTAAAATTCGAAACTATCATTTATATACATCTTTGCATAGAGAAAAATGACACTGCAGAAAATATATATGGTCAATATTGGCATATAGAATGAGATTACTAAAAAATACTAATATTAAGGCTAATCAACAGTAGATCTGAATTGGAAAGCTTCACATGAAAATGAATACTGGTGTCAGGTACCCACCATTAGGTTTTGAGGAAATCATTTCCAAACCATTGAATCCAATGATATCAGCAACACTAACTCTTCCTGAAGGAGATTATAAATGGCATGAATAGAGCTTATTAAACAAATGATAAATGGAAGGATCTTAGAAGTATAAGCTTGCTATATTAACACTAGTATATGTGAGAAACATGCACTAATTGAAATTAAATTGCATAGGCCATAAGGCTGGTTTTCGAGAAATAATCCAATTGTTCATTAGACCTGGACACATTTGGCCTAAAGGTGACAGGTCATGAGCCATAGGTCAAATTCATATACACAAGGGAATGGAGACTTTTTGGGTTCAGAAAGGCCACCCCACATAGAATTCCAATAATACTTGCTCAATATTACAAAATAATTGAAAGAAGTTTTCCAGAAAAGCTGGAGGATGATATATTTTCCAGAACTAACATTCCATATGATCGGTTTATAAATGATCTGTGCAGCATGAAAATTAAAAACAATTCTGCTCATAAATTTCATTGCATAACATATAAATCGCTGGACCTATACCCGTGTAGGAAGGGAAAGATTATACTTTGAGCTCACCCCCACCAACCGCCCATCATATCAATTGCAATTCATCTTCCACAAACAGACTCTACATGTAAAAACAAGAGACTACATAAATGCTAAAAAGCAAAGTTGTCAAGGTAAGGGTTTTGACATAACCTTGAACATATTGAGCCCATGTAAGTCTACATTCTCTCCAGCATACTTGTATGGATGAGCTGTCTGCACAATAGAAATATACCTGGAGTGTTAGACCTCTGAACAAAATCTAACAAACATATCCCCCACCCAAAAAATTTATAGCCCCAGATGAACAATCTCCTTATGCATGAACAATTGTTCCTTCTCCTGACACCTTTAGATTGGAAGGGTTAAAGGTGGGGATAAGCAACTTACCTTAGATGGGATAATCTCAATGGCAGGTGAAGGGAGATACAAATCTCCCTTTGATATGGAGGATGTGCTGTGACTTCCTCGATCAGGGGTCACCAACTTGGGCAAACATTGAGAAAGCAATGCTAGTGCACGCATGGTTACTTGACCTTTGGAAAAATGTCCCTGGGAAAGAATAACTCAACCTTTTATAGCAGACCACTTCTTAATGAAATCCATGATATATACTTAGTAATGACAAAAAATTTGAGTTAATAATACAAAAGAAATTCAACTGAAACTTTAATGAGCAGTAAGACTGATGATGCTAACAAAATATGTAATATTATGAGCAGGCTTTATATCTAAGCAATTACAGATCTAAACAGCTCTGCACATAACCATTCTACACTATAACAACAAGAATAAAATATCCGGAGGGTGAGGTATCATCATAGAGTGTAGAAATTACAAGTTATAACCATAATAAGGAGGTAGTTATTGAGGGAAAAAGAAACATACAGAAAAGCAGTATTGGTTAAGAGAATAATACTCAATGATCAAATCCGAATTTGATCCACAATACAGAGACATGCTTATACTACCCACTTCAGAATAAAAATGAGGGCATTTAATACAAAACCATTTCTTGCTAGAAAACCTCAAAAGAGAGCTATTAGAATCAGGTTTCAGCAGTCAGAACCAGAGAGTATGCATGACATGTAATCAACTCATTGAGATACTATGAGCATCCAAATACCCAGCTAGTAAAAATTTCACATAAATCTTTGATAGGTAAAACATAAGTGTTTTCTCTGTTTTTGTTTCATACATACATGTATATGTGGATATGCTTGTATGATGAGTATATATATCTATATATATACTCATAATACACTCTTTTGGCTTCTTCTACAAGAAGTCACACTCAATTTCAGCTATGATCGAGTGAATATAAAACAGGCCACTCCTATCAATAACAAGCTTTAAAGTGATCATTTAAAGCAGGGAAGAATCGAGGGGTGGGAATATGGCCTTTGAATCTAGTCGAGATAATAATATAATTCAAAGTCATTGTATAAAAATTGAGCTATATAGCAATTTGTTGATTTATATTACTCAAAAAATAATAATTATAACTTTCTCTTTGGATTGCATCGACCAACAGTTCTATTTAGGAACTATCTTTAGTTTAATCATGCACATGTAGGTTTCCCTTCCTGATGTGTTGTAATGTACTTGCTGGTTGGGATGCTTTTCCAACTTGTTTGTCGGATTGTATTTTTAACCTGCCACATCAACTAGAGCCTGTTCATGGACAAGTAAATAGGCGTGACTTGCAACTTGCCTCAATAGCAAGTATGTATAAGTTTCTTTTTCTGCATAAATGTTGAAAGTGAAAGAGGTGCAATGGTCCCTTCAACAAGACCATTGCACCTTCTATACTGATATATATATCAGTACAGCATCTATATGACTGGTTGTAGATACAAATGGCATCTTTGTCTAAAAGTTCATTGTCGTTAAAATGTCTGCATCAGTTCCTATTTCGATGAACTATTTCTGTCATTTTGCTATATTTATACTGGTATTACTTATTGATATTTATTTCTACTCTTTAATATTGATTGGCTCTTCTGTTGTTAATATTGAGTTTGAATTAAGGGTTTTGAGAGCCTTTAACCCTTTATGACTATGTGTTAAACTAGTATATTCCATTATACTAGTTTCCTTTGATAACATTTTTCCCCAAGATTCAATTGCCTAAGTAATCAATGAGACTTTATTCAATCCCATACGTTCAATCATAATTTTCTGACATGCTGAGAATCTCCGCTTGCTATTTATGTTAGATATTCACTAAAAAAATCAGTTTCTTCCCAAGTTTTCTTCAACTCTAGTATGATTGGTTTATATACTAAATTGTTGTGGTTGAGGGATGTTTAACATCATGAACGTTAAACATGATGTTTAGCTGTCTGTGTTAGTGCAGCAATCTCTGCTTAGCACTCTGTTTTGGGGCATCTATCAGTCCATTTCATCCCCATTTTTGCTCCACATGTTAGAAATGTGGAAATGAAAAACTATTTAATCAAGGGAAATGAAACCAACCATCTTCAAGCTTTAGTTCTTCATTTAATTATTTGGAACAAGTTATGAAAAAACTATCAGACAGAGAATTTTGGTTAAAATTTCAGATTAAATGGGAAGCTTACTTGTTTCCTTTCATTTCTAATTAATTTCCAATCATTAGAAAATTCTTATAGTCCTTTTCATCATTTATCTGGAATGTTTAAAACTCAATATCCTTTAGTGGACAGTAAGCATGCTATTAATTTCCTTCATCGATTCCTTTACCATGATATCCTATAAGGAGTTTTAAACATTTGGCTTACTGCTGAATGTATGGACAGCAAGTTAAATGGGTTGAGGTTGTAAATTCATTGTTTATTTTCCCCAAGTGAAGAGTAGGTAAGGAAATTAATGGCAGATGATTTTTCCAACTTGGTTTATGTAGTCCATATTGTGATAACAACAATCTTTGTCTATAGTTTTCTAGTGTATCTTTTTCTCCTGAATGAAGTGATAAATATATTTTGGTTCGCCCTGAAACTAAAAATGACTTGGATTTTCCCTTGTAGAGTGCAACTGGACGTCGAATGCTTTTGAGGCCACAAGGCATTCATTGAGCCTTTGAGAATTGTCATTTGTTGATCCATTTTAGCCAGGGGTGAGTCGAAACTCAACATAGTCTACTGGTTATTAAAGATAACGCCAGCATGTGCATCTGCTGGTTCCTCGCTTTACTTTCATTCCCACGAACTATAATTTCATATATGGATGTTTTCTGCCTTTGTGAAATAATTAGAACCATGCTTCCTCGTTATAACTGACATTGGGGTACCTACGTTGTCAATTCTTCTCATAATTCTCTATCTACAACGAATAAGCTTCTTAAATTTGAAATTTTATGGCCTGTAGTTCTCATATAGGGATTGTTTCACAGTTTTACTCATTACTTAGGATAGTTTATAAAAGTTTCAGGGTATGTATGACTATACATATACATATATATATAGTTATACATATATATATCGGTATATTCTCTGCTTCCTATGTTGCGGCTCAGCTGACCAATGCATGTATGCAGTACTGAAATATAAATATGATTGCAGAAAATAAATAATGGAAAATATAAACAAGTACTGAAAATAAACAAGTTTATTAAAATAAACAAGTTTAAACAAGATTACAGAAGAATATTTGGAGAGGTTAGGGATGGAGAAGAAGAGAAAGAAGGTGAGGAAGAAGAGAAGCTCTGGGTGTAGTACCTAGAGTCGAGGGAGAAGCTCTAAAAGAAGTTGTGCCTAATGCTGAAGTCAGGCATTCCTTTTATAGAGCAAGGAAGCACTGTATACAATCATTAAAGTAGAGATACAGTGAAAGTAAAAGTAAATGGTACTATACACAATCATGAGTAGAGGTTTTTCTGTACACAATAAAAGTAAAAGCACTGTATACAATAAAAGTAAAAGTACAGTGAAAGTTTCACATATTGTAAGAGTTTGGATTCAAGACTAGCAAGCATGAAAGTACAGTAAAAGTAAAGTAAAAGTACTTTTACTGTACACAATAAAAGTAAAAGCACTATATACATATATACCTGGCTGTATATATGTATAACTATATATGTATATAGTTATACATATATACAGCCAGGTTTTTCTAATACCTATCTCCAAACCATAGGAGGACAACTGGATAGAATCGAAGAAAAGATAGAAAATCCAATTTCTATCCAATCTTCAAAACCTGTTTCTCAGTTTATTGAAAAATCTTTGCTTATTTTACCAGAGAAAAGGCCAGTTTTTGATCCCAAAACAAAACAAGCCCGAACTCTTGATCAAATTAATCAAATGCTAAAAAATATCAAGATAGAAAAACCTTCCTCTAGTAAACCTTCTACCAGTGCTTTAACCAACAAAGAGGAAGAATATGGTTTTGTTCAAACTACAGAAGAAGATTCATCCGAAAGTGACTCTTCACTGTACGAAACATTGATTTACTTGAAAAGAATTTCCACCATGATGATTTCAAGCTTGCTGGTCTTGAATCCAAACCCAATCCAATGAGTTTCACAAGAAATTGGTATTCAAAACCTACCCCCCCTGATTTACAATTCGAAGAAAAGATCTTCCAATCCCAATCCTCATATTCAGCCAATAAAACTTACGAATAGAATATTGATGGTATGTTTGAACAAGAGATACTAAATACCATGAGTAAAATGTCTTTGGTTGCAAATGCTTACATTAATAATAATATTAGAGAACCTGATATTGTTGTTATTCTAACCACTAGTTTTACTGGAATGATCCGTAACTGGTGGGATAAACACCTTTTTCCAGAGACCAGACAAGGAATCCAAAATGCTGTAAAAAAAGATGACAATAGACTTCCTCTTTTTGATCCTTCTATTAACTCTACTCCTTTTGATGGTGTTAATACCTTAATCTACACTATTATTAAACATTTCATCGGTACTCCGTCTAATATTACAAATCGTGTTTATGATTATTTAAATAATCTACGATGCCATCAGATGTCTGACTACAGATGGTATCAAAATGTTTTTGCCTCCAGAGTAATGCTTCAAGACGACAATCAAAAGCCATACTGGAAGGAAAAATTCATCGATGGTTTACCCCGTCTTTTTGCTCTCAAAGTCGAGGATGAACTTACTGATATCTCAGGATTTCTTATTACGATAATTTCACTTATGGTGATATTGTCAATGTGATTAAGAAGCTTGGTATTAGTAAGTGCAATGATCAACGTATGCTTCGTCAACAGTTGAAAAATAGTAAGAAAACCAAGTACGAAATGGGAACATTTTGTGAACAGAATGACCTTCCTCCTATTGCTCCCTCCAGGCGAAAGCTCAAACAGTTCAAACAGTTTTCCAAACCTCGTGGTGGTTACAAGAGAAAACCCCGTGATGATTTTTACAAAAAACCACCTAACAAGAAATCATTTCCTAAAAAGAAGAATTTCCAAAATGCTTCAAAAGGAAAATGTTTTAATTGTGGGAAGAATGGACATTTTGCTGATAAATGCACCCAGAAACCCAACAAGATTAAAAGTAAGCTTAATGCCTTGAATATTAGTGTCATTGATCAAGAAGAGTTGTTCCAACTCATGGAAATGAACACTTCCTCCTCTGACATGAATGAATTCAGTTCTAGTGATTCAGAACATCACTCAGAATCTGGATCTTCTGATTCTCCCGTTATTAAGCTTGGTTGTAACTGCACTCACTCTTGTTGCAAACCTACAGGAAAAACAATTAATGTTTTATCCAAAGGTGAAGAACAAGAAAATCTTTTATTGACTATGATTTCGCAAATTTAGGATCCAAAGCTTAAACAAGAATACCTTCTTAAGCTCAAGAAGACACTGACTCATCCTGAATCAGAGCCTCCTAAACAAAGGATCAATTTTCAAGAAACTTTAAAAAGGTTTTAGAAGAAAAAACCTAGAGAAGTCCACCCAAGATTTACAAAATGAAGTAAACCTGGTCAAAAAAGAGATTATTGAACTCAAGACTGAGGTCAATAAACTCAAAGATTCAAACTCTGTCTTACAGCAAGAGCTTTTATCTATTAAAATTGATAAACAGTTTGATCATAACATCCCCTCTGATGATGAGCAACCTTCTAGTTCTAAGAAAACTGAAGAGAAATCTCCAGAAAATCAGATTACTTTAATTCGCCACTCCATTCATCCCTAAATGGTTTTCACGAGTTAATATTGTCATTGCTCATGATTTTAAATTCTCTGTTACTGCTATGATTGATTCTGGATCGGATATCAATTGCATCCAAGAAGGATTAGTTCCCAGAAGATATTATGACAAATCTACTGAAAAGCTGTCAGCGGCAAACGGATCTAAGATGAAGATCAATTATGAGCTAAGCAATGCTCATGTTTGCCAAGATAATGTTTGCTTTAAAATCCCTTCTGTTTTAGTCCAAAATATGTCTGATAAAGTCATATTAGGAATTCCATTTATCTCTGCTTTATATTCTTTTATTTCTGACAAAGATGGTATTACTACTGATCCTTTTGGACAGAAAGTGAAATTTACCTTTGCCTCAAAATTCGAAATCGACACTGATAAAAGTTTAAAATTCTTGCTTTTAGCAAAAAACCAACATTTAAATTCCCTTCAACAGGAAATCAAATACAAAAAGATCTCTGAACATTTGGCTAATCCTTTGCTTCGATCGAAAATTGCTGATTTTAATCAAAGATTAATCTCTGATGTTTGTTCTAATCTTCCCAATGCTTTTTGGCATAGGAAAAAACATGTTGTTTCCCTTCCTTATGTTAAGGATTTCTCTGAGAAAAGCATTCCCACTAAAGCTCGCCCTATTCAGATGAATAGTGAAACCTTAGAATTCTGTAAACAAGAAATCAAAGATTTGCTTGCTAAAAACATTATTAGACTTAGTAAGTCTCCTTGGTCTTGTGCTGCTTTTTATGTCCAGAAAAATACAGAAATAGAGAGAGGGACTCCTCGTCTAGTAATTAATTACAAGCCTCTGAACAAAGTCTTAGAGTGAATTAGGTATCCCATCCCCAACAAAAATGACTTAATACGGAGATTGAGTGATGCAGTAGTATTCTCCAAATTCGACCTTAAGTCAGGATTTTGGCAAATCCAGATCTGTGAGTCAGATAGATACAAAACTGCTTTCACTACTCCCCTTGGTCACTATGAGTGGAACGTGATGCCCTTTGGCCTCAAAAATGCCCCTAGTGAATTCCAAAATATCATGAATGACATTTTCAATGCTTTCACCCATTTTACCATTGTTTACATTGATGATGTTCTCATTTTCTCCAAATCCATTGATGGACACTGGAAACATTTGCAATCGTTTCTTGATATCATCAGGCTGAATGGTCTTGTTGTTTCTGCAAAGAAAATCAATTTGTTTCAAACCAAGATTCGTTTCCTTGGTTATGATATTTCAGAAAGCAAAATTAGACCCATCAATCAGGCTATAGAATTTGCTGACAAATTTTTTGATGTCATCATTGATAAAAATCAATTACAAAGATTCCTTGGTTCTCTCAATTATGTTGCTGAATTCTACCAAAACATGAGAAAACAGTGTAAACCATTGTTTGATCGTTTGCATACTAATCCTCCTGCTTGGACAGATATTCATACTAATCTTGTTAAACAAATCAAGACATATGTCAAGACTCTTCCATGTCTTGGTATCCCTACTCCTGATTCATTCAAAATAGTAGAAACAGATGCCTCAGACGTTGGTTATGGTGGCATTCTGAAACAAAGAGTTTCACCAGATTCCCCTGAACAGATTGTTCGTTTCCATTCTGGAGTCTGGAACCCTGCACAATATAATTATAACACTATTAAAAAAGAAATACTTGCTATAGTATTATGCATATCAAAATTTCAAAGTGATTTGTTAACAAAAAATTCCTACTCCACATTGATTGCACGAGTGCTAAATATGTATTAGAACAGGATGTTCAAAATATTGCATCTAAACATATTTTTTCCAGATGGCAAGCTATTTTAAGTGTGTTTGACTTTGATATTGAGTATATTAAAAGATCTGATAATTCTATTCCTGATTTCTTACTCGTGAATTCTTGCAGCAACCATGAGCAAAAAATGAGATAAAGGAAAACAAATTGTCCCCGCCCAACCTCCACCTGTTTCAACCAAATCGGTGCCTCCTGTGGAAGTTGCCAACCGATTTACTACCTTGGGTAGTATATCACAACCTGCTTCTTTTGCTTCAACTGTTTCAGCTCCATATGATCCATATGCCAAACCTATTGCTTCAGCAACAGCAAGGCCTACCCAATTATTCCTCCCTGCTTCAAAAACCCAATACATAAAAAAAAAAATATATTCTTGGGACCTATTCTACATTGAATCCAATTGATCCATAGACACTGATCCTTACAAGATAGCTACCCGCTATTTTGCCCCCAATTTCCACTGGATCCCGGAGAATCCAGCCAAAAATCTCCAGTTTTATTCCAGTATTCTGATCCATACTGATTCCTTAACCATTAAACCCATTTATGATAAAACAAATGACTCCAAACTGATTTATCATAGTGCTTATATTCTCAGATTCATCACTGAAGAAGATTGGGGTACACACCCCTCTACTTCCAAAAAACTCCGTGATTCAAAAGTTGCTTATAATTATTATGACTACATTGATGCCTGGTTCAGGTTCATGCTTTTCCAAACACCAGATATGTCACATTCGCGGTTTTTTAACTTTGATAAGAATTTCAGAGGAAAAATTCCACTATGGTTCAATAAATGGTGGCACCAATTTGGACTCATTCCTGACATTTTCCCAGAGGAACTCCAACGGGCCTACAAATCCTTTATTCAAGCAATCTCTCCAAAGTTGGATGCATATGAGATTAAAATTCCATATTGCATTCACTTCAGTAAAAGATTCAGACCTCCATGGATCCTGAAATGGTCCTATGAGAAAAATGGTGATATATTACACAGGTTTGCTTTCGTTAAATGGTGGGACAGGTTTCCACATATGGCAAACATGATCAACACTATTTCAAAAGAGTTTGTCAAACTACCCCTAATCTAAAAAATACTGGAGAATTTCCTGCTATTGACCGATCCACGCCTGAATATCCATACATCCAGGCACCAACCAGTTCAACCACTTCAAAGAAGAAAACAAATATTTCTTCTTCCCAGAAGTCTGCTCAATCCTCAAAGTCCAAGAAGAAGAGTATTCCCACAGGACTAACAAAGAAGGATTTAATTCACTTACTCCAACAGTCGCTGAAGGAAGATAGCTCTGACCCAGAATCAGAAGCCTCATCCGAAGCCTCCTACAGTAATACATTTGGACATGATTCAGAAGACACTCCAAGACTATCTGATGACTGATCCATCCATTATTCAGCTGACAAACAGCTGCCTTGATTCATGGGATTGAATATACTGTTCAATCATGGGCGACATATTTACTGTACCTCTACTCATGATTGTGTACAGTACCATTTACTTTTACTTTCACTATATCTCTACTTTAATTATTGTATACAGTGCTTCCTTGCTCTATAAAAGGAATGCCTGGCTTCAGCATTAGGCACAACTTCTTTTAGAGCTTCTCCCTCGACTCTAGGTACTACACCCAGAGCTTCTCTTCTCCCTCACCTTCCTTCTCTTCTTCTCCATCCCTAACCTCTCCAGATATTCTTCTGTAATCTTGTTTAAACTTGTTTATTTTAATAAACTTGTTTATTTTCAATACTTTTTTATATTTTCCATTATTTATTTTCTGCAATCATATTTATATTTCAGTACTGCATACATGCATTGGTCGGCTGAGCCGCAACATATTCTTGCTCACGTTTAATTCTTGCCATTAATCTTTGTGCTTTTTTCTTCCATATTCTTCTTTGTGCTTCTCTCTTTCTTCATCTCTCTTACTTCCGCCCCCTTTTGGTATCAGAGCCATGTAGGCAATTAATTTATAGAGCAAATCTTCCTATGGTTCTCAAATCTGGTTATGATATGATCAAAGGAAGCAAACCCCTTGCTGTTATTTACCGAATCTATTATAGGGTTTTAAAATCAACTTTAAATCCCAAAACTGTTATGAAATCTACAAGAGGAAAAACTTTGTTAATTCAAAGTTCTACCCCTGATTCCAATGTGAAGGTTCCAACAATGATTCATTGGAAAGATATTTCTCTTCCTAATGAATGGATCCTAAACCAAGAAGTTCCACCTGCTCCCATCTTAACTGACAAACCTGATCTTGATTATATTCAACAATATCTAGACGGTACTGTCAAAATTAGCTTTGATCCCACTCCGGCTACAAGTTTCAGAAGAAACTCTTTTGCTGGATCTAGATCTTCTTTTAAATCCGCAACAGAAGACCATGAAAGAAGAGATCAAAATCTCAATATCTTTCTTAAGGATTCTGCAAAAGCTGCTCAACCTGTTTTAAATAGTTCTGATCTAAAAATGAAAGGGCTTTCTACGTCCTTTCAAATTACCTCTGCCTTTTATTCAACCAAAGATGTTGAAACATCTAAAGGCAAATCCATAAAGGAAGAAGCTAATAAGGATGATGAAGATACTTCAACTTTGTCTCCTACAACTTCAGATATGGCTGCTTCCATTGCTCCTTTACCTAGTCAGCTTAATGTCATTAACAAAAATTATTTTGAGATAGATTTAATTTCTCTGTTTAAAGATTATAATTCAAAAGAAAACCGTGATAAGAGAAAAATTTATCATACGACTTTTTCTGATCTTGAAAAATCACGTGTTAAACGCAAATGGAAAGAAAAGATGAATATCGACCAAAAACATATTCTTTTCTTTGATTTCCTCGAAAATTACTATGTTTCAAAAAATAGTTTGAATGTTCTAAAAACTGATTTTATCAAGGAAGAAGGAAGGACTACAGTCAAGTCCAGTCATCCTTCTTTAGAGGCAATTGTTATTTCCCATTTAGGTGTTGATTTAACTGCTTCACCTTTTAAAGCTTCTAATGCCGAGTTTAATGATCATGAGATTAACACAGTTTTGTCTGAAACAAAGAAAATTATCCAACAAAATAATTTTTCTAATACCTATCTCCAAACCATAGGACAACAACTGGATAGAATCGAAAAAAAGATAGAAAATCCAATTTCTATCCAATCTTCAAAACCTGTTTCTTAGTCTATTGAAAAATCTTTGCTTATTTTACCAGAGAAAAGGCCAGTTTTTTATCCCAAAACAAAACAAGCCCGAACTCTTGACAAATTAATCAAATGCTAAAAAATATCAAGATAGAAAAACCTTCCTCTAGTAAACCTTCTACCAGTGCTTTAACCAACAAAGAGGAAGAATATGGTTTTGTTCAAACTACAGAAGAAGATTCATCCGAAAGTGACTCTTCAACTGTACGAAACTTTGATTTACTTGAAAAGAATTCCCAACATGATGATTTCAAGCTTGCTGGTCTTGAATCCAAACCGAATCCAATGAGTTTCACAAGAAATTGGTATTCAAAACCTACCCCCCCTGATTTACAATTCGAAGAAAAGATCTTCCAATCCCAATCCTCATATTCAGCCGATAAAACTTACGAATGGAATATTGATGGTATGTCTGAACAAGAGATACTAAATACCATGAGTAAAATGTCTTTGGTTGCAAATGCTTTCTTGCTTACGTTTAATTCTTGCCATTAATCTTTGTGCTTTTTTCTTCCATATTCTTCTTTGTGCTTCTCTCTTTCTTCATCTCTCTTTCTTCCGCTCCCTTTTGGTATCAGAGCCATCTTTTTGGCTCCTGGTAGTTGATAGTTCGTAATTATTTCTTACCATTTCACCTATTTTGTTGTTCTACAAACCAAAGACCGACCTCCTACTCTATCTTGTTATCCCTAGACCTGTCAAGAGACCTATAGTCCTGTAAGACCCGTTGCTAGGAGCGTAGGGCAATTTGTTTTCCTTTATCTCATTTTTTGCTCATGGTTGCTGCAAGAATTCACGAGTAAGGAAATCAGAAATAGAATTATTAGATCCTTTAATATACTCAATCTTAAAGTCAAAAAACTTAAAATAGCTTGCCATCTGGCGAAAATATGTTTAGATGCAATGTTTTGAACATCCTGTTCTAATATATATATAGTTATACATATATATATCGGTATATTCCTAGTGAGGGTGATGGACATGTAGTTGTTTCAGATAGTTTATACTATCACATTTCCACATGTATTTTCTTAGTATTGACATGTGATGAATTATCTTACTTCATGGCTTGATCTAAATTGTCATTTGTTAATGCTTTATCTTATTATCTATTACTAATTATTTTGTGTATACACGGTAGTGTTAGCCATAGCTTAAGGGTTGACCAGCCATGAATATACTATATTCATGGGTTTTTCTCAATTATTTTTTTAAAAAACCCCCTATATATACAACTACAGACTACTTAGCCAGCGTTATTCACACTTTTTAACTGACCTTAATGCAGATGACAACTTATCCAATACCACCCTTGACATGTAATAACAACAATGTCATAAACAAGACCCATTTACATTTTTAACTGCCCAATTGCTCGATTATCTTCATCTGGTTCATTTCTGTTTAGACAGTCAATTATCCTTGAACCATACATGACTATAAATGAAGACTGTGACCCTTAGTATCCCCTGGTAATAAATGTTAGGGAAGTTAAAGTATTAACAATGGTCTGAGTCTTCCTATATTCGATGAAAACATCATGATTGCGCAACATCACTCAATCCATGCACCTCTTAGTGAATTCATGGATATAACTTTTGTAACATGCCCACCTTTCTCGTATGATCCGAACTCAAATCGCATACACTTGCTAGTCCTATAGCAAAAATCTCATGTTTTTATTCCATGCCTTGAATCGAATGAATCAATATAGTTTTCAGCCTTCATCAACTATCTATGTTGATGGAGTTTTGTTTATCTAAATCTCTTGCCCACCATATTTTTCTTTAGATGGACAAAAGTTGGATGAATGAGCCCGATAGACTCTTATCACTTGTATATGCCGAGGGTGTTAAAAATTTCCTCACACAAGCATGAAATCATGCAAGTGGATGGGATGGAATTCGGTGTCAATGTCGTACATGCCTTAACAATCTGTGGCTGCCTATATTTGAGGTGGAAACCCATTTGTTTATCAAATGGATCAATCCAAATTACACGCAGTAGATATTTCATGGGGAGGAGGAGACAACCTCGTACGCCAATGACGATGATATTGGTGACGTAGTTATACCAGAAGATGCTTACATGGATGACATGCAGCATATGTTGGATGGCATCCGAGCAGGGACCTTTATTGATGTGCCCCAAGACAACACTGCTGCTCCAAATAGGCCACCAATACCTGAAGATTCACCAGCAACCACTTTTGACAAGCTACTGGAGGATGCCCGACATCCTCTTTTTGAGAGGTGTACAAATTTTACGAAGTTGTAATTCATTGTCAAGCTATTACACATCAAATCAATCAGTGGATGGTCAATTAAGTCATTTGACATGCTACTTGATCTGTTGCGGTCTGCCTTCCCTGATGCACTCTTGCCACAATCATATGAGGAGTCAAAGTCTTTGGAGCGTGGGTTGGGTTTCAATTATCACAAAATCCATGCATCCATGCATGCCCCAAGGACTGCATCTTATTCTGGAAGGAAAATGCCTCTCTTAATGAATGCCCTGTATATAAGGCTTTGAGGTGGATGCCAAATACACACGGATCACGAGTTATACCCCAAAAAGTGTTGCGCCATTTTCCATTGAAACCAAGATTGCAGCGTCTCTTTATGTCTGCGAAGATAGCAGGTGATATGAGATGGCATAAAGATCAACGGCCGATAGACGATATTAGCCTGAGACATCCGGCTGACTCTGAGTGTTGGAAGAAATTTGATGAACATCATAATTGGTTCGTTGTGGATCCTCGCAATGTTCGGCTCGGTTTGGCCTGTGACGGTTTCACTCCCTTCAACAACTTAGCTAAACCTCATAGCATTTGGTCAGTGATCCTTATCCCATATAACTTGCCGCTGTGGTTATGCATGAAAGATCAATTCTTTATGACATCCTTGATATTCCTAGTCCAAAGTCACCAGGGAATGAGATCGATGTTTACTTGCAGTCGTTGCTCGATGAACTGCTTGAACTTTGGGAATATGGGGTCCCTATATATCATGCAACAACTAAGGAGACGTTTATGTTGCATGCTGCATTGTTGTGGACAATAAATGGCTTCCCTGCCTACGGGAATCTTTCTGGCTGGTCAATAAACGGGAAATTAGCTTGTCCATCTTGTAATGCTGACACAGACTCCAATTGGTTGAAATACGGCCGAAAATATTGTTATATGGAACACCGCCGTTTCTTACCGTCAGATCACATGTGGAGAAGGAGGAAAGGGTTGTTCAATGGCAAGGAAGATCATCGCATGCCACCAAGAGAAATAGAAGGATACGATATTCTAGGTTAATTGTAGATGATTGGGGATGTTCAATTTGGCAGATCTCGTAGGAAGAGAAAACGTACTACTGAAAAGCTGAACTGGACAAAGTCTAGCATATTCTTCAAGTTACCTTATTGGTCAACACTTTGACTTCGGCATAATTTAGATGTTATGCATATTGAGAATAATATTGTCGAAAACATCTTACTCACTTTAATGAACAGTCCAGGAAAAACTAAGGATAATGTCAATTCAAGGCGTGACCTTGAGATTTATGGCTATAGAAAAGAATTACATTTGAGGCGTGAAGGTGATCATGTAACAATGCCACATGCACTGTACACATTACACGGAGATGAAAGGAATAAATTTTGTGAGTGGCTGTCCGATATCAAATTCCCAGATGGGTTCTCTTCCAATATCTCGAACTGTGTTTCTCTACGTGATTGCAAAATCAGTGGGATGAAAAGCCATGACTGTCACATTTTCCTTCATAGACTACTCCCAATTACTGCTGGGGGGGTTTTAAGAAGTGACATTTCCTTGGCTTTGACTGAACTTAGCACTTTCTTCAAAGAGTTGTGCGCTCGAACACTAGATGTGAATCGCCTATCCCAGCTCCAAATTGATATCGTAACCATTCCATGCAAATTGGAGATGATATTCCCTCCATCATTTTTCAATGTCATGGTCCACCTAGCTGTTCATTTGCCCCATGAGGCCATACTTGGGGATCCAGTACAATATAGGTGGATGTACCCATTTGAGAGATATCTCTGCAAATTCAAGTGGTATGTTAAGAATAAAACCCGACCAGAAGGTTCAATAGCCGAGGCCTACATTCACACTCAATGCCTAACATTTTGCTCCATGTACCTCCAAGATATTGAGACGAAGTTCAATTGAGCAGACCAAAACATTGATGTTGACGAAGAGGAAACTATAGATGGATTCAGAATTTTCAACCAGAAAGTTCGTCCCTTCGGCATAGCTTCTAATGTGCAATTAGAAGACAAACTCTTTAAGGCAGCCATCTGGTATGTGCTCAACAATTGTCTGGAGATTGGACCCTATATACAGTAAGAATCAACTAATTTACTTGATCATCTACTTCCATTTCGCCATATAAAAAATTTTATACATTCAATGCTCATAACGTCAAATATTTTGCTTTGCGATTCCGTGCTCCATATGTAGGAAACACTATGAGAAATGTAAGGTGCAACACCCAAATTGCATCAATCGCATGCATTAAACTGACTTTCCAACTTGGTGCAAGCACCGTGTAAGTTATTTTCCAACCTTATCTACGTATTGAGAACATATAGGTTTCCTTGATATGTTTTTTAACGATGAAAATATACGTTGTGAATTTTCAACAATTTTGGTATAGATCCAGGAACACCGTATCAAGAATCCACATGATGTGTCCAACGATCTTTATGCGTTATCTTGCAGGCCTGACCGTTGGGTTGCATCATATGCTGCAAGCATAATAAATGGAAAAAGGTTTCATACAAAGCAGCCTGAACTTCGCCATCGTACGCAAAATTCTAGGGTGTTGGTGACTGGGGACGAGGACACAAATAACGCTGGCTTTTACGGTGTTATTAATAATATCATAGAATTACGCTACATGGAGTGGCGTCGAGTGTACCTATTTCAATGTGATTGGTTTGACGTTGGTGATAAAAAACGAGGGGTGTGGGTGGATGACCATATGATTAGTGTCAATATGAACAAGACTTGGTATAAGGATGAACCATTCGTGTTGGCGAGTCAGGCTGATCAATGTTTCTACATAAGAGATTTAAGGGCGAAAGGGAATTGGGGTGTTGTGCAGAACTATACAAAAAGGAATGTATACAACATTCCGTCAGTGTTGACTACTATAGAAGATATTAATGATGGCGAATCAAGTACTAATGAGGCCGATCAAGAAAATGACTCATCATATTATTATGAACCAGTGCAGAGTGATAATGAAAATCCAGTGTCAACTCCACTTGATAGGCTTGATATACCACCTAGCCATATTGATGCACGAGAAGTCATGGCTAGTGATGGTCAAATGGCATCTTCATCCGAGTTTATTAATGATGACATTTTTACTTCTGGTTCTGGAAATGCGGATAGTGAGGGAAAATATTCAGATGAGGATGACCTATCAACAGACGAAGAGTCTATGTCAGATTTATAATCAAAAGCTAGAAACTAAACATGGCTCAAGGTTGGTACATTCATTTACCTATTCCAAATTGGTGCTAGTCCATAGACAGCTCAATATTCATTTTTATGAAATACCAATTTCTGCTTTACTTGCTTAAAACCATCAAGTATCTGATGTGCCACATCTATGTTTTCTTATATTTAATACCTAATAAACTTGTTTGACTTATGATGTGTTTGATTATATTCTTGGTTAGGTTACAGGAAAACAAAACAATGTTGCCATTATTGAACCCAAGGTTTCAAGTTTCATGTGATTATAAATCTACACATGGATTTTGATGATAACAAATGAATTCAAAGAATAAAGGAATTTCAAACTCAAGTTGTCCACACAATGGAGTCAAGCACATCAAAGAACCAAGCATGAGCAAGAAGGAAACAAGTTCACATTAAAGTCATAGAGTAATGTTGTAAATCTCTTAAAATTTGAAATTAGGATTAATGCTCAAAATTAATATTTTATCATAAAGCATTAAAATACATTTTCCACATGTGCATGAATATTTTTGAAAATAAACCTTGAAAATATTAAAGATAATTGATTGTCATCTTTTACATGTGCATGCCTTGATTAAAGAGTTGAATTTTGAAAATATTAAAGATGATTGATTGTCATCTTTCACATGTGCATGTTTTATTTGAATATTTTCAAAAGTGATTGATGCTTTTTAAGACTTATACAAGAGGTAGATGATTTTGTTTGAAAAATTTGAAAAGTAAAGTGTGCTCCTTTTGTCATATACAAAAAGTAAAAGATTAGGTTTGAATTTTATGAAAAGGAAAGCTTGCTCCTTTTGTCATATGCCAAAAGTAAAATATTAGGTTTGATTTTTTTGAAAAAGAGCATGATGTTGTCTTTGACAATTGAAAAAGAAGAGCCTTTTATTTGAATTTTTTGAAAAAGTGAATGATGTTGTTTTTGACATGTGAATCTTTTTTAATTTGAATATGAAGTCTCATATGCCTATAAATAGATCATTTGAGAGCTTCACATTTACAACACCAAGAGCATATAACATTCATTCAAAGCTTTCATTCTCTCTTCTCTAAGCATTGAGCCTTAATCCTTGTTCATTTTGAGACATATAGTTTGCGCTGTATTGTTCTTATTTCACTCATTGAGGAGTGTTTTCTGATAACCTACCCACTATCAGCTCTTGTATCAGAAAAAAGGGTGTGTATAACCCTTGTGTGTGTAGAAAGTATTTTACACAGGGAATAGTTGAATCACCACGTGTAAGGTGATTGCAAGTGCAGAGGGTGTTCTACACGGATCCTTTGTAGCAGTGTTATTCAAAGGTGTAATAGGTTTCTATCTCCACCTGAAGGAGGTTGAATAGTAAATTTGGGAATCCTCAAGGGGTAGCTTGAGGCGAGGACGTAGGCAGTGGGGCCGAACCTCGTTAACATACTGAGTTTGCTTCTCTCTTACCCTTACTCTTTATATTTATTGTTATTTCATATTTTGTTTATATTTTATATTATATATTTGATTTATATTTGTTATTTTTTTAATACAACTCAATTCACCCCCCCTATTGTGTTAGTCATCTAGGCAACAATTGGTATCAGAGCTAGTTGACCTGTACTGTTCATACAGGCAGATCACTCATGAGAACTCTCGCTTGTGACTGTGTCACCGAAGTAAGACTCTCTGACCATGGGTGACGGTGCACCGGTAGAGACGGTGGCCGGCTAGTCTGGTAGGTACAATTGTTAGGTGATATAGGTGCGGCCTATGATCAGTAACAATTGGTATCAGAGCTAAGAGCTCTATTATAATTACTAGCAGTCGGCCTCCACTCTTTTGAGGAGATAATTACTCATTCTGGAAAGTTAGAATGAGAATATTCCTTCAGGCTCAAGGTCGAGAAATCTGGAAATGTATTATAAATGGACCTTATATTCCAACAAAAGTGGTTGATGGAGTAAAGGTCAAAAAGGAAGAAGAAGAGTTTGATCGTGAAGACGATAGACTTTATACTTTGAATTTAACTGCTATGAATTTATTATTTAATGCTCTCAATGGAAATGAGTTTAATAGAATAATGACTTGTACTATGGCAAAAAAAATTTGGGATAACTTAGAAGTTACTTATGAAGGAACTTCACAAGTCAAGGAATCAAAAATTTATATTCTTACTCATGAATATGAAATGTTTAAGATGAATGATGATGAATCTATTTCTAGTATGCACACTCGTTTTACTAACATCATAAATAGCTTGACAGCTCTTGGCAAAGTTTATTCCAAAGTGGAGATAGTAAGAAAAATTCTCAACTCTCTACCAAAACCCTGGAAATCAAAAGTGACAGCGATTCTTGAAGCTAGAGACCTCAAGAAGCTCGAAGTGAATGAACTCATCGGGTCACTTATCACCCATGAGTACACATTGAAAAGAGGAGAAGAAGAAGGAAAGCCAAAGAAGAGCTTGGCACTTAAAGCTGTTCCTCATGAAAGTGAAAGTGATGAAGATGAGGAAAATGAAGACAAAGATGAAAAAGTTGCGATGATAACAAGAAGAATTCAGAGGTTCTTAAAGAAAAATAAAATTCCTCCAAGGAAATCCTTCAAAAAGTTTTCCAAGAAAGATTCAAGTAAAAATGACACTTTAATTTGTTATAAATGTAATAAGCTTGGTCATATCAAGCCAGATTGTCCTCTACTAAAGAAAGATTGAAACAAGGGCAAGAAAGCAATGAAAGCTATATGGGATAATGATTCAAGTAGCTCAGATAGTGAAGCAAGCAATGGAGAATCAGCAAAGCTTTGTCTTATGGCTAAAGATGACATTGAGGTAACAAATCTTGATAATATTGAAAATCCTTCATATGAAGAATTGCAAAATATTTTAGAAGAGGTTTATGAGGAATTTGAAAAATTGGGCATCAAATATACTGCTTTGAAAAAGAAAAATTTTTTTTTAACAAATGAAATTGATATTTTAAGAAAAGAAAATATCATTTTGAAAGATGAAAATCTTGAATTGAATAAGAAGAAAACCGATTTAGAAAATATTGTTGAAAACTTTACGAATGGAAAAAAAAATTTTGAAAAACTTCTTGGTAGTCAAAGATGTGTTTTTGACAAGGCAGGTTTGAGATATATGCCAAAACAAAAATACAAACTTTATAAAAATTTCTTTGATAGTCCTTCTATATCAAAGACCAATAATCAAAATTCTTTTCATAAAAATAATTTTGTCTAAAAAAGATATTATTATAATCATTCAAGTTCTTCATATATGTCACATGCTATTTGCAATTTCTGTAATAGAAATGGTCATAATTATCATACTTGTCCTATTAGAAGAAATCATTCAATGACTGTTAGGGCCATATGAGTACCTAAAAATCTTGTTTCTTCTAATACTAATAAATTAAGGACCCAAAGAACTTGGGTATCAAGAAAAATCATTTTAATTGTTTTTATAGGTATGCATGAAGTCATCCACAAGCAAAAACAAGTGGTTTTTAGATAGTGGATGTTCAAGACACATGGCAGGAGATAAGACTAAGTTCTTTGATCTTAGATCTAAAGAAGAAGGACACGTGACATTTGGAGACAACTCGAAAGGGAAGATTGTGGGAATAGGTAAAATTGGTAATGAATCTTCTCTCATAATTGAAGATGTTCTACTTGTTGAAGGTCTAAAACATAATTTTTTGAGCATAAGTCAATTATGTGATAAAGGATTTACAGTTACTTTCAAAATGGATAAGTGCATTATTTTGAATGATCATGATTATAATATTTGTTTTATTGCTTTTAGAAACAATAATATTTATACAATCGATTTTAAAGAAATTACCTCACAAGATGCTATTTGCTTTTCAGTTCAAAATGAAACTAGTTGGTTATGGCATAGAAGATTAGGTCATGCCAACATGGAACTTATTTCCAAACTTTCAAAAAATGATCTTGTGAGAGATTTACCAAAAACAAATTTTCTTAAAGACAAAATTTGTGATGCACGTCAATTTGGTAAACAAACAAAAACATCTTTTAAAACTAAGAAACATATTTCCACTAGTAGACTATTGCAACTGATACACATGAATCTTTTTGGACCAAATAGAGTTGCAAGTCTAGGAGGAAAATATTATGCATTTGTTATTGTTGATGATTTCTCTAGATATACTTGGGTCATCTTTCTTGCTCATAAAGATGAGGCACATAATGCCTTTACCAAGTTATGCAAGAGAATTCAAAATGAAAAGGGCTATATTATTTCAAGTATCCGAAGTGATAGGGGAAAAAATTTTGTTAATAAAAATATTGAAACATTTGGTGATGAAAATGGTTTTGTGCGTAATTTTTCTGCTCCTCGAACTCCTCAACAAAATGGGGTAGTAGAGAGGAAAAATAGATCTCTTCAAGAGATGACAAGAACAATGCTCAATGAGAACAACTTACCTAGTTATTTTTGGACTGAAGCGGTAAATACTGCATGTTATGTTATAAATAAAGTTATGCTAAGGTCTAAGTTAGATAAAACCCCCTATGAGCTTTAAAATGAGAAAAAGCCCAACATTGCTTACTTTCATGTATTTGGATGCAAAATGTTTTATTTTGAATGACAGGGATAATTTAGGCAAGTTTGATGCAAAATCTGATGAAGGTATCTTTTTCGGGTATTCTACTAATAGTAAAGCTTATAGAGTATTTAATAAAAAGATTTTGACTGTACAAGAATCTATGCATGTAGTATTTGATGAATCTAATTCTCCACACTCTAAGAAATCTATTGATGAAGAAACAGGAGGTATAAATAACATGGAAAGTCTCAATCTCAACAAAGAGAAAACAATAGAGGAAGTTCAATATGGAGCCATCAGGAAAGATCATCAAAATTTAATACAAGATGCAACCAAACAGTGAAAATTTGTGAAAGATCATCCAGTGGAACAAATTTTGGGAGAACCTTCACAAGGTGTAAGTACTCGATCATCTCTTAGAAATATTTGCAATCATACTGCTTTTCTATCTCAAATTGAACCCAAAAATATTGAACGCACTTCTTGATGAATCTTGGATTCTAGCTATGCAAGAAGAGTTGAATCAATTTGAAAGAAATAATGTTTGGACACTTGTTCCTAGACCCAAAAATCATACTATTATTGGAACAAAATGGGTTTTTAGAAACAAGAAAGATGAGTCCGGAGTCATTACTAGAAATAAGGCTCGACTTGTAGCTCAAGGTTTTAATCAAGAAGAAGGAATCGATTATGATGAGACATATGCACCTGTCGCAAGATTAGAAGCTATTCGAATGCTACTTGCATATGCTTGTTATAAAGATTTCAAACTTTTTCAAATGGATGTTAAAAGTGATTTCTTAAATGGTTTTATAAATGAAGAGGTATATGTTGAGCAACCTCCAGGTTTTGAAAATCATATTTCCCCAAATCATGTTTTCAAACTCACAAAAGCACTATATGGACTTAAACAAGCTCCTAGAGCTTGGTACAAGAGACTGAGTGGTTTCTTGATTGAAAAAGGTTTTCAAGAAGAAAAATCGACACAACTCTTTTCATTAAATATGAAAATGATGATATTCTTTTTATTCAGATTTATGTTGATGATATAATATTCGGTGCTACTAATGAAAATATGTGTCAAGTTTTTGCTAAGACTATGCAGGAAGAATTTGAGATGAGCATGATGGGAGAACTTACATTCTTTCTCAGATTGCAAATTAAGCAAGCAAAAAGTGGGACATTCATCAATCAATCAAAATATATTAAGGAATTACTGAAGAAGTTTTGGATGGAAAATGCTAAGGAAATTGGAACACCAATGAGCCCATCAACTAAACTTGATAAAGATGAATCCGGTAAGCCAGTTGACTCGAAGATATATCGAGGTATGATTGGTAGCTTATTATATTTAACAGCCAGTAGACCAGATATTATGTTTAGTGTGTGCTTATGTGCACGCTTTCAATCATCTCCAAAAGAATCATATTTAATTGCAGTTAAGCGCATTCTTAGATATCTTAGTGGTACAATTAACCTAGGGTTATGATACCCTAAGCACACATCTTTCGATCTCATCAGCTACACAGATGCAGATTATGCTGGCTGTAAAATAGATTGAGAAAGTACTAGTGGAGCATGTCATTTCTTAGGTCATGCACTAGTTTCCTGGTTTAGTAAAAACCAAAATTTTGTTGCACTATCTACTGCTGAGGCAGAATATGTTGCTGCGGGTAGTTGTTGTGCTCAAGTTCTCTACATGAAGCAACAACTTGAAGATTTTAAACTCATGTATAATCACATTCCAATCAAATGTGATAATACAAGTGCTATAAATCTTTCAAAGAACCCAATACAACATTCTAGAACTAAGCATATTGAAATAAGATATCATTTTCTTCAAGATCATGTACAGAAAGGCGATATAGTACTAGAATTCACAAACACACACAATCAGTTAGCAGATATTTTCACAAAGCCTTTACAAAAAGATAGATTATGTATGATCAGAAGAGAAATAAGTATGATGCATGCTATGAATATCTCTTAAAAGATAGACTAGAGTCAATAAAAATAGAGATAGATTTTTTAAATACTTTTACATAAACTTGAGATTCTTAGCCTCATGTTTAAGACGCTCATTCTCTTCATACAATATCATGTCATTCTTATCCATGGGAACCGGCAAGCGGAATGAAGAATCTAATAAAGATTTCAACTGTTTATTCTTCTGCCGAATGATTCCTTCCCTTGTGTGAGACTCTTGAACAATTCGTTGAAGTACAACAATTTGTTCTTTGAACTTTTCAACTTCATGATTTTTGGCTTGTAGCCGCTGAGAAAAAGCAACAATAGAGGAAGAGTAGCTAGTCCCAAGACTCACCAAGTCATAAATAGCATCAGAATCTGACTTATTAGTCAGATTATTATTTTCCTGCTGCAACATGACACCAATGGCAACTGCAGAAAGGACAGAAGGTTGAGATGCAGAATGCCTTATGGATGGATCTAGAGAAATGTTAGAAGAATGAGCCATTGAGAAAAGAATAGAAGGTTTAAAACGAGAATGTTGAAGGAATGCAGATGGGTTATAGAGATGAGAAGAAAACTTGATGCGGATTGGATGAACTTCAGGACTGATTTTATAGAGATAGCATAAAGAATAAGACAAACTATTGTCTCTTCAAATCGTATTTAGTCAAAAGAAATACAAGATATGCTGGACACACATTGTCAAAAGTTTTCTTACTAAGCCAGCGAGATTAACAGTAGATTGTCCCTATTTTTCTAATAAACGATGAACCTCTGCTGTTATCTGCCGATGTTGACCTTGTATCTGAACCCTTTCTCGTTCCAGCTCCTCTATTCGTGGTTGCAGATCATGAGCATACCAATCTGCAAATTTTTTCAACTCTTGGTTTTCTTGCTTTAGCGTTTTATTCTCACTATCCTTATTAGCAAGTTTCAGTCGTAACTCAGATATTTGCATGTTAAGATGATCAATCTCACTCACCCTCGCCATTAACCTCCGAGACATGATCGTAACAGAGGCAGCATATTGACTACTGAGCATTCTTGATTCTGCAATAATCTCAGAATCAGCCTTACTAGAAAAACGGTTCTCTGCTCCTATCATGGTATTGACGGCCTTAGGAGAGAAGATTGATGATTGATGCGTCAAGGGTTCCTGATTCAAGTCTGGAACATTAGTGGAAGAGAATTGCTCAGCCATTCTATCATTGTGGAAAAACAGAACTCAAGTCAAGAAGCGATGTATTTTTTTGGCATCCGATAGATGAAAATGCTCATTTTTTTTATAGAAACTCAGAGCCTTCAATCACGTTTGTCAACAACATCAGACGATTGTTTAAATCTCCAGCCGCACTAAATTCATAGAGTTAGGCCTTGAGACTTTGCAGCATTTGTCGGGTCACGGACAGCTCCTTTTTCAACTATCTACAGTGACTATTAAACGCATCATTTTCTTCAGTCCATTTACTTGCTGCCGATCCTTTTTAATGATGCCAAAAGGGGGAGAAGTTTTAGACTAGAACATTAACATTGTTTAAATTGCTAAACTTGTTATATATGCTTGGAATGATATTTATACGTTTGCTTGAAAAACTAACGCATATTTTCAGGGGGAGCTTAAGTATTAATACAGGTTTCAAGTTCTATCAAGTATTTGTCATCATCAAAAAGGGGGAGATTGTTGAACCCAATGTTTCAAGTTTCATGTGATTATCAATCTACACATGGATTTTGATGATAACAAATGAATTCAAAAAATAAAGGAGTTTCAAGCTCAAGTTGTCCACACAATGGAGTCAAGCACATCAAAGAACCAAGCATGAGCAAGAAGGAAACAAGTTCACATTAAAGTCATAGAATAATATTGTAAATCTCTTAAAATTCGAAATTAGGATTAATGCTCAAAATTAATATTTTATCATAAAGCATTAAAATACATTTTCCACATGTGCATGAAAATTTTTGAAAATTAACTTTGAAAATATTAAAGATGATTGATTGTCATCTTTTACATGTGCATGCCTTGATTAAAGGATTGAACTTTGAAAATATTAAAGATGATTGATTGTCATCTTTCACATGTGCATGTTTTATTTGAATATTTTTAAAAGTGATTGATGCTTTTTTAGACTTATACAAAAGGTAGATGATTTTATTTGAAAAATTTGAAAAGTAAAGTGTGCTCCTTTTGTCATATACAAAAAGTAAAAGATTAGGTTTGAATTTTTTGAAAAGGAAAGTGTGCTCCTTTTGTCATATGCCAAAAGTAAAATATTAGGTTTGAATTTTTTGAAAAGGAAAGTGTGCTCCTTTTGTCATATGCCAAAAGTAAAATATTAGGTTTGATTTTTTTGAAAAAGTGAATGATATTGTCTTTGACAATTGAAAAAGAAGAACCTTTTATTTGAATTTTTTGAAAAAGTGAATGATGTTCTTTGTGACATGTGAATCTTTTTTAATTTGAATATGAAGTCTCATATGCCTATAAATAGATCATTTGAGAGCTTCACATTTACAACACCAAGAGCATACAACATTCATTCAAAGCTTTCATTCTCTCTTCTCTAAGCATTGAGCCTTAATCCTTGTTCATTTTGAGATATATAGTTTGCGCTATATTGTTCTTATTTCACTCATTGATGAGTGTTTTCTGATAACCTACCCATTATCAGCTCTTGTATCAGAAAAAAGGTGTGTATAACCCTTGTGTGTGTAGAAAGTATTTTACACGGGGAATAGTTGAATCACCACGTGTAAGGTGATTGCAAGTGTAGAGGGTGTTCTATACGGATCCTTTGTAGCGGTGTTATTCAAAGGTGTAATAGGTTTCTATCGACACCTGAAGGAGGTTGAATAGTGAATTTGGGAATCCTCAGGGGTAGCTTGAGGCGAGGACGTAGGCAGTGGGGCCGAACCTCGTTAACATACTGAGTTTGCTTCTCTCTTACCCTTAATCTTTATATTTATTGTTATTTCATATTTTGTTTATATTTTATATTATATATTTGATTTATAATTGTTATTTTTTTAATACAACTCAATTCACCCCCCCTCTTGTGTTAATCATCTGGGCAACAGCCATCTTCAAGCTTTACAATTAATCATGTAATCCCATCTTGAAGTTGGAGGCATGAGGAGCACTATTAATTATCAAGGTATATACGTTTGATCGATAAGTTATTTATTTCATGTCTATATTATGCTCATAATGTAAGGGTTAGTCTAGCCAAAAGTAAATAAAAATGTAGGATATTTGGAGTTATTCGAACCCTGTCTGTGACTTTCAGATTATTTTGTGGAATGATATTGATTTTTATTACAATCCTCATAACTCATACACATGTAGGTGATTGAGTGGGACCCAGTTCTAGAGGTAGAGGGAGATTCTGGGGTATTAGTGCAAGGCGCCATGTACCGTACTCAGCTCGCCACAACCGACCACGGGGAGCGAAAATGTCCTCATATCATAGCCCTGAGGAGTGTAATCAAGAGTCCTTGGATGATTTCACACAGCCCCCAAGCCCCCTACCATGCACCGGCCCAATTCCCACACCAGCGCCTATTCGAGAACCCTCACCAGTGCGAGAACAATCACCTACTAGAGAACATGCAAGATTGGAAGACTCTAGTCTACCCCAAACTGGTGGGTGTTTTTTCAATACATATTTAATGGGTTGACATATTTAAACCCATTTGTAAGAGTTTAGATCATTTATAATTACATACACTAATCATCTGAATTTTGCAATACAGCCACAGACGCCCCCATGGAGCCCGTATTAACGCAGCAACAGAGGAAATGAAAACATGGGCCCACTCGATGCATTGAGTTTGAGAAGGTGAGAAAGAACAGGAAAGTACTTTTAAAGATAAACGATGGTGAGACTGCCCCTTGTTGTGATCATGCTTCTATGTTCACAACACGAGTATCATGGATTGTTAAACAATATTGTGACATGAGTTATGCGCGATGGATTGATGTCCCATAAGCCATGAAAGAGGAGCTAATTGACCGTATTCGGGTAAGTTTTATGTGTTAGCAGTGAAATGTTACTATGGAAGTGTGTTATCTAGTATAACCGTAGCACATATACTAATTCGCCGATTATTGTAGGCTGACTTCGTGTTAGGCTGGGAACGGGAAAACCACCGGTTGACGGTGATGAAGGCACTTCGTAAGTGCTTCAACTCCTTCCATCATGACTTGTACAAGATTTATCAATCCTTTGGAAGCCATGAAGAAGCTTTAGCTAATGGCACAAGCTTGGTGGACCCACTTGTATGGGTCAAGTTGTGTGTCAGGTGGGGCAGTGATGCCTTTAAGGTATATATGCTCTTCAACTATATAAATCATAAATCCTTCCATTAAATAGTGGAGCAATATAGTTGAGGCAAATCCAGTTGTTTATTATTGCTAACATTGGGTGTGCGTGCATCGCAGAAAATGTCATCCCAGAACCGGGAGAACCAAAAGAAGCAGGCAATTAATCACACATCAGGACGTAAATCATTCGTCCAAATACTTGACCAAAAGGTATGAGGATGCTGCCCTGTATAAATCAATACACTTCACTACACTTGTCCAAATTCTGAACTCATAGGCCACAATAAATATTGTCATCCTAATCCAATTAAATTAGATTCCTTTTTTTTTCCCAATATTATTTCCTTATTGATAGGGTAGTGGTCTCATTTCAACCTCATTGAGATTAATTTGAAAATGGCAACCACAATAAATTAATTTTTCAAACTTCAAACATATTCTGATTCCCCATATGTCACACATGTAGCGCGCTAAGAATGGAAATTTGGTAGACTTCTATAAGGAGACACGCTGGTCAAAGAAGAAGAATAAGTTTGTGACAGATGCTACTGAAGATACTTACGTGAGTAGTACACTAGTCCTAGTACTAGTACACTAGTAGTTGTACTTATAGTCCTGGCTCCTTGATCTATGTCTATTTATGATAATAATAAATAAGAGCATAAGGTTGTGTAGATTGTTAATAATCGTTGTTTTGCATTTGTGCAGAAGGAGATGCAAGGTAGATTGGATGGCCTAGAACCAGAGGAACGAATTGGTGAGGTAGCAGAGACAGTCTTTAGGAAGGCCCTCGGACATCGACCTGGATATGCACGAGAACTCGGGGAGATGGTCATCCCCGAGTCAAGTAGACAACTTGACCAAGTTAAAATGCAATGTTATCAGTCTGAGATTGAAAGATACAAGAAAGATACTGAAGACTATAAGAGTCAGCTGGATGAAGTGAGATTAGAGGTGCGGGCTCTTAGGGAGCATGCGATTCAAACTGACAGGCTGCTGCAAGCTTTCTTTAAGGATCATCCCACATTCACTAAGTCATATCGTCAAACTTAGTGTAATGATTCCCCCGACCCATAAGGGGGAGTCGAGTGTTTTTTTACATTTTGTGTTCTTTTTTGTTAGTCAAAAAGACAGCTGGCCAATATATATATATATATATTACTATATATATATATATATATATATTAAGGGGTATATGTCAACACTGGGGATATAGAGAAGTTTAGGCCCGACAACTGGATCGTGAGAAGTTTTTGAGCAAATGGTTAACACTCCAAGAATCATTGATATTAATTCAATGGTTTCGATTCCTCGTTTCAATGGCAATTTCGAAAGAATTCAAAACCAAGAGGTAAGTACTCTCTAAATACAAATCTTCAATTGGCCGAGTTGGCCACAACCCTAGTTTTAAGGATTTAAATATGAATTTGCATGCACACTAATTAATTTTAAGTTTATTTGTTGGTCTAGCCCTTTCTTTATAGATAAGAAATATAAATTTTAAGACAAATAAAATAGGTAACGTAGATTTCTTTATAGCCCTTTGATTATATGCTAAAAAAATTTATAAGAAATTTATATTGAGACAAGTAAATAGGCATAGCCCAATTACTTGTCTTAGGATTTTTCTGTAGGGAAGGCCTCAAAAGTTTTAGAGAAATATAGGATTTTAGCGATCTTTACAAAATTTCCCAAGATATCCTAGCATGATGTTCCAGTTGACAGTCAGAAGGATTAGAAGCAACCAACAAAACAGTTTAGGGAATATAGGCCACATTTCTTTATATAGGTGAATTTTTCTGGTGATTGCAAAACAGCAGCCATTAAAATTTTTACCCCAAATCTTTGGTCAGCCTTTGACATGTTATAAGTGATAATATGTGTTACTTACTGATAAGTAACAACCATATCTGAGTATTATTATAGTCCAATGTACTTGAACGTAACTAGATATATATCTTGTCCAATTTAATATATATCAACTTGGCTTGACAACTGATTTTTATTGTTAATCAGTTGTTCACTATCTGCTGCTCACAGTTTAAATTGTTAAGATATCAGAATATTTTCTGATGTCTACTAGTAGTATTAGTAAAAAATTTGTTTTACTAGATAACAATATATATTTTTTCCAGATATGGAGCTTTGCAATGAACTCGTAAGTGATGTAAGCATGAGATTGTAAAACAATGCAAGCATGATGTCATCAGTGGGGCACAAAAGAAGACTGAGGATGCAACGTCCTTTGAACTTACTATGGATGAAGGTTGGTTCGCAATTCTTTTTATAGTAGTTTAATTTAATATATATAATATTATCTTTAATATTTAAGGATAATTGAAGGGAAAAAAGGGTTAGATGGATCCATTATCAAGTACATAACATTGACATGATGTAAGTGTTTGTGATATGATTGTCCTTTTTTTGCGTGTTTGTCTTAAGATCAATTATTTGCTGTTTTTGAGATTTTCGAGTAATTGTTACGTAGTACTAGATCATCTTTTTAATGCTACTTATTGAAGGTACCATAAGAAAGACAGGCATGCTGCATGCATCTCCATCAAAGAAATGCTAAGCAAATATGTTGTTTCTAACTTGATTCTAGTATAGGTTCTAAATGGCATTATAAGAAAAGGTCGTCACTACTTATCATTCTTCCAAGCTGATATTCAGCATTGCCTTCATATAATAAACTGCAGACACCAGCATATGCTCTAGGCTTTAGCTAGATTCATTTCCTTGATCCAGCCAAAAGACCAAGTATTATTTTGTACTGTGAGGAAAAGCAGAAAACCATTAACACAAACTCTTTGCAGAACTTGCTTGCAGATTTATATTTGATGGTACTTAGAAGGTGGGGACTAGTGGTAACTTTCGAGTCTTGGGGTCCCCAACCATTTCTTTTTTTGTTACTTGAGTTTTTGTTACTTAGAAGGTGGGGACTAGTGCAGTGTTTCTGTCCTCCAAGTAGCTGGAAAAAACTGCAGACTTCAGGAAAGATTGAAGTTCTATTATCTGCTAAGCCAAATTCTATCAATGTGTGATTTTACTATCTCAAGTATAATCTTAGATTCTGCAACAAAATATACCTGGAATCCTGTCGCTTTATTATCAATTCTTGGAAATGAAATCTTAATGGAAGTGCAACAAGTGTAATTTGTGGAGTAGGAACCAGAAAAGAGAAGCTTTTGCTGTCTGCAAAGCTTTTGCGTACCATGACTGATGACATCAAGATCTGCAGAAGCAGATTGGGTGCATGAATGGATTCTTTCAGCTCTTTGACCACCGTCATTTTCTCGTTGGGCCACATCAACAACCATGACCACAAGAGACTTCTTCAAGGTTTTCCTCCATTCCATGATGGTGTGTTTCAGGTTTCAGCTAACCTCAATTATCATAATAATGTGGACCTCCAAGTAATTGTTTTTGGTAGGAATGTGCAGTTTAGGGTTCGTTTAGCTCCTAAAGATTTGAGTTTTTGAGATGTGATAAACGATAATTTGAGGAAATACAACACATAAGTGGGTGTTTTTAGGATTTGTTGTTGGAAGGAATTATTAGAACTAATTTCCATGGGCTGTTCTCTCTTACTTTAGCCTTGAAGGAGCACACAAATCTTCATGAATGAAACTCATATGTTCAACTTAATGTTTTCTTTGGTAGGTTAACCTCAATGCCTGACATCGTTTCCCATCACCATGGCTCTAAAACTGAAATGATTGGTGATGGACAGGTGAACTAAATTGCAAGAAATATTATTAAACAATTTCTTTTTCTTTTTTTTGAAGAAGGGGGCTTTAAGTTGAAATGAGAGAGATTGTTGACATATGTGACTATGTTATGAGAGTTAGTTGTTTTTTATTGGATCAGGTGGTGTACTTCTTGTAACTCAATGCCAAAATTGAGTCTTTAGCCTCTTGGTTTCAATAATATATTTATATATGGAGACTCTGTGAAAGGAAACAATATAGTATCTAAGATGTGATTTTAAGGCCTGCACTAAAAATATAATTTGGAGGCTATTCTACAGATTTTACATTATTAAAGATTGAATAAAAAAACCAGTAGTAGGATTCAACAAGTAGTGTTTCTATTACTTGTACAATTAATTTTGCAATAATGGAAGTTGCTTGGGGCCCATGGTTACATCTTTCTGTTTGACAAGTTGGTAGAGATGTTATTAGTGTCAATAGCTAGAGATGGTGGCAGCTTTTGATCCATTTTCCCTCTGGAATGCTATTGTAAATTATGTTCTTCCTTGGATGAGTTTTATTCTGTGTTTCACAGAGATATACAAGGGGTGCGGGTCAAGAGATCATGAGCCCCCAAGGTTAAGGGTCTTAAGATTCATTTCTAGAAATTTAATTTCACTGGATAATGCTCCAACTCCATGTATTGGTGCATCCTTTTCCTTTCATTTAGTTTGTGCAGTTTAGCTATATTTCAACAGAAACTGAAATATACTCTGTTTGAACTGCAGGTTATTTAGGGTTCCATAAGGCTGGTCTTGTTGTTAATACAGAAACTAGATGTGGAAAAGAGAATCAAATCTTGCATCTGTCTTTGATGGAGATGGTTGTGTAAATGCCTGAAAATTATTGTAATCTGCTTATTCGTGCAAGTATTTTTTCGTGGTTCGATAACTTTTTGAGGATCATCAACGTTCCTTGGAAGAGTTTAGGAGCTTTTTTTTAAGGAAGACTTTGTTTTTGCGGGCCATTACTTTATATCCAAATGGTCTCAGCTTCCATGATTTCTTTATAACGGTTTTTAGTTCTTAAATAGGTGTATGCTTTCATATGCCTCTAGTGTACTTGCGCTATGCCTATCTTTATATCAATGAAATATCTTATTACTTGAAAAAAAAAAACACTTCTCACATGAAAGCAAGAAAGTAAATTTGAGCTGGTACTTGATGCTATGCTTTTCTTAATGCTTTTTGATTCATTGTTTTTGTGCTGCTCATAGTCAAACATTATTGAATGAAGGATATACTTATCTTGTGTTGGTACCTGTTTTTAGTCAAGGAGACAAAAAATAATGGGATTCTAATGATTTTGGTCCCTTTTTTTCCCTTCTTTGGTGAACTGATAACTATTTTAGTGGAAAGAAATGGGGATGGATAAATTGAGAAAGCGACCTATTACTGTAATGGACTGGTGTTTCATGTGCAAAAGGGGTGGTGAATCAGCGGATCACCTTCTTCTCCATTGTGATGTGTCGAAGGCTTGGTGGGATGAGGTTTTTGCTAAGCTTGGCATTGCTTGGGTGATGCCTAAGAGGGTGGTGAACCTCCTGGCCTGTTAGAATGGGATTCAAGGCAATGTTTGGAAGATAGTACCTCTTTGTCTTATGTGTTGTATTTGGAATGAGAGGAATGGGCATTGTTTTGACAATTTAGAATGCTCGGTGGGAGGGATAAAAGACTTCTTTTATCATACTTTGTTGTTTTGGGCTTCGATTATTGTAATGGATGGAACCTGTATAAAAAAAAAAATTATTGTAATGGATGGAGATAGTCTAAATGACTTGTGCTGTTTTTCAGCTTTAGTTTGTAATTAGGTGTTTTTCTCTTGTATACTTCTTGTGTACTTGGGCTATGCCTAATTATGTGGTTTAATAAAATTTTACTTATCAAATAAAGAAATGAGGATGGAAATGGGTCCTCTTATTTTATTTCTGTCCTATTGTTAGTCAAGGAGAAAATAATGATGCTAAAAGAAATCCCGTGCGTTTGCAGTTCACAAGCAGAGGGATGTTGTTCCGTTTGATGTAAATGATGGTGTTGGGGAGTCAGATGAAGAAGAAGAGCTACCTGTCTTAGATGTCAAGGTTTGTGTTTTCCCTTTTCTATCAAGTTGTAATAGGTGCTTTGAAAGTTTGAAGATATTATGTCTATTATTCTATTGAGAGTGCTATAGGTTTCACTTGAGTTGTAGGAAAACTTTTGAGTGCTTTATCATGCATGAGTTAAAATATAGGTTGCTTTTGTTTTTGTTTTCTTATTGTATTATACATAACACTGAAACATTGAACACGTTAAGGCATTGCTCTTATTTTTAGATTTTGTTTGAGCGAGCATAAGCATTAAACAGGCTATGGCATTTCCATTTGTATGTTTTCTTTTCAGGTCATCAGTTAATGTTAATATTGCTTGTGGGGTGTCAATGGTGACGAGGACGACAGCGATATCAGTGACGATACCTAAGAAACTGGCTTTGCTGCAAAAAGTAAGGAAGATGGTTTGCGATTCCTTGCATTTTGTTGTTTTGAGTTAATGATTGGTGATGAACAAGTGAATTAAATTGCAAGAAAGATTATTAAACAATTTCTTATTTTTTTTTTTTTTTGAAGAAGGGGGCTTTAAGTTGAAATGAGAGAGATTGTTGACATATGTGACTATGTTCTGAGAGTTAGTTGTTTTTTATTGGATCAGGTGGTGTACTTCTTGTAACTCAATGCCAAAATTGAGTCTTTAGCCTCTTGGTTTCAATAATATATTTATATATTGGAGACTTTGTGAAAGGAAACAATATAGTATCTAAGATGTGATTTTAAGACTTGCACTAAAAATATAATTTGGAGGCTATTCTACAGTTTAGCTATATTTCAACAGAAACTGAAATATTCTCTATTTGAACTGCAGGTTACTTAGGGTTCCATAAGGCTGGTCTTGCTGTTAATACAGAAATTGGATGTGGAAGAGAATCAAGTCTTGCATCTGTCTTTGATGGAGATGGCTGTGTAAATGCCCGAAAATTATTATAATCTGCTTATGCCACTTTTTCTCAAAATGTGAGCTTGTGGCAAGGTTACCATTCACTGTAGACTAAGGTAAACTTTTCTCTGCTGTACAATCTTTGAAGGGTGGGGAGTGCAATTTATTTATTCATATGAGCTGAGCACTATACCATAAAAAATTCTAATTTAGAAAAACAGCTTCACAAATATAGGCAACACTAGCACAGTATAAGTCTCATATTTCAAATCGACCAAGCAATTTTATTTTAGGTAACTATACAATATCAAAGCCCCCTAATGACATTTTGAATGAGGCTTTTGTTATGGTGTGAATTATTGAAAGTAAGAGTTTTGAGGTTTCTGAGGTACTTCCATCCCAAATAGGTTAATTGAGAGTTTCTAGTTTATTTATCGATATATGCCTTCAGTGTTCAGCCACATTCCAACTTATCGATATTTAAATGATTTGTACTATTTTTTTTTTCAAGAAAGAACTATTTATGTCATATAGGGTGTTCATGAGTTTGTCTTTGTTTCGCTTATTTTAAACAGATGGGAACATTCTTCAAAACTTAAGTGTTGTTCATTGGCGTGCACTGAAGGCACCAACAGACAACTTGGTAGCTCTTTGATTTTGGATGTAGTAGAGGCTTGAACTATAAAAATATTACTGATGATCAATCTCTTCACATAATCAGTAGCTCAGCTTGTACTTGATATCATCAATATTGTGATGCCCCCAAATCCCCACATAAGGACACGGGAAAATCGAGACGTCCGGAAGATAACAACACGGGTCACTACCCTATTGACGAGTGCCAAGTGTGTGTAAAAGCAACAAATGTGCAAACAGAAACACGCAGCGGATTACGAAAGTCTCATAACTAAGTACCAGAATTTTTTCTTAGTTTAATACAAATATGTTCAAAACATACATAATAAAATATTACAAACTACAAATATAGTTTCAAACCAACTACAAAGCATAAACTTCAACTCAGAACTCCAACAGAGCCGCATCCTCGGGCTCAGCCTGTGACGCCCCCAAATCCCAATGCACGGACACGAAAAAATCGAAACATCCGGATGATGACATCCTGGGTCATCATCCTATCAACGAGTGTCAAGTGTATGTATAAGCGACGAATGTGCACGAGAAATACGCAGCGAAAAGCAAGTCAATAACTAAGTACCAGAATTTTTCTTGTTTAATACAAAGCTGTTCAAAATATACATAAATGAATATTACAGGACACAAACATAATTTTAAACTAAATACAAAGCATAAACTTCAGCACCCCAGCGGAGCCGGGTCTTCGGGCTCAGCCCCCTCCTCCTCATCCTCGATCTGTGCACCAAAATCTACAGAACCAAAAATGGTGCCGCAGGTATGTAAAATCCAAACACCACCAGATAAAAACATATAAAACTCAAACAATATGCATGAAGTATGCCCAATGCACATGTATCATAAACCACATCTCAAAACCCATAAAAATATATTTTTCCACGCACGCCAAAAATCACATTTGGCCCATATCCATCTCAAACCATTATCCAATTAATCCGTATGCACCATGACCTCCCCTAGGGGTCATCCGCACACCCTGGCTCCAGTGCCACATTGCAGATAACGACCACGCATGTGACACCTAAACGAGCGATGCCCAGTTCCGCACCCCGCACGTTCGTAGCCAAACATCCCCTAGCCCCCACTCCCATCGTCGCCCAGCGACAACTCAGGGGACGTCACCCAGTTTATTCCGCTCCTGAGTGACCAGAGGAGCTCCACCGAGATAATACCCTATCCCGGCTTGGGGTCGTGATACACACACACCTGAAAATCCACTTACGCCAATAAAACAGGCTTTTCTCAATTAAATAAAAACGCACGTGCATGCACCATGTAAATGCGATATCAATGCACAAAAAGATCAACCAACCATAAATCAATAAAACAAGCAACTCCGTCCTCCATCCATCCGACCCCCGAACTCATCGGACTCAGTTCGGAATCAGCCAACCAACAACAAATATTTTATTGAATGAGCAAAATATATTTAAATCTAAAAGTAGGGTTTGGAAAATACTTACAGCGCTATATGGTATTTTTAGAAAGCTCGCAGCGTTGCAAACGGCGGAAGGAAAGCAACGTAACATTGAAATTTCACTGTGGTCGTGGGTTGTAAAATACCCACTTTTGAACGGGGACAAACCAAGGCTTAGGATTGATAGGGAATGACCTTGAGATATTTATGAAGCTAAGGGAAATGAGTTTTGGCCGTGGGTGGTGGTGGAAATGGCTGTCGAAGGCCAAAAAGGGGCTGGACGGAGTTGAGCTCGTGGGAGCTGCTCCGGCAATGGATCAAGGCCGTAAATGGGTGATTTAGGTCAGCAAGAGGTAGGGGAAGAAGTTGTGAAGAGATGGTGGCCGGAAGTCGTGCAACGGCGCCAAAAACGGTGAAAAATCGTATGGCTTGGAGGAGCTCGTGGTGGCTAACAGTGGCTTGGATGGAGGTGAAACATGGTGGGGATGTTCACCGGAGAGAGGGGAAGAAAACTGGATGGGTGGTGTAGGCCACGCCGCCGGCGAGCGGCGGTTCTGGGCTGCGAAAGCAACTAGCGACAGTGGCAAAAACAGAGCAAGTGCAGTGACTTCCGGCGGCTCGCGGTTGCTAACGGTTGGTCCGATGGCTCTAAAAATTGGTGGGGATGATCTCTAGTGGAAGGGGAAGAGAATGGTGGTGGTGGTGCACTAAACGGTGGCCGGACGGCAGAGAACTGGGCAGTCAAAGGGGCGGCGACGAGAATGAGAAAAAGAAGCTGTTCGGCGTACGCGGGAGAGAAAGGAGAAGAAAGAAGAAGAAAAGAAAGAAAAAGAAGGAAAAAGGAAAAAGAAAATGGAAAAAGAGAAAAGAAAAAGAAAAGATGAGGGAAAAGAAATGAGGTCCAGTCCTCACTCTAGAAACCAAAACTAATCTGCCGAAAACGATTTTAAAAACCGTAAAACGACTAAATAAATTAAACACCGCATCAAATAAATAAAAACCAATTAAAATACATTAATTTAAAATAAATAAACCAATATATTAATTAAAATAAAAACAACACTTCAGTGAAAATACACGTAAAAGTGGGTCATCACACAGCCTCCTCCTTCTCCTCGAACTCTGCACCAAATTCTACGGAACCAAAAATGTTGCCGCAGGTAAGTAAGATCCAAACACCACTAGATAAAAGCATATAAAACTCAAACAATATGCATGAAAGAAAAGCTTATGCACATGACCCGTAAAACCATATTGTTCCACGCATGCCAAAAACCCATTTGGCCCAAAAACATAACCTTTAAAAACTAGTCCTCGCCATTATCCTAGATAATGGCCCAAAACAAACCACCATTTTTCCAGAAAATGGATCACATAACCAAAACCATAAAACCGATCCAATTATTGCATGCACCATGATCTCCCCTAGGGATCATCTGCACACTCTAGTTCTGTGCCACACCGCAGGTAACGTCTACGCATGTGACACCTAAATGAGTGATGCCCAGTACTCGCGCCCAGCGCGTTCCTGGCCAGGCCATCCTCTAGTCCCTACCACTCTAGGGACCACGGAGTCGACACAACAGTGTTACCGTATCGTGCGATCCGGTCGTCGTCCTGCGACAACCCAGGGGATGTCACTCAGTATTATCCACTCCCGAGTGACCAGAGGAGCTCTACCGAGATAATAACCCATCCCGGCTTGGGGTCATGAGACACACGCACCTGAAAATCCATTTACACGATTAAAACCGGATTTTCTCAATTTAAATAAAATGCACATGTAATGCACGCCTCAATGCACAAAACAACCAACCAATCACAAATCAACAAATCAAGCAACTCCGTCGTCAATCCATCCGACCCTCGAACTCCTCGGACTCAGTCTGGAATCAACCAACCAGCAGTCAAATAATTATTGTAACAGCAAAATATATTTGAATCTAAAAGTAGAGTTTGGAAAATACTTATAGCGCTATAAGGTGTTTTTTGAAAGCTCGTGGCGTTGCAAACGACGGAAAAAAAGCAATGTAACAGTGTATTTTACACTGTGGTCGTCGAACGGGGACAAACCAAGACATGAAATTGATAGGAAATGGTCTTGAGATGTTTATGAAGCTAAAAGAAGTGAGCTTTGGCCGTGGGTGGAGGTGGAAATGGCGGTGGAAGAGCAAAAAGGGGCCAAACAGAGTTGAGCTTGTAGGAGCTGCTCCTGCAACGGATCGGGTCGGATTTGGGTGGGTTAGGACGGCAAGAGGTAGGGGAAGAAGTGGTGAAGAGATGGTGGCCGGAGGTGGAGCGACGGCGCCGAAAATGGCTCAAAACCGTGCGGAAAGAAGGGATTGTAGGAGGTGATCGGCGGCACGGATGGAGCTGGAAATTGGTGGGGGTGATCACCAGCTGGAGGGGGACCGAACGACAGTGGCTGTGTCGGCCACGTCGCCGGTGAGCGGCGGGTCTGGGTGGTGAACTGGCTGGCGACGGGAGAGAGGAGAGAGAGTGTTCGCGCATGCAGGAGGAGAAAACCGGGAAAGGAAAAAGAAGAAAAAGAAAGAAAAGGAAAGAAAAAAGAGAAAGAAAAAGAAAAAAAGGAAAAGAAAAGATGAGGGAAAAGAAATGAGGTCCAGTTCTCACTTCCGGAATCCAAAAATTGGTCCGCCGAAAACGATTTTTAGAAAAACATGAAACGATTAAAATAAATTAAACACTACATCAAATAAAATAAAACCAATTCAAAATACAATAATTTAAAATAAAAGAGTTAATATATTAATTAATTTAAAAACTCCTTCACTAAAAATACACGTAAAAACAGGTCATCACAAATATAATGCACCACCCAGTGTAAAAATATATATGACTTTGGTCTCATTGACGACTTCAGGTCAAAAGAAATGATATTTGATAAATTTTTTGATGTATAGATAATTAATTAGCTACTCATATTAATCAGGTACGTTTGGATGAATGAAGAGAAAATACTTGATTTTCATGATTAATGGGTGAAAAATGAGACCCAGTATTCTTATTGGGTGTCATTTTTTTTTTTTTTTTTGAAAAGAACAAAGTGACTTCATTCATCATTGATCATTACATGAAAACTCTCACTCTCAACAATTTGCTTAATGCAATCGGGTATGTTATCAATCCATACCAACCTAGTCTGTAAAGATAGACTTTCCTTAGCTAATGAATGAGCAACTTCATTATTTGATATGTTTGTATACTGTACTAACCATCCATTTCTTTGCTTTAGTATGATTTTTATATCCTCAACTAAACTACCATAGAATGATAGCTCTTTTGTTGCCGAGTTAACTGCCTGTACCACCACTTGAGCATCTCCCTCAAACACAACCTTAACCAACCGAAGCTCTCTGCATACTTCCATGGCCCTCCACAGAGCATATGCCTCAGCTACCATGGGTGACTCTAGGTGAAACTTTTGTTCTTCAACAGCCACTAAGAAATCTCCATCCTCATCTCTCATAACTACCCCTATGCCCACCTTCTTTTCCTTCTTTCTGACTGCTGCATCCCAATTTACTTTGACATAACCTGGTCCTGGTTTTATCTACCCTTTGGTTCTTGTACCAACCTCCTTAACCCTGTTGTCCTTTGCTTTGAGCAATTGTTGTGCTTGCTGAAATTCGAGAATATCATTCTTTGCTGCTCTTAAAACCTAACTTGGAGCTTTAAAGTTGTCCTAAAAAAGGCTTTCATTCCTCCTCAACCATAACCCCCTCATAACTGCTGCTATGACTTCCAGTTCATTTTCATCAAGTAAATCCCTTAATTTTCCCCTCAGAACCAGTAAATCAGCTTCATTTGACTTCATTTTCTGCATCTTCTTTAAATGTTCTGACCATACATCACAAGCAGCTGGGCATTGCCAAATAACATGCATCATTGTCTCCTCCTCCCTTTTACATATATGGCATAAAGGATTACTTGTAATTTTTCTTGCAAAAAGATTTCTTTTTGTAGCCAATAGTTCATTTGCTGCTTTCCAAAAGAAAATTTTAATTTTCTCAGGAACATTTAACTTCCATAAACTGTCCCAGCTCCTTCTTCTCTCATTTTGCATAGAAAAACCACCACAAATAGCCTGCTTTCTTTCCTTTTCCAGATGATAGGCGCTTTTTACTGTAAACAGACCTTTGTTTGAGGGTCCCCATACCATCCTGTCCTCCACCCCCATCCTGCTCAGTGGCATACTACATATATGGTCTGCTTCCACTTCATTGAAGATGGCCTTTATTAGAGGCTCATTCCACTGCCCTTGCTCAGTCATCAGTGCACACACAGAAGCTTCTCTGTCTAGAATTTTAACTGGTGACTGCACCATGCCTGATGAAGGTAAGGCAAGCCATCTACACCCCCATATCTTGATCTTCTCCCCATTTCCCACCTTCCACTTCAGGCCCTCTTTTAGTAACCTCATTGCATTCCACATGCTCCTCCATATGTAAGAAGGCCTATGCCCCAACTTAGCTGTCAAGAGGGACTTATCTTTGAAATATTTTTCTTTCATGATCTTTACAGCCATGCTTTTTTCATTTTGAAGTAATCTCCAACCCTGTTTGGCCAATAGGGCCATATTGAAGCTCTCTAAGTCCCTATAGCCCAGCCCCCCTACTCCCTTCTGTCTTCCCATTCTTTCCTAGCTACACCATTGTATACCCTTCCCTGATTGGTGGTTGCCCCACCAAAACTTACCCAACATGACATTGAGATCCTTGCATAGTTGCTTAGGGAGTTGGAAAACACTCATGGTATACGTGGGCACTGCCTGGAGGACTGCTTTGATCAGCACTTCTTTCCCTGCTGCAGAAAGGAAGGAGTTCTTCCAATTGTTTATCTTTCTCCACACTTCCTCTTTGATACACCTGAAGGCATTGTACTTGGAGCTTCCCACAACTGGAGGTAAACCCAGATATGATTCATAGGAGCCTCTCATTACAGCTCCACCACTTTGCATGATCTTCCTTTTCTCTTCCTCCTTAGAGTTAGAGCTAAACAAAACTGCAGTCTTGTCTTGATTCATGAACTGGCCTGAGGCTTTCTCATACTGCCAAAGAATACCCTTGATCTTCTCCCATTCCTCATACTTGGCCCTCCCAAATAAAATGCAGTCATCTGCAAAGAGTAGGTGGTTAATTCTAGTCCCTCCCCTAGTCATAGTTACACCTCTAGTCTCCCCTATCTGGTCTGAGAAGTTCAACATGGAGTTGAGTCCTTCTGCACATAATAGGAACAGGTAAGAGGATAGGGGATCCCCTTGCCTCAACCCTCTTGATGGCATAATCTTCTCTCCTGGCTTCCCATTAACAAGCACTGAATATGAGACTGAAGACACACATTTCATAATCAACTCGATCCAACCAGCACAGAAACCCATTTTCACCATGACAGCTCTCAGGTAAGGCCACTCAATCCTATCATAGGCCTTTGACATGTCGAGCTTGATGGCCATATTTCCTTCTTTCCCCTTCTTCTTCACTTTCATAGTATGCAACACCTCAAAAGCAACTAGAATGTTATCAGTTATTAATCTTTCAGGTATGAAAGCACTTTGATTAAGAGAGATGATGTCATTTAGCACTCTTTTTAATCGGTTTGCTAAAACTTTTGCCATTATTTTGTAGGCCACATTACACAGACTAATAGGTCTGTAGTCACTAGCCATTTTGGGTTCTTTTTTCTTGGGAATGAGGGTAATGTAGGTATAATTAACAAGAGAGGATAGAGAGTTACCATTCAACCAGGCCAAAACTGAGTTACTGACCTCTTCTCCTACAAGGTGCCAGTATCTCTGGTAGAAACAGGCTCCAAAGCCATCAGGCCCAGGTGATTTGTAAGGTGCCATGTGTTTAATGGCAGCCTCAACTTCACTTCTAGTAAAACCTTTAGATAGCTGTTCATTCATTTTGCTAGTAACAGAAGGGTGCAGGTTCCTTAAACAAAGGCCAATATCTTCATTACCAAGTTCTGAAGAAGCAAACATCCTCTCAAAATAAGCCTTGAAAGTCCCTGCCAAATCTTCTTGTCTGGTATATTTTCTATGGAGTTCATCAGTAATTTCTTGAATCCTGTTAACCCTCCTTCTCTGGTTTGCACTACAATGAAAAAACTTGGTGTTTTTGTCTCCAAGCTGATACCAATTCACCTTTGCCCTCTGCCTCCACTTCAAATCCTCCTTTGCCAACATGACTCCTAATTCCTTTTGAAGGTCTTTTATAGCTGCCGTGTTGTGACTGTCTTCTTGTTCTTGAAGCCTTCTCAATTGAGCAGTCTTTTCTGCTACAGTCTTTTTCTGATCAGCAACCATGAGTTTGCTCCATTGAGAAAGGGCTCCTTCTGTCTTAGCCAACTTGTGTAAGATCTCCACGGAAGGTATCCCTTCTCTGTTACCTTCTTTCCAAACTGTTTTGACAATATCCTCACAATTACTATCAAGTGCCCAACTAGCTTCAAATTTGAACAGCTTCTTGTGTCTACCTCCCAAGCCTACTCTCAAACTCTTGTTCAGCAAGATGGGCCTATGATCTAAACACCTGGCCACCAAGATCTCCACCCATCCTTCTGTATGGTTGTCCATCCATTTTGAATTGGCAACAGCCCTATCTAACCTCTCTTTAGTAAAAGACTCATCTTCATGCTTGTTGCTCCAAGTGAATTTATCCCCTCTCCAACCCAAATCAAACAAACCCCCCTCCTCTAGCACCTCTCTAAATCTGACCATCTGTCTTTCTGGTTTTTGTTTCCCTCCAAACTTCTCATCATGAGCTAGGATTTCGTTGAAATCACCTAGCACACACCAGCCCCTATCACTCTGTGGTTTTAAAGAACTTAAAAGGCTCCATGTTGCTTCTCTTAAACTTGAATCAGGCTGTCCATAGAAGCCTGTTAACAACCATCTCTCTGCACATTCTGGTTCTTTAATCCATACACTTATATGCCAAGCAGAAAAATTCTCCACCTCAGCTTCTATCAAATGGTCCCACATCATTATCAGGCCCCCTTTCAGACCTACTGCTTCAACTACCATGCATCCCTCGAATTTTAATCTTCTCCTTAAACTCTCAGCTTTTGTTTTCCTCAACTTTGTCTCCATCAGAAACACAACATTGGGCTTCTTATCCTTCACCATATGGCAAAGATCCTGAACTGTCCGAGGATTCCCAAGCCCTCGGCAGTTCCAACTTAGTGTTTTCATGGGGACAGGTGGGGCTGCACCACAGCCTCCACCAATTCAGTTGAAACTCCCACCTGCAATTCAGTAACACCACCAACCATCCCCTTAAATTTTTTCTCTAGTCTTTCATCCTCCTCCTTGTCTACCCCTGATCTCAACACTCTTTTAGAGGGTGAAGGAGATGCTGTGGAAGCCTCCCCTCTCTTCCCTATCTCTCTTGCTCTTCTTTTCCAAACCCCCCTCCCCTTACCTCTTGTAACCACTTCACCCGTGGCATTACTCTCATTCACCCCATCAGGCTCCTCTACACTTTGTTTTTGGAACCCCTTTTTGACCCCTATGCCTTTACTTCCTTCACCTTCTCCATCTTCCATTTGCTCTCTCAATCTGCATTCCCCTTCACCCTCTACCTCTCCCTTCTCTTCACTTACTTTCATGTTGGATATTGCAAGCTCTTGAGTAACAGGGACACACTCCACTTCAGATTCTGCTCCCCTATCCTTACCTTTTTCTATCCCATTCCCTTTTTTCAGAATTTTCACTCCCTCCCTCACTACAGATTCCTTCTATAGAAGCAGTCATTATTTGCTCCTTATACCTCCAACCTTCACTGTATTTGGACCTATTCCCAGCTCTTAACCATGTCCCAAACTGAGTCTCATCAACCTTCTCCCCCTTGCATCCTACCTCCTCATGCACTATGCAACCACAATGAAAGCAAAAGTGAGGTAGTTTCTCGTACCTCAAAGGGATCCAGTGGCTCCTTCCCTTCAGGTTGATGGTCCTCCCTCTAGCTAGTGGTTTCAGAATATCTATCTCCATTAGTACTCTTAAATAGAGACCCCAACCACACCCATCAGCTCCTGTCTCCACCTCAATGACTCTCCCAATCGTACCACCTACCAATTCCCCCTTGTGTTTGTTCATACATTTGAGCGGCAACTCGAACATTTGTATCCAAAACCTCTCTATATTAAACTGCATCTTATGTGGAGGGACACACCTATCATAATCCCGTAGCACAAATAGATGGTTATCGAAGAGCCAGGGTCTACCCTCCAGTATTTTCTGCTTGTCTGTTACACTGCCAAATTCAACCACGAAGGTGTTTGGCCCAACTACATGGAACCTTGCCCTTCTACTTATCCTCTAGATTTTTGCCATAACCGAATCAATCACGCCCTTGTTTATCTTCCTCTCAATCCAAACCTTCCCTATCAAGCACATCTCCTCTTTGAACTTGATTTCTTCCGAGCCTTCATCATCCAACTCGATATTCAAAGCTTCCTCCTCCGATAGTCTTAACTTCTTCCACCGGTCCTCTATTTCATTCATCATACCACTGCTATTTTTGTTCTTCAGTTCACTCTCCCTTGAAAGAGCTCCCACAAGAACCTTGCCGTGCTGACCACCGTGGGCCACCACGCTCTGCCTCAAGTTTGCAGCGCAGAGAGCAAAACCGTTATGTTCCCTGACCCCCAACCACCACAAATTCTGTTAGAATCTTGGTGGACCCACTTCACCTCTTTTCCTAGAGAGGAAAACGGGAGAAGACTCCAGTGGGAAAATGAGAACTCATTGGTCTCATTTAAATGAGACCTTTGTAGGAATACTGGATTATTAAAATTTCTAATTTTTAGGATTTTTCAACGATTTTTTAATCGCCGTAAAAAACTTACAAAACAGCATAAATAAAATTGCAATGAAAAAAAAAATTGCTGGTAATTCAATTTCCGGCTATTCTAAAATCGCTGGAAAATATTTAAATGGCTGTAATACTCTTCAGCGGCGGTTTACTCATCGCTACTATATTAAATAGTAGCGACATTAAAAACACTGGAAAATAATTTAATGGCAGTGATTTTGACAACCAGCGATTTCTTCATCGTCAGAATATAAATATAAAAAGGGCAATTTATATTCCGGCGATTTAAAAATCGCTGTTAAATTATTTGCCGGCAATTTCACAAACGTCGGCAAATAAATCTCAAAACGGTAATGACAGCGATTTATTTATCGCCGGTATATACTTTAAAAACGGATAATTTATTTACCGGCATTTATGAAATCGCTGTAAAATAAATATCTAGCGATTTCACAAACGCCGGCATATCAATTACCGTTTGGAAAATTATTTGCCGGCACTCTCAAAATCGCTGAAATTGATTTGACAGCGATTTATTTCTCACCGGTAGATAGTTTAGAAACCAATAATTATTTCCCGGCGTTTTATAAATCGCTGTCAAATCAATTTCCGACAATTTTCAAAACGCTGGTAAATAATTTTGCAAACGGTAATTGATATGCCGGCGTTTGTGAAATCGCTGGCTATTTATTTTACAGCGATTTCGTAAACGCCGAAAAATAAGTTATCCATTTTTAAACTAGATACTGCCGATAAATAAATCGTTGTCAAATAATTTGACAGTGATTTTTCAAATGCAGGTATCTAAATTACCGTTTTGAGATTTATTTTCCAGCATTTGCGAAATCGCCGGCAAATAATTTAACAGTGATTTTTAAAATCGTTGGTATCTAGTTTTACTGTTTTGAAATTATATTCCAGCGAGTATAAAATCGCTGCTAAATATTACACATTCCACGGCGATTGTGGCAGTTCGCGGCAGTATAGATAAAATGGCTGAATAGTAGCGACGATTATCCAGCGAGTCTATAATCGCTGGAATATAGATTTGCCAGTGATTTTTTTACTTTTGTCGGGATTTAAAATCGCTGGCAAAAGTGCTTTTTGTTGTAGTGAGCCTATCATATTTCCGTAATATTTTGATTATCCCAACACTCACATTTTTAACATAACTGTATAATAAAATATTATTATTTTTTAGTTTAAATCTATTAAATTCAATGGAAGTTTAAATAAATTTAAAAATATTAATATTTGATTAAATAGTTGAGCAAAAGTTTCATGATAATTGTAATCATATCATTTTTTTAAGTAATAGTTGATACCTCGTTCTTTGTCCACCTAATAAAGGAAAGAATCCAAGGATCTTAAACTAATAAGCACAAGGTCATCGAAATTAATAGAAGGTGACACATTACATTTTAAACTAATAAAAATTTATAATTTTCATCATGTCCTAAAATTAGACTTGTAAGATTGTGTTACATCATCTATTTTTTATAATTATTATAATTAAAAAATCTATTAATCTTTACCTTTGCCTTCCGTCATTCCCCTTCCTCTCTAGTAAAATAGTAACTATTTATTCTCACGTGTGCTCACTCATCTTACCGTTTTTAATAAAAACATACTTCTCATGTGTATATATGGACAATGCTACTCAGCCGCTCCGCATGCACTGTTGGGTGTATCTCTATTGTGCTTTTTTTATTTCAAATATTTTTTAAATATTTAAAAAAATACATTAATTTACTAATAGTCACTTTCTTAATAATTAAGTAAAATATTTATCTATTATAATAAGCGGTTATCCTAAAGCTACAGTAATAAACAGTATTTTTCACATTCTTGAACATTGATGAACTCCTTTTTTTTTTTTTTTTGGGTTTTTGGTCCTTCACATCCTTGATTAAAAGCATCAATATTGTTTTTTCTCCTAAGGGAATGATTATAAGCACTATTTTATCTTTGAATTATTGGCATTAATTGTTTTGCTTTTCGTATATTAAATCAATAAACATTAATGAGTAAAACTATTAGGGTAAATACGTGCAAAATATCCTTCAACACTACAAGTGAACATTATGGTGTTTTAAGCCAAACATCAACAAAATATGGTACATAAAAAATCATGCTCATTTTTAGTTATAATTAGTTAAATATTTTGTTATGTGAATATAAAAATTTATTAATCCATTTAATCCATGTAATTTTATTAATCCGTTTAACTCACCATCTAATGTTTTAACAAAAAATAAATGCTTTAGAATATTAAATAGCATAAAATAGGGAGTGGAATTAATGTAGGGGTATAACCATTCCAGTCTGGTTTTAGATAAAATCTAAAACCGAATCGGTAACACCGGTTTTACATTTTATAAAACCGATTACACATCGGTTATCCCCTTAAACTAGCACTTCCAATTTCGCCGGTTTCGGTCTGGTTTTTCAGTTTTAATATATTAAGTATATTAGTATTATTAATGTATTTATCAAAAAAAAATATGTTGAGAATTTATTAGACTATAAAATGTATTTAATATATATATTATATTTAAAACATATGATCAAATAAATATTCTTGTTTAAGATTAAAATGTTATGTTATAAATTATAATATATTATTTCATACATAATTATATATATTATATATAAAAAAATTATATATAATATAAAATATATTATTTATAATATTAAAAATTAATAAAATATATATATATAATATGTGAATTGGTCCAGTCCGGTGTTGGAAAACGTAAAACTGATTTTGAACTAGATTTGATTAGTTTTTAAAATGAAAGAACCGATTCCAAACAGAATCGGTTGAAAATTGGACCGAATCAACCGTTCTAGTCCAGGCCAGGTTTTCAATTCTTCATTTTATTTTTACATCCCTATTATGCTCCATTTCTCGTTTAATGCACACGGGGGAATAAAAAAAGGCAGCACTTTTTTTTTTCTCTCTCTCAAAACACATGCATGACCATCTTCTTTATGGAGTTTAGAAAATATTTATGCATACCAGCCTTTACCTTTATTATACTGGTTACTAAGGGTCTATTATTAGTCTGTAAATTATTAAAGCATATGAAAATATGATTAAACAACAAGTTTTACCTTTTTTTTTATTCTATTTGATCTATTTTTATTGAAAAACTAGTAAAATAACAAACATCACTCTGAAATTCACTCTATAATTGAAAGTGTTGCGTTGGATTCCTATATTTGATATATCATTGATCAATAAATGCTTTTGAAATTTATACTCATAATTGAATACACTTTTTGTTTGTTATAAGTGATGATTATTTAACAAAAGTTATTGTAATCATATGATTACTGAGTACAACTTTTTTGCATTGATATTCTTTACTTTTCTATTGATCATATTAATCGGTGCAAAACTGCAAGTACATAGTATCGTAGTTTTATAATAAAGTGATAAGAAGAGTATCATCCTCAGGGATTGGTACCTTACTTTTGCCAAATACCAAAATTATACTAATCTCGATTTTATCTAGAGGAATCACTAAGATTTTTGTAGTTACAAATTAAACTAAGATCAACTCAAAGAGAAATATGCAAAGGAAATAAAACTGACATTCGAAGATCAAATTAATGGGAAAGAAAACTTCTATGAAATCGATTTCACCTAATTCTTTACTATGTTTTTCTCATCTAGCTAATTTAATTTAATTCTTTTTGTTCATTAGCAAATCTCTAATTCATCCAACAGCCTCTTTCGATAGTCAATTGAAAATTATTCTTGTTCATCAATTCACACAAGAATATGCAAATTAATGAAGCAAGAAAGCAATAAGACCAATAATTTAATTACTACATAGGTTCATACAAGTCTTTCGATCTCTATACTTTCCTATGCTGAAATATTCAAGATCTACCCTATGATTCCCTCTTTCGATAGCAAATCACAAGATTAAAAATCATCTAATCAATGACCAGTTAATTAGAAGTAATAAACTCAGAATAAATCAGATAAACAAAGAGAAAATTGCCTTAAATTAGCATAGACAATCAAGCATAGTTTGGAACTAGGTTACATCGTTTTCCTAAAATAAATAAAATTTAGCTCATGCTAGAAATGGAATTCAACATAAACGAATTCACCATAATTGTTCTGAGAATATTGGAAGAAAATAAACGTTGAAAAATACTCCTCGCAGCCGCAACTCGTCTTCAAAAATTCAAGGAATTGATTCAATGCTTTTCTCCCGTCTGCGCTTGTGTATGATTCCAAAACAGATGATTTGAATCCTTCTAGTTGTGTTTTTCTGTCCCTAAAAATGTTCTCCAGTCAAAAGGGTACGGCCATAGAGTGAAAAATTACTTTTATATGATGTGACGGCGGAAGACCCTAGATTTGACAAAATACGATGTTCGCTCGAGCGAAGTGTCGAGCGCACATCGAGCGTTCGACTCTGCCTGATTTCGTTCGAGCGTCCAATATCTCCGCTCGAGTGATCTTTATTTTCCAGCAACCCGCTCAAACTCACTGTCGAGCGGCAGTCGAGCATTTGAATCTAGCTGAATTCACTCGAGCGGCCAAAAGCATCCGCTCGAGCGATCTTGTAAAATCTGCAATACGAAATTTTGCAAGTCATCACATACACAAGCATTAAATTAATATCATCCATGAGTATTTGTCATATTTGGAGAACATTGCAACATAAAATTCACAAAGAGAATAGGTGATTCAACTTAGTGCAGACCATGACCAACTCAAGCAACAACGTCATAAAAAATTGATTGTGCTTTCAATTAATCCTATAGAAGAAGACACAGAATGATCAATTATCCCCCAAACAAGCCAAGCAATATTTTCATGTGCTGAAAAAACATTTGTATATTTTTTTTTTTAATCAAAAGAACTTCATATTCATTCATTGATAAATTCATCTCTACATTGCTTTTCCTTTTCTATACAATTAGAAATACAAATTGGAACATGTTCCATCCATATTATTTTAGTATCTAATTGTAACGCTTCCTTGGCTAGCCTGTGTGCTACTTCATTTGCTTCTCTATGAACAAACTGAACCTTCCACCCTTGTTGTAACTGGAGCATTTTTTTAGCATCTTGGATCACACTGCCATATAAAGGAAAATCAAAGCTCTCTTCATTGACAGCCTTTACAATTAACTGAGCATCACCCTAAAAAATGACTCTGCCAAAGCCAAGATCTCTACATAATTCCATAGCTCTCCAGAATGCCAAACATTCTGCAGTAATTGGACTTAGTACATTTGATTTCTGACCACAGCATACAGTCAGAGCTTCACCCTTCTCATCCCTTATAGCAATCCCAAAACCACATTTTTTTTGTCTCTGATCAAAACCAACATCCCATTTTGCCTTCACACTACCTCTTAGAGGTTTCATCCATCTCTGTTGCCTCGTGCTCTCCCTGTTATGATTATTCTGTTTTACCATAGTTTGAGCCATCTTAAATTATCTAAGCTACTCACCTGCTGCTGTTCTAAGCTGACTTGGAGAGATGAACTTGTTTTCAAACACCAACTGGTTCCTTCTGAACCAAATACTTCTCATGATCATTGCTACCTCTTCCATTTCCACCTTAGTTAGAGCCAGTGACAATGTTTCTATCAACTCTATTAGACTTGATTCAGATGTGTTCCATTTCTACACTTTTGAGCATGATTCTGACCACACATCAGTAGACACTGCCACAACACATGCATAACCGATTCCTTTTGAACCTTGCAAACTAGACACAGATCATTTTCCACTATTTTTTTAGTTTTCAGATTGCTTCTTGTGGCTAGAAAGTTGTTCCCTACTCTCCATAAGAAAATCTTCACTTTCTCTGGAGTGTTTAGTTCCCATATCCTGCCCCAACTCTGATCACAAGTAAGCTCAACAAAGGCCTCCCCTTTACTCCTCCTTCTCCTTTCCATCTCCAAAAATATATGCACTTCTTACTGAAAATTGGCCTTATTGGAAGGACCCCAGACCAACTTGTCTTCACTCCCCATTTTGCTCAATGGTAGACTAAGGATTTGTTCCACCTCATTCTCTACAAATATTTCTCGAATCAGCTCTTCATTCAATTTCTTCTCTTCTTCCACAATAAGCTCTTTCACCATTGCTTCCTTGTGCACCCTCTTTATTGGAGACTGAACTCTAAAGCTAGTTGGAACATTGAGCCATTTATCCTCCCAAATCTTAATTCTCTCCCCATTCTCAACTCTCCACCTCATTCCATCTTTAACAATCTCAGATGCCTTCCATATACTTTTCCATATGAATAAAGGGTTGCTACCCAACTTGGCTTCTAAAAACGAGGAATCTTTATAGTATTTCTGTTTGTAGATCTGGGCCATTAAGCTTGTGGGGTTTGAAAGGATTCTCCACCCTAGCTTGGAAAGCAAGGCCAAATTAAAATACTCTATATTTCTAAACCCAATTCCTCCTTTGTGCTTTTGTTGCCCCAATCTATCCCAGCTACCCCAATGCATCCCTTTTCCATTTTTCTGATTGCCCCACCAGAACTTGGCTAAAAAGCTATTTAGTTCAGTACAAAGTCTTTTTGGAAACAAGAATACACTCATAGTGTAAGTTGGAACTACTTGTAACATAGCCTTGATGATAATCTCTTTCCCTACTGCAGAGAGAAGAATTTTTCCAGTTTGTCACCTTCCTCCAAACTCTCTCCTTTATGCCCCTAAAAGTGTAATATTTGGATCTACCTACAACTGAAGGCAGTCCCAAATATTTCTCATAAGATCCCACCATCACAGATCCTCCTGCATTTCTTATAAGGGATTGATCACTCATTTTAGTGTTGGAGCTAAAGAAAATTGCTGATTTTTCTTTGTTAAGGACCTGGCCAGAAGCTTTTTCGTATATCTGCAACATAGCCTGTATTCTATTCCACTCATCTACTGTTGCCTTTCCAAATAACACATAACAATGATGAAAGGCCTATATTACCCCATGCACATCTAAGTAATTAAGCAATGATAAAAGGCCTTCAGCACATAACAAGAAGAGATAAGGAGACAAAGTGTCTATGTTACTTTTGGAAAAAACAAGGACTTTAATTTGTCTATGTTACTCGACTCCACAAATTGTATTAAACTACGGTCTATTTTGAAAAAATCTTTTTGTTTTCTAATCTATCCAAATATGTAATTATTATACTTCATTATCCAAAGATATTTTCTAAAATTTATTTTTATGTTTTTATGCATTAAATTATGAATTCATTAATTTTTTTAGTAAAAAAATCATATTATTTTTATTAAAAACCTTGTAATTTTTCTTAAATGCAAATGAAGTTAAATTAAGTAATCATCTTTGAATTCACAGCATTGTCTTCTTATCCATTTTATAATTTAAGGTGATTATTGATAATTATCGTCATGATGGTTTAATAATTCATTGTGTAGGCCCGCTACTAACGTGGTGACAATTTTTAATTTTATTGGTTTGAGGATGTTTAAATGTTGAGGAGCATACGACATTGAGATTCCATGCATATATGCTGGAGTGAACATAAATTAGAACAGTTAAGTACATGAATAAATATTGCAAGTCATTCAAATGTCATCATATACAATGGCACTCTCAGTGGGCCTCTCTATGTAAACAAACCACTAAAATCAGTTTAATATCTTATAGATGGTCCAATGGACCACAGGATATTAAATAAAGTTTTTAGGAGAACCCGCCTAACAAGTGGCATGTTTGGCCTAATGAGTTGAATTGATGTACGAGGTTGGCATATTCTATTAAAACCCTTATTTGCAACAATTTCTAGCAAGGGATTATTGAATTAAAGACTTCTTTTTAAATTATTTGAAATGCACTTCTCAAAATTTCTTATCGAGTATCTATGCACTCACTCTCTTTTAGAAAGGTGAGGTTTTCTCTATAGTGTTCTAAGAACATAGAGATTCTCTCTTGAACGTAGTTCGAAGAGGCTAGTCTAGTGAGTTACGTAAGGTGCTGGTTTGTTACACAAGTGCTGTTGCTGCTTTATTCATGGCAGAGGAACTGTCCAACCTTTGTGAAGCGCTACGGCTTACAGAGGAGGAGAAGCAAGAAGTCCACGTTCCAATGGAGGAAGTCCTATTATCCATTGAAAAAAGCAAGAGATGCTTGGCAGCCCTTGTAGTAGCTGATAATGAGGTTAATAAAGGAGCTTTTCGGACCATGATGAGTAAAGCATGGAAAGTGGAAGGCCAGATCTTTTTCAAGGAACTTGGCTCCAACAAAGTTTTGATAGAGTTTCAGAATGTCTATGAGAAGGAACGAGTCCTAGCGGGAAGGCCTTGGTCTTTTGACAGGTCCCTTGTGTGTTTGTTCAACTGTGAAGGTTGCTTGGCGCCAAAGGATATTAAATTTAATATTGATCCTTTCTGGCTACAACTGCATGATCTTCCCTTTGCTGGCATGAATAAAAGAATGGGAGAGAAGGTGGGAGCGGCAGCTGGACAGGTTGTTTCAGTAGATGTAGATGTAGGTGACATGGCATGGGGAAGTTATCTTGGGGGTCAGAGTGTTGCTGGACATAACAAAACCCCTTACCCGTGGCAAAGTCTTGAGTATGGGAGGAAAACGTTATTGGATACCCTTCAAGTATGAAAGGCTACCAACCTTTTGTTTTCAGTGTGGGGCAATCAAGCATGAAGCTTTGTCTTGCTCAAGATCTCTCTTGGGTGGAAAATCACGAAAGGAAACTACAATGCAATACAGATCCTGGCTTAGAGCCAGCTCCCAGCAGAGAAGTTCACAATTCTTTGGCAAGAAAGGAGGCGATTTTGAGAATTCAAGCAGTTGGGGCCAAAACAAATCTGGGGATAGTAGGTATGACAGAGATAGGATGGGATAGAATGACTATGGCAAGTATGCAGCAGATTTAGAGCAAGCCGATATGGGGAGCTCTGACAACTACCAGCTAAGTGGACTTTTACATGGCAAAGACAGCAAGTACAATACCAACAACCAATATGACATCCCCCTCCAGGCAAGTTGTAATAGCCTTGGAAATCCTCACGTGGCCAAAGAGGATGCCAGGGACCACGTGCAATCTAAACTAGTCCCACCCAACCAAGGCCTGGTTACGAGGAAAGAATGACTGCACAGTACAAGTCCTCCCAGGGACACCCCTTAGGTCAGTTCTCCTTCTCAAAACTCTCCCATTAAACAAGTTAGGACAGGTCACCTTAAAGGACCCACGTGGAAAAAAAGAGCAAGGTGCTTGGGTCCTAAGGGAGTACAGGACCCCGCAAAGGTCCAGGAACCTCCTAATGTTCCCATGATTGAGATCAATGACAGCAACCAAAAGAAAAGGATAGACGAAGAGTGGCATGGACTCATCATGACTAGAAGGAGAGCAAAGCAAGCTAAGTTGGCAGTGGCTGGTGTCCAGCCCTACCAATCCCCATGAAACACTTAGCTAGGAACTGCCGAGGGCTTGGGAACCCTCGAACAGTTCATGAAATTCACCTTTTGGTGAAGGAGAAGAGCCCGGATGTGATATTTCTGTGTGAAACTAAATGTAGAAGGGAGAGAATTGAGTCTATCAGGGACAAACTTAAGTTTGATTTCTGTTTTTCAGTGGACTGTAATGGTAGGAGTGGTGGTTTGGCCTTTATTTGGAAGAAGGAAATGGAGGCTGAGTTAGACGCTTATTCACATCACCATATTTCCATCTCTGTTAACTCAAATAATATGAGCAATAAAATGATCTTAACTGGATTCTATGGCCAACTTGCCACTGCAAAAAAAAAAAAAAAAAGTGAAAGTTGGGACCTATTGAGACTAATCCATACCAAAATCAATAACCCTTAGTTGTGTGTAGGAGATTTTAATGAAATCCTCTTCCAAGAGGAACAACTTGGCTCTAATGCTCGCCCCTTCCAACAAATGGAAGATTTCAAAGTGGCTCTAGCTGACTGTGGATTGAATGATATTGGTTATATTGGCTCCAATTATACCTGGTGCAACAAGATGGAGGGTTCGAATTTCACTAAATCTATATTGGATAGAGCATTAGTAAATGAGGATTGGCTAAGCATCTATGCTAATAACTAGGCATTTGTGCTCCCAGGCCAGTGCTCTGACCATAACCCTCTTTTAATAGAGTGTATGAATCCTGATCAAGAAGCAGTCCCAAAACAGAAGATTTTCAGGTATGAAGTGGATTGGGTAAAAAGAGAGGGCTGTAGTGAACTGGTGCAAGCTGCATGGAAATAGAATTTTTCTGAGAGACTAAAGATCACAACTATTAGGAAAGTGATGGAAGTATGCAAAAACAAACTCAAGTCTGATCTAGGCCAGCATAGTAGCCAAATTAAATCTGTTCAGAGAGAGTTAGATGGACTTCTAGAAGAGGAAGAGCTGAAGTGGAGACAAAGAGCCAAGCAAAGGTGGCTGAAAGATGGAGATAGGAATATCAAATTTTTCCATAAATGTGCTACTCAAAGTAAACAAGTAAACTCTATTAAGAAGGTTGCTAGTGAGGAAGGAGTGTTAGCATACAATCAGGAAGAGGTTGCCAAAACTTTCCAATTCTTCTACCAGAACCTGTTCACCACCTCAAAACCATCGAGTATAGAAGCAGCTCTGCAGTCTTTCCAGCCTTCAGTTAGTGAAGAAGTGAATGCTTTGCTAGCTCAGGAGTTTACAGAAAAGGAAGTGGTTACAACCATTAACAGCATGAACCCACTGGGATCTCCTGGCCCAGATGGTTTTCCAGCTGTCTTTTACCAACATCACTGGGACACTGTTGGTAAGAAGGTTACAGAAGCGGCTCTTGAAGCCCTCAACCATAGAAAGGGAATTAGTGAGCTCAATCAAACCTATATAACTCTGATCCCTAAAAAGAAATCCCCTCAAGCTGTTACAGATTATAGACCCATCAGCCTATGCAATGTTCTATACAAGATCATTTCAAAAGCAATTGCAAATAGGCTCAAACTCATCCTGCCCAACATTATCTCCCCAACTCAGAGTGCTTTTGTTCCAAGGAGATTAATCTCAGATAATGTGGTTGTTGCATATGAACTGTTCCACACTATGAAAACCAGACTAAAAGGGAAAATGAATGGTTTTATGGCCTTAAAACTTGACATGAGTAAGGCCTATGACCATGTGGAGTGGGAATTTTTGCAAAGAATCATGGAGAAGATGGGTTTTGCTGACAGGTGGATAAGTTTGGTGATGGAATGTGTGTCTACTGTTAGTTACTCACTGCTAGTCAATGAAAGCCCTTAAGAACCTTTCTCACCTTCTAGAGGAATCAAGCAAGGAGATCCTCTATCTCCCTACCTCTTTATTATTTGCTCAGAATTCTTAAGCCACAGCTTTAACCAAGCTAAAGTGCAAGGCCTTGTTTCTGGTATCCCAGCTATTAGAGGGGACCTACATGTTACTCACCTGTTGTTTGTAGATGATAGTCTGGTCTTCTGTAAGTCAAATCCAGCTGAGTGGAGTAGGTTACAGCAAGTCCTTAGCAAGTATGAACAAGCCACTGGTCAAAGACAAAACTTGGACAAAACTTCTATATTCTTCAGCAACAACACCAAGCTAGAGGTGCAACAAACCATCCTCCAACAAGCAGGGATTAAAGCCTCTGGTCCATTTGATAAGTACTTGGGATTACCATCCTATGTTGGAAGACAAAAAACTAAAACCTTCAGTTCAATGCTGGATAGAGTCAAGACTAAAATGGCAAATTGGAAGACTTGTTGTCCCAAGCTGGGAAAGAGACCTTGCTGAAATCTTTGTTGCAATCAATCCCAACCTACAGCATGAGAATTTTTAAACTTCCCAAGTCTATTATAAGATGTCTCAACCAGTTGTTGCAGTCCTTTTGGTAGGTCGAAAATACACTGGCTGAGTTGGCAGGCCCTTGGAAAACCAAAGAAAGAAGGGGGTCTGGGCTTTAGAGATTTTGAGTTCTTTAACCTTGCTTTGTTGGCCAAACAAGGGTGGAGGATCATCAAAAATCCATCCTCCCTTGTAGCTCAGATCCTAAAAGCTAAATACTTTCTGAATTCAGAGTTCTTCTCAGTCAAACCAAGAGCTAGTGATTCCTTTGTTTGGAGGAGCTTTCTCTCAGCAAGATCTGTTCTAAAGGAGGGACTTATGTGGAGACTAGGAGATGGAAAAAAAGTTAAGATTTGGCAGGATAGGTGGCTTCCATGCCCTTCCACCTACAAAGTGCAATCTCCTATTACCATCCTAACTGCTGATGCAATAATCTCTGAACTCATTAATCGAGACACAATGCAGTGGGATCTACCCCTCATTCAAGCTATTTTTTCAGAAACTAAGGCAAACTCAATCTGCAAGATGACCCTTAGCCCGTGTAGGAGCCAAGATGTACTGTCCTAGAGGTGCTCAAGCAATGGTAGATTCTCAGTGAGAAGTGCCTATCACTTACAAGGCTCCATCAAAGAAGACAGCAAGGGTCAATCCTCAAAACAACCGTGCTCTTCAAGCTTCTGGAACAGAATGTGGGGCATCCAAGCTCCTCAAGCCACCAAGGCCTTATTGTGGAGGGCTGCAAAGGAGTCCCTTGCTACGAATATGAACCTGCACAAGAGAAAGGTGGTGGAGTCTCCACTATGCCCAATCTGTCTCAGGTACCCTGAATCAGTCTCACATGCCCTCTGGACCTGTGCAGCAGCTCAAGATGTGTGGTTAAAAAGCTCAAGAAGGGTTCAGAAACTGGACATTCTAAATGGCTCCTTCAAAGCAATCCTAATGCCATTTTGGAGCCAACTGTCCAAGAGAGAACTCACAGAAGTTGCAATAACTGCAAAGGCAATTTGGCATAGGAGGAATACTTGGTTTTTTGAGAAAAAGTTTCAATCCCCTTCTCAGGTGTCAAAGCAGGTTCATGCTGAGATGGTAGCCATTGGTTCTCGGTTAGAAAGTGGGGGAAAATAGGTTAAGCACCAGGGGCACCTAGCTCTAAATGGTCTACTCCTCCACCAGCCTTCTTTAAAGCCAACTGGGATGCAGTCATTGATAACGACAGTTCTAAAGTTGGAATTGGTGTGATTGTCAGAGATTCGGAGGGCTTGGTTATTGCCTCTCTATGTTCTTCTATTACACTAAATCCTAATCCAATGCTTGGGGAAGCTGTAGCAGCTTTAAGAGCAACTATCTTGTGTGCTGAACTGGGATTAACTCAAATCATAATAGAAGGAGATGCTCTCAATGTGGTTCAGGCTGTTCAAAGTGAAGAAGAAAATTGGAACGCATTTGGAATGGTAATTAGAGATGTCAAGTCCTTATTGTCAAAGGTTCGGGAGTGGTCAATTCAACATACCCATAGGGAGTTCAATGTAATTGCCCATACTCTAGCAAAATATGCTCTGACTTGTTCAGACGATTGTATCCTTCTGGAGGACTACCCTCCATGTATCCAGCATTTACTCTAATAAAATGTATTTGATCCTTTCAAAAAGAAAAACAGAGAGTATCTATGCACTCTCGAGATTGGCCGGAACTTTTGTTCCCAAACACCTAATAAAAGTAAAAATTTACAATTTTTGTAAATGTCATTTTCCATTCCCCCCAATAACTAAACTTGTGACTGTTTCTTCTTCACCGATTTTTCTAGGAATTTTGTCTTTAGGTGTTGGTTGATGACTTAAAGATACAGTAAATGCACCATCTTGTATTTCCGTTGTTTTTTCCTTAGTCAAATTATAGAGTCAGATTTAATAAATTATAAAATTACGATTTTATCTAAGGAGAGTATAATTAATTAGGTTGTAACCCGAGCAACCCGTCCATGATTTTAGCTCAACCCAACCCTTATATATGATAGTATCAACCTGACCCGACCCAGATAATTTGGGACAATAACCATTTCCTATGCCAACACGGCCAAGGAAATTCAGTTCCAAAAAGTGTCAAAAGCAAAATGGGCCGTAATCATAAACGAGCCGTAGCATAAAGCCCATGTATATCCATTTCTAGGGCCTGTTGAGTGTGTCGAATATGCTACCATGCATCCACACCTGAAGAACTGATTTTTAAAGCAATGGGAATGGATCGGTGCCATTGGGCCGAAGGATGGTTGCACCATGCATCCCCACAACCAATGCAGAATCATAACATCTAATTATATAATATGATACAAAAAAATACAACTCTAGTTTTCGAGTTTTGGACATTATGCATTTTTGGATATGGAGTATCTAATTTTGCGAATAATGGTGAAATTATTTGAGTTTTAGACATTTCGATGTTTTATTGGTTTCGAAAATTGAGAGAAAAAAATTTTGAATAAAAATTTTACAAAACTAAAAATTTGTTTGAATTTAATGTTTTAATATAATTTTTATTTTTATATTTATAAAATTTGTATTGATTTTTATGTCTTGTTTTGAAATTTGTAAAAGTTGTATTGATTCTTATGTTTGTATAATGATTAAAAAATTATTAGATGAAAATTTTAAAAATTTGAAATTGAAAATTTTTAATTTTTTCTTTAGTAATTAAGGATATGAAAATTTTGAAATTGAAAATTATGTATTTTTTTGTAAAAAATATTTAAAGATATGAAAAAAATAAATACTTCAAAAAAAAAATTGAACTTGTCGGTCAGGATTACAGGCTGAGACATTGTTGAGTCACTCTATTATCGGTCTTGTGGTGTGATAGTCTTGGTGCCACTTATTTATCGGTCAACCCAATTTTACATTCTAGAACTAAACATATTCAACTTGATTTCCATTTTGTGAGAGATCGTGTGGCAGCCAAAACTCTTCAAGTTTCCTTCATCTATAGCAAATATCAAATTGTTGACATTCTCACCAAGTCACTCTATACATATCATTTCAATCTTTTACACTAAAGTCTCAAGGTTACTCTACTGCCGCTTGAATCGAGGGGGGCTATTAAGGCTACTACTTTGGAAGTAGTGAGTGGCTCGGCACCAAAAGTAGAGGTGGCAATATGTTACACGACCCGTTGACCCAACACGAACACGACACCATAATAGTGGGTTAGGGTTTAGTCTTAACGGGTTCAGATCAAAATGAGTTGACCCATTAAGACGCGATTGCTTAATGGGTTGATAACTGGTCAACCCGTTATGACACGTTATAACCCGTTATGACACGTTAAGAAAGTTAAAATTATAATTATACCCTTATACCTAAAAGTAAAATTGTTAGAATTTCAATATCGACATTTTTATTGTTTGGATTGTAATTTTGGACTTGTATTAGCTTTATAATTTTTATAAATATTGTGATTTTTAAATTTATATAAAATTATGTTAAATTTAATTAGGTCAAACTGATTAATTTCGGATATTTTTAACCTATTTAAATAAATTGTTTGAAACGGATCGTATTATGTCGCGTTAACCTATTTCATAATATTCATTAATAGTTTGACACGATACGACCCGTTAAATATTGTCAGGGTTTGAGATTTTGACACGATAAGTTTAACGGGTCGGGTTATGGTTGAGCTATATAATATAATATACATGCTTTAACACGACACGAATACGACCCGTTAACACAATTTGACACCCTTAACCAAAAAAAAAGAGGCAATGCACCGGATCTGTTATAAGTTCATAACAGAAATACACATGTGATTAAATGGAATAACGTGGAAATGTCTGGAAGCATATTTGTGTAACAACCTTGCTGAGTTGTACAGTGAGGATTTGATCTGAGATTTGCATTTTGTAGTGACTTGTATTATAAATACCCACAACAACATAGCACAAATGTATTGAGAAAATTTACAATAGAAATGAAAGACAGTGAGTGGGAAATTCTGTCAAGCACCTAAAGTGCTTTTACTTTTCTCTTTAATACATGACTGTGAACCCACTCCATCGTAGCATTATCTCCGAAAAGACAGGATCAGCAAAGCTACATAGGCGATAAAATGAATGCCCCAAACTACGTACAGGGATTAAAAGAAAAGAAAATAAAATGAAAATGACAAATTATTTGGAGATGGTGATCTTTCTTTCTGCAGGTACTGATAATTTATTGAGAGATTAGCTCAAGCAAAGTTTTGAAATCTTTGGAAGCAATCCCATCAGGTCCGGCAGCTTTCACTACAAGCTCTTTAAGACCTCTGATCTTCTCCCTCATACTCCTTCCATGTTGATCATGTCCCAGAACGAGCTCCAAGCTCTTGACCATTCCCTTCTTTGTAAACACCCACTACAAGAAATTTTGCATTTCCCCAAGGAGGTTATTCGTGGGGAAAAATCCATGTTTTGTGGCTAATGTTTTTTTCCCACAAATTCTACCCGTGGGTCTTTCGTGGCGTATAATTCGCCACAAATAGTTGTATTTGCCATGATGACTTTAATTGGTGGGGACTCTCTGTTTTTAACCACGACATATTCCATGTCAAAAGATTGTATTCTCGTGGGAAATATTGATGGTAATGGTACACAATTTGGTTGGTAAAAGGGATAATGCCATGACTGGAAACCGTGGCTAATGTGAAGAATTCCCATCATATGTTCTCGTGGTTAAAGGTATCACTGCCACCACACCAACTCGTGTGCAATGTAACAATATGCCACCATGGCAACTCCTGGGTAGAGCGGTTTCAACCACGAGGGTGACTCGTGGGTAAAGGAGCAAGCACCAACCAGCATGGAACAAGTCCCACCATAGCAACTTATGGGAATAGCTATTTTATTCCACCAGAGGAGATCATGGGTAAAGATGCTAAACACCACCATAGCATGCTTGTGGGTATAAGTATTAGCCACTACTCATTTGGTGAGAAATAATGTATAACTATTTTCCACTTGATCCCTTATCCATTACCCATGATAGTTTCGGTGGGAATTAGTTAACTGCCATGAGTAGGGCTTGTGGCTACTTAGTCGAATACCAGGCATAAACCGGATGGTTCCCCACAAATCTGAACCCGTAGGAACAATGTTTTTTCCATGAAGTGGCCCTGTAGGAGATGTGTATTAAATCAACCCTGCATGACTTTTTCCCCACAACCGAGTTCCATGTAAATCCCATTATTTACATGGAATGGTCCCTGTGTCATCTGCTGATCCAAACATTGTAGTCAACCTAATAGTGATTCCCACAATTATTCATGTTACCCATGATGATCGAGATAGGCAGCAAAATTAGAATAAACACTACTCACAACATACATATAACATAATTCCCATATATATATTGACAACATTCAGGCCTTAGTTCCCATATTCATTGATGGAAATGGAAATGATACATTAATGTCAACTGTAGTGGGAAGGAGAAGAGGGTCATCAGCATGATTACAACTACATACATTTACACAACCAGCTAACAATTCCTGTTCTACATGCATACACTTTCAGGTTCAACTTCCTCCAAATTAAAGTAATAAGATATTTTCATTTCCTTCATTTGTCAGATTATCGTGGTTGATCTCACCAGTTGAAATGCAACACCAGCTTATCCCTATTGCCTCTCCATGTCAGAAATTTCCCACTGTCTGCATGAAGAAGACCTGAAAATGGTGTATACATGATGTTATGATTCATCTCAAAGTCCAACTGACTACAATCTAACTTCAACAAACAATATATTTAATCCTCGTCTATCCACATATATTTATTAGTGTGATGATTGGTCATGTCCAATATTTCACCCAGGGATGTTTGAATGTAATCCCATGGTAGCTGAAAAATGTCTATATTTGCGGCCATGACATTAAGTTATCCAACAATTCAAAGCAGAAAATTGAAATATTGACAGCCAATACTTTAATTTGGAAACAATGGTCAGCTTATAGCACAGAGTGCCCAATTACCTTCTAACCAAACCTGGATACAATGAGCTACACCATCGTTATTTAAAGTTATTTAAGTACCCACCTGTTTTGTGTTGCTATAATTGACATCTTTATATTGATGATGCTTGTGTAATATGCCAAAACTGGACCTATTTAGTGAAAGTAATTTTCTTCTGCTAATAATTGATTATTACTTGTCAATCAATTCAAGTTATACTATGAAAATAACTTGAATTCTGAATTGCTTTCTAACTCAAAAGTTAGAATCTCTCATCTTTCCCTATTGATACTGTTAAAAGTTGAGTTATTTCTTTGTAATATCCCCTATGGTAATTTACAAGTGTGATCAATTCCAAATTAATGAGTAGATATGTACATTGAACATATCTCAATCTACAAAACTGTGTCAACACCTTTGCTTCAAGGAATACCATGTCCACATGTTTTGCCAATATGGTCATCTTATAACTCAAAACCCAAGTAATCAGCTTCATTTGGATCTGAAGCTGATTGCATAAATAGGAGGCAAGATGCCCAATGATGGCATTTCAGGTCCAGTAACTAAACTTTGCTACCAATCCTAACCAAACTCCTTGTACCATTAAGAGATCAGTTAATGCACGGTGAACTTATAAGCTCCCAACTCTCATCCCAACTAGGGAGTGTTGTACAGCTGAAATACTAAGGTTCTGGGCAGGATACCATCACAATCGATAATAACAAATTATTATCGATTTAGAACTGCATAACCACTTCTTCACTTTTGTTATATTTTGATCTAACTGTTTCATTTTAACTAAACAAGTTGCATTATACCCCAAATCTATTTCTATTAAACAGATTTAAAAAAAAGTTGTCAATAACTATCTACTCATTATTTCCAGCCAACTTGCATTGGTTAATCCAATAACTTCTCAAAAATTAGTCTGCTCCCACCTTTATCTTTTCCAGCTAATTACTCTTTCATCCCCTAAACAACAACCAAATCAGTTAAAGTTTTAAACAAACATGTGGTCTACCCTGATGATACAATAACAACATCATCACATAATTGTCTTATCAGCATAATCACATTGAATATACCAAAGAATATATGAGGTGGGTATTATTTACCGTCACAGTGTGTGGAACTAGTCCCTATCAGTTATTCTGTTCACAAGATCAGCATGGTTGCCTTTCTGATAAACCTCTGAAATGCCTTCTGTGCATGATTTAAACTGGTGCCATCACAGTTATATGCACCCTGCTCTAACACCAAAGAATGCAGATCCAATAAAATGCAATCTGAATTTTTCCCTGCATGACAAAAATATTGTGTATTATATTATGTACCTACTCAGGTAATAGGTTTATACACCAGCATTCCATTTATAACTACTTCTCAACTATAATTCAATTGGATACTCACTCAAAAGCTACAACAGATTTCCAAATCCTCTTTGACCACCAAACAGAAATTGCAACCACTTGACTGATATTATACCCGGTTATAATATTCCCAAAATAAAATCTGGCGCCACTTACATCCTACAACCCAAAACCCTTTTTCAAAAAAACATGACCTAATAACCTGCCCACCACTCCTAGTGCATCAATACTTTCCACTTTTTACCAGTTGCCATTTCCAATAGTGGGAACAAAAAACACAAAAAGTCCCATGACCTTCTTCAAAAAATTTTAATATTTAGTTGAGATGTTATGCATCTCGTTGAGTCTCTTCTTGAGACTCCCTACTTGACCCCAACTGTGATGACATGGCCATGATTTGTTTGTCATGCTCAGAAAACTGTTTGCGCAGCTCAGCCATATCACCCATAATTGCTTCTAGTTTACTCTTATACAAGTCTGCACATTCCTTGTTCCTTTCATTCTCTTCAGCCATACGTTTAAATGCCTTGTTATTTCTCAATAACGGGGAGGGCTCAGGTATGACTGAGTGCCCCAGGCCAATTGCATAGCCAGATTTGAACCCCAACACCTCCTTGAACACATCACCTGCAATCTCCTCAACATCCTCTTCAGTTTCTTTCTCATTCAACCTCTCTAGCATCAGATTCTGAAATGACAAAGAAATGCATTTCTCAGTTAACATAACAATAAGAAAAGTAACACCATTATGTAATTAAAAAATCAGTTACAGTGGAACTAACTCACATAGTTGTGTTCACTTGCTACATTGATCAATTTGCCCTTCTTATTTGACCAGTGTGTTTCTTTGTAAAATTCAATCATGTTCCTTGGCTCCTCACCCTTGAAATAAAATGATACTTAATTAACTCTCAACAACTTCAACTCAAAACTGTTAACACGCTATCCAAGATGTGACGTCTTACCCTCTCTTCCATCAGCCTAACAAAAGATTTTCTCCCACTTGTATGTCTAACCTTCTGCTTTTTCCTATTATTGCTATTCCTACGAGACTGCTCCTGAAAGAAAGTTCAATTTAAACATTGTTATTCTGCTACCCTTATGTACTCAATGGACTGAATGTATGACTATTATACACTCAGTGGTTTTGGAGCCAAAAACAGCAATATATGCTGTTGTCATAGCCAAAAACATTAATTCCCATTTGACATTCAGGATTAAACACTAGTGCCCAATTACCTTGAATTTGGGGCTGGCCCACATTTGACATAGCCACTCCCATACATGTGGCTCCACCCATTCCTTCCGACCAGCTAATGCCTCCTCATGCGAAGCAAATTTCTTGTAGTGCTTGTGTAATTCATAGTGGTAAGCGTTGTACCTATCAGCTAGTGTGTTGACTACAGCTTCGCGATGGTTGTCTCTACTCCAATCCAACACGAAATCAGCCTGCTTGGAAATATTGTATCATTAAACATCAAATTTGTCATTCTCAAATACAACCTTTTGAAATCATTAATATCAACCAATTGGCATATGGCAAATGACCCTTACTTTAACACGATTGATGAGCTCGTGCTTCTCCTTGTCATCTACCTCACGCCAACTTGCATGTCTCATATCCGCATGTACTCTTATAATCCAGCTCACCCGACTGGTGAATATTGTCGCATTTTCACATGATGGGCCTCTATGCCCATCCTTTATAATTAAAGGTATCTTACCAATCTTTCGTAACCTTTCAAATGTTGTACCCTTAGCTGGGCCGCGGCCTCGTTTTTTTATGGCTTGAACTGTAAGCACCAAGTTAATAAAGCTGTTAGTTAATGTAAAATAAAAAAATACCAAATTTGAATAGCTGAGAGTTTATGTACAGATACATATCCAGTTATTATATGACATGTAACAACCAAACCTGTGGTGTTATCCCCCTCATTTACTTCATGTTGATCAGTTTGGATGGACTCCTCAACCCCCCTGCTGGTACTGCTTCCAGTGAGGCATCAAGCCTTTGATCCTCCTCATCTCTTAAGCTCCTTGTCGGAGCCACCAATTCTGGATTATTCAACCCTTCTGTTGGTACTGCATGGGCTGAGGCATTAATAATGGGATTGACGTAATCTCTTAGTCTCCTTGTTGGAGGCACCAATTCTGGAGCTTCATCAGGTTGGCTTGATGCTATGAGTGGACGTCCATGTCTAAGTCTTCCCCTCCGGCCTCTTTTTACAGATGTCACCATTACTGCCTACTATGTATATTCCCATATTAGTGATACAGCAATCACTTTGTTTATATTTATCCAGGTTTTCATAACAATTTCAGTCACCACCATATTCATGATTGTAACTTTTTCCTAACTTCATCTACTCCTAATACCCCACCATTAATTGTTCCAAGTATGTAAGGATGTTTGAATGTGCCTGGAAACATGCTGCAGTTCCTCATAGACGTACAAAATACAATGCACCTAAGTGCCTACCAGTTTTTTTCTTGCTAAATGAATAAAACTGTTAGGGAATTGAAAGATATTGTCTGCAACAAAGGGAAATACTTTCCCACCAACTTTCCCTAACAAATATCTATCATCTATTCTGGATAATTTTGATAATGGACTATGAGGAATTTCCCTCATAGTCCAGAAATGTTTACTCATCAGTGGTTCCATCTTATCACTTTAAACATAGTTAACACATTGCAGTCAAAGGAATATCAACCCTGGGTCAACATTAAACATGTTGACCCAGTGCTAATCACTATCCTCCAAGTGAAATAGCAGGAAGTTACAACTCCACATCATTGAATTTCTGTATTAATGTCTCCTTTTAAGTTGTTTGCAGCAAAAAAGAACTTAAGCTTTTTTGCCAACATACATTTTCTGGACTTCACTATTATGCTTCAACAAATATTACGCTCTTTAAATGGACTGATTTCTCAACACCTCACCACTTGTTCTGCTGCTACTGTGCTTTCCTCACTATTCTTACCAACATGCTTCATAGTTGTATCCCCCTCACCACTAGGACAACAACCACAACAACCCATGTCCATTTTTTTCATATATGTTCTCAAATATGAACCCTTATATGCAAACCCATGTATCTATTCTTTTGGGCTCAATATCGATCCTGGTTCCTACCAAATATGACAAGTCTGGACTGAAACACACCACTTTCATGTATTCTGTTCAAGGGGATATGCTGACTTTTAACTTCAATATCAGATCATTATGAACATTATATGTCCCACAGAAAAACCATCACATATGTATGACTTTGTATAAAGGTGAAAGTAAAGATGTGCCAGCAGATGGGTTAAAGAAGGGTTTACCTTATCTTGCCTCTGTTGGTTAGTTTGGCAACGAAGTGGTGAGCTGTGTGGTGACTTTGGAAAGGTGAGCTTTCCTTCACCTGCTATGTGAGTGATAGAATCCTGTGAGGGACTTGCAGATGACTATAACCCAACTCCACCAGGGATTATTTCCTCATCCTTCTGGAACCAGAGCTACTTGTCTCACAATCACTCTTCCCTTTGGTAGCCACACGCAAATGATGTGTACATGGCTATACCTTTTGTCACTTCATGCTCAGAGACTGGCGCGAGGTCAGTCCTGCAGTCCAAAGTTAAAATCCCGCCAGTGGAAATTTGGGATTTCCTTTCCCACGTACGGTGTTCCTCGGCCATTTAACTATTTTACATCCAAGCTGTATCTCATATTATAATATATAACTGATGTATTTTAATAGGGCTGGCCCAGCAATAAGTGATTGGCATTAAACTGTAGTGGTCACGGATATACTTTGTTCAAATTTAACCTGCCAATGTATGCTACACATGTATAGGGCTGCTTGAGAACATGCTATATGGCAACTAAATAATAAACATTTTAACCTAGAATTATTATATCCTACTGTAATTTCGTGAATAACCTTCTCACATTGACACATTTGTGTCTGAATATTTAACATACACATTTGTGTCCGAATATTTAAACACGTTTGCACCACATACTAGAACCTTTAATCAGTCCAGAAATACCCCTAAGAAAGATCGTGCCTATTGTACACATTGCAAAATTTCTGGTCACACATTTGAAACCTGCTTTAAAGCTGGAAATGCAGAGAACCCTATTTGTTCTCACTGTAATTTGTCTGGTCACACCATGGAGAGGTGCTACAAATTGCATGGTTACCCACCGGGTCATAAGTTCTTCACCAAAAGCACCAATTCCGCTGCTCTTGCTACACAAACTACCTTGTCACATGCTTCTGACCTGGATAAGACTAGTGATGGAAGAGTGGGTTTAACTCAAGCCCAGTATCAGCAACTACTAGCTCTGCTTCAGCCAAGGGATTCTTTCGCTACTGCTCAACCTCCTTCACACCCAATTCAGTCCAATCTTGCATCTGCCAATCTGCCCAACCCACAACCCAACCTCTCTGGTATTTCTCTTTGCCTCTCTACATGCACACACGTTCCATTTCACACCACAAATATTCCCTGGATCATTGACACAGGTGCAACAGACCACATGGTCTGCTGTACCTCCCTACTCACTACTATCACTGCTCATGTTAATTATTCTGTTAAAATGCCAAATGGCACTGAGGCCTCTGTCACTCACATTGGCTCTGTCCAACTCACTCCATCAATTTGTCTCCATGACATTTTCTGCATACCATCTTTTCAATTTAATTTAATTTCTGCAAAAAAACTGGCCACTGCTCTCACTTGTTGTCTAGTTTTCTTGTCTGATTGTTGCCTTATTCAGGACCTTTTATCTTGGACAACGATTGGGAAGGGTGAAGTACGGAGTGGCCTTTATCACTTCTTGAGCACTGAGGTGTCTCCCTCCACTTTAACCAATAAACTTTCAACCTTGTCCACTGCTCCATTCACTGGTTCAACTTCTATTTTACCCAATACAGATGTTTCTGACCTATGGCATTGTCGCCTAGGCCATCCTTCTTTTCCATGTATTAATCTAATTACAGATCCTATTGTAAAGAAAGATGTTTCATCTATTAATACAAAACCTTGTTGCATTTGTCCATTGGCTAAACTCCATCGATTGCCGTTTCCTCACAGCCAACATAAGACATCTAAACCTTTTGAAATGATACACTGTGACCTATGGGGGCCTTGCTCAACCATTGCATATGATGGTTTCAAATTTTTTCTAACCATAATTGATGACTACACAAGAAGTACTTGGTTGTATCTTCTCCACAATAAATCTGAAACCAGAAACTGCATTACTTCCTTTTCTAACTTAGTTGAAAATCAATTTAACCACAAAATCAAAGTTTTACGAAGTGACAATGGAAGTGAATTTCAAATGACAGATTTTTTTAACACTAAAGGCATCATACATCAAAGAAGTTGTGTGGCCACCCCACAACAAAATGGTATTGTGGAATGAAAACACCAACACTTACTTAATGTCGCTCGAGCATTGAAAATACAAGCGGGTCTTCCTCTTGAATATTGGAGTGATTGTGTTTTGACAGCCACTTACTTAATCAATCGAACCCCCACTCCCCTTCTTCAAAACAAAACCCCTTATGAACTTTTATTCAATTCCAAACCAGTGTATGCACACATGAAAATTTTTGGTTCACTTTGTTTTGCAACCACACTTCCTCATGGGAGAAAAAAATTTGAACCCCGAGGTCGCATGTGTATCTTTCTTGGCTATCCCTTTGGCATCAAGGGATATAAACTTCTTGACCTTCACACCAACTCAACCTTCATATCTCGGGATGTTGTCTTCCATGAGACAATATTTCCCTTTCACTCTCTTCCTTCCAATTCTTCCCCATCCTCACAAAATGACCTAGTTTTTACTAAACCGCTTCCAGACCTCCTTGACTTTCCCCAAACAGCCCCTCAAATTTCTCCTTTACCCTCCCAAAATAATTCTGGACAGCTCACTTTGTCCCTAGACAACACGTCATCTCACATTTCTCCCTCTTCTTCTTCCACACACCCTTCTCCACCTTCCTCCTCTCAACTCCCCCTCCGCAGGTCATCTCGAGTAAGGAAAGCCCCTCAATACCTTCAACAATTTCACTGTCAACAGGCATCACTCCCTGCTTCCCCACCATTGCTGTCCAAGCTTAAAGACACTGTTTAAGGTAACAATTATTCCCTCTCTCACTATCTCACTTACCAGAAATTTTCTCCCTCATTTACTGCTTTGTCTACTTCAATTTCCTCTATTTCTGACCCACAAACAAACAAGCAAGCCCTTAAGGACCCTGGCTGGTGTGAAGCTATGAATTCTGAACTGCAAGCTTTAGAACAGAATCACACTTGGATCATCACTGATCTTCCTCCTGGCAAAGAAGCCATTGACTGTAAATACGTGTACAAGACAAAATTCAATTCTGATGGGACTATTGAAAGGTTGAAAGCTATACTTGTCGCCAAAGGTTTCACCCAACAAGAGGGTATTGACTACACGGAGACTTTTTCTCCTGTTGTTAAATTAGTCACTATTCGGGTCGTACTTTCAGTGGCAGCTATTAAAGGATGGTTCATCCATCAATTTGATGTCCACAACGCATTTCTTCATGGTGATTTGGATGAGGAGATCTATATGCGTAAACCTCCTGGATACACCAAAGGAGAACCTCACCAAGTGTGCAAATTGCTTAAGAGTCTATATGGCCTTAAGCAAGCTTCAAGACAATGGTATTCCAAATTCTCTTCATCTCTTATTACTTTTGGGTTTCATCAATCTAAGGCTGATTATAGCCTCTTCACTAAGTTGGAGGGCAACTCATTTACTGCATTGCTGGTATATGTTGACGATATTATTGTGGCTGGAAATTGTTCTGCCTCTATTGCTTCTCTCAAAACTTTCCTCAATACTCATTTCAAAATTAAAGACCTTGGTTCTTTGCGCTATTTCCTTGGCTTGGAGGTTGCCCATTCATCTAAAGGCATCCATTTATGTCAAAGAAAATACGCGCTGGATATTTTAGCTGACTCGGGTACACTTGGGAGCAAGCCTCTCCAATTACCTCTTGACCAGAATTTTAAAGTCAGCAAAGCTACTAGTGTTCCTCTAGCTGATCCAAGTCCATACCGTCGTCTCATTGGCCGTTTATTGTACTTAACAATCACTAGGCCCGACATATGTTTTGCTGTTCAGCTCTTGAGTCAATTTATGGATCATCCTACCTCTACACATATGGCCACTGCACACAAGGTATTGAGATACATCAAAGCTGCCCCCGGCCAAGGCATTTTATTGTCCTCCTCTTCTCATCTTCAACTCAAGGCTTTTTGTGACTCTGATTGGGCTTCTTGCCCCGACACTCGTCGCTCAGTCACCGGTTATTGCATCTTTCTTGGTCACTCTTTGATTTCTTGGAAAACAAAGAAGCAATCAGTAGTTTCTCGCTCTTCAGTTGAAGCCGAGTACCGTTCCATGGCCTCTACTTGTTGTGAACTTACATGGTTGCGATATTTACTCACTGATCTCCAGATTTCTCACCCTCAATCTGCCTTACTTCATTGTGACAACCAGGCAGCCTTACACATAGCTGCAAATCCAGTTTTTCATGAAAGAACTAAACACATTGAACTAGATTGTCACCTAGTTCAGGACAAGATTCAAGAAGGCAGCATCACAACTTCTCATGTTCCTTCTCACAGCCAGCTCGCAGATATGTTTACTAAAGCTCTACCTTCTTTTCTTCTCAAGTCACATTTGTCCAAGATGGGAATAGTCAACCTCTATTCTCCATCTTGCGGGGGGCTATTACATAATAAAGAGCATCCTACATGTCGTTCTTCAGCAGCTACATGCAGTTTGGATAAAGGATAGTTAATTGTTTTATTTTGATTATTTACATTTTATACTATTATTTCATTCTTGGTAATATATATTTGTAATTAGCAGATTCTGTTAGAGCACAGTGCCTATATTAGTTGGATGTATTCTGTAAATTAGAATCACGCGAAATACATGAGATTTCCTTCAGACTTAGCCCTGCAACCCGTCTTCTTCCTTTGTTTATTTTTGATACCTTACATGTTTGGCCATTTAAATTAATATCAGACTCAATGTGTATGAAAAATTCAATTTCTGCAAGACTATATCAGCCCAATCAAATATATCAATCCATCAACAATTCCAGGACCAGAAATTATGTGAGCATTGACTATATCAACCCAATCCGATATATGAAAGATGCCTCTAGAATATTAAAACTCACGTAAATAAATATATATTTGAGAGAATGTGGTTGGGGGGAGGGGGGGGGCGCTGAACATCTCTGGGCTGGAAATAGATGAAGGGGAAATATCCAGCTACAAGACCGACACAAAACTCAATCCCAAAACCAGAAAAACCGAATATGGTAGGTACCGAAGAAACCCATCTCAATTCTCCGTCCAAAAGCCAAACAACTTTGTTTCTAACAAAGTTGAATGCTATCACTTACTTGCTTTAGGAACACTAACCAAAATACTGAATGATTCACATACATTCACTTAGAGAATCAAAGAAAACCCCATTCGTGCGCGAATCTCGCAACAATCCCAAACCCATCTTCACTGTCGACTCTCCGTATATTCTTCTAATTTAACAAATTAAAAACATAACCTTATGAGTGGAAATTTAAACCCAAAAAACGAAAGCCAAATGAATCAATTAGTGAGAAATCAATTTCAGCTACAGCAATTCCTGTTGACAATCGATCTGAAAACAGAGAAACAGAACCAGATGTGAAAATTAAGCCAGCAATTTTCACATGTAGTTAAAGACACTGACCCTTAGCAAATAAAGCATACAGATCAATAAAGTATGAGAGAGGAAACCTATACACTGCTTTTCGAGTCACCATTTAACAGTCAAACCCTCATCTTCCTAACTCGACAGATCCACTTCAGTCTTCTTCCACTTCGTGTCTTCTCTGTTCCTTGCCCCCCCCCCCCCCCCCCATCGCCTACTTTCATGAGAGATAACACAAAAAAAATCATATTCAACAAGTTCCATACACAATAAGGAGACCCAGTTCACCGAAACACCAGATCTACCCAAATTTACATTCATTGTTCACAGATCGGGAGAGAGACTTACCGCAAGGTCACCGGCGAGACAAACATGGCAGCAAGACAGAGAGATGACGGCCGAAGCTTGAATACAGAGACTGTTTCATGATTTCGAGATTCACCTGAGAGAGAGATGTCTGAGTATAGAGAGAGATTGCCTCAGAAATTCGTAGGCTACGGCTTGGGAGTTGAGAGAGAGAGAGAGAGAGAGAGAGAGAGAGAGAGAGAGAGAGAGAGAGAGAGAGAGAGAGAGAGAGAGAGAGAGGCGAGGGGGGAGGCAGAAACCCTAAAGATCTTTGTGAAAGTACATATAAGAGCATCTACATCTCATTCCTTATCTCCATCCCTATAATTTAACTCAAAATCACCTTTCCTCAAATTTTTCTCTAAATTTTATTCATCTTTTAAAAACCTCCTACATCCCATTCCCCATCCCTATCTCTATTCTATTAAATATTTTTTTTATTCTTTTTTATTACTTTTTTCTTTCACTTCTATTTACAAATTTAACTACTCAATATTTTTTCTTATTTTTTGAACTATTACTCTAGTGAATATTTTAAACAAAAATTTAAATTATTTTTTTGTGAATATGAGAATATTTTTAAAATTAATTTTTTTATATTTTCGTAATTAATTAAATTATTTTTAAAACTATTATTTAAAACTATAATAAATATGAGTATGAGAGAAGTGTAGATGATTGAAAAATTATTTATTTGATATATTAGAATAAAATATTGATAAAAATATTTTATCAAATATTGATAAAATATTTGATATGAGTATGGGGACTTACTGTTTAGTCCCTAAACCTTTTCCCTAAAATAGGGATCCGGATGTGGGGGACATTTTGATCAAAACCCCAAAATAAACCCCAAATTATGGGGAATATGGTGCTTTGGGGAACCGGATGGGGATGCTCTAAAACCGGGCACCGGGTATAAAATCTGATACCCGTGTTTTAATATCCGGCCCGGACCGTATAGGTCTGGGTTTTGTCATGTGGGTTTCGGCTCGCATCAAATCTGGGCCGAAATCCATAACCGGAATCTGGTTATCCGGATTTCGGATCGGGCCGGAAAAAAATCCGGCTCGGATGAACAGCCCTAGTTGAGTGGCATCATCCAGCTTCCCATAATGTTAAAACTGGCAGTTAATTGGATTGAGGGCAGAACAAGTTCAACAACAACCGTTGGTCTATTTCAGGTGGTTGAGGATGTTTATGTTGATAGTTTATGTTTTTGTTAAGAATGTAAATGTAACTATTAATAACTATTAATGATTCATTATATATATATATAATGGTTATCATTACTGTTCAATTATTGTGTAAAAAGTATGTGAAGATGTAATTTTGGACAATGGTAAAAAATCAGACCCAACACCATGGTACATGCCACTCAAATAAAATAGTATATTGATCAAAATTTTGAATTCCATTCCGTAAATCACTTTGACTTGGATACTAGAATGTAATATTTCAGTATCGATACATACCAGCATATATACCACTTCCATATTATAAAATTTTACATATATATTTCATATTTATAAAAAAGAAATAGTAATCATCAAATAAATATAATTTTATATGTCAAATAATATAAGTCTTTGAATCACTTTATTTCCTGAAAATTTAGAAATTTTAAAAATGTATATTCCTTAATTTACTTAATATAAGAAGCGAGAACTCAACCAACTACCCGCCACCATTAAAAACAAAAGAAATAAAAGCAAGTTTGCCTTTGAAGGAAGAAAAATGATATTTGAATTATAAAATGCGTAAGTGTAGCATAATATTTTTGAAAATAATGAGTAAATATGAGACTCACATGAAAAAAAATTAATTTTTTAATAGTAGATTTTACTATTTTTCAAAAGAAGTGTATTGTATTTGTACAACCCATAATTATATCTAGCATTAGTATATAAACTTAAAGTGTATAAATTTAAAAAATAGAATATATTATTAAAAAATATATATTTTTGTATATAAATCTTAAGTTTATTCAATTTTTTAAATCTACAAATATTTGTTCTCTCTTCTTCTTCTTCTTCTTTTTTTTTTTTTTTTTTTTTTTTTTTTGCAAAATGAGAGATAAGAGTAATCGACGTAGCAACCTTCCCTAAATGTGACTATAGAAACCTCTTTCTAATGTGGAATGTCCATTTAAACCATATAGCTACTATCCAAAGAGGAGCTTATATAACCCCGAGTGATTTAGCATATCCTTCCATCCAAACTCAGGTACTCTAGGGTCCTTCTCTCTCTCTTTCTTTTTAGAGTCTGAGGCAGAGTAAGGTTTTAGTCCCCTTGCCAGTGCAGGGTGGTTTTGTCTCTTTTGTCGAGAGCCTGGCCTTTTTCCAGTTTCTGACCCTCATTGGTTCCAATCCATGATGGAGGAAGAAAACCTTGCAAACAGATGGGAAAGATTGAATTTGTCTACAACAGAAAGTGAAGTACTAAAAGTCCCTTCTCCTAGGTCTAAGGAGGATGACTTATGTAGAAAACATTGCATTGTTGGAGGAGTCCTAATCAAGAAAGGTATAAATAGCGAAGCATTCAAAGTAACAATGTCGCAAGTATGGAGACTGGAGGGATGGGTAAAGTTCAAAGAATTGGGGGAAGACAAATTCTTAATCGAATTTCAGTTTCTTGGTGATAAAGAAAAATTTTTAGGGGGAAGCCGTTGGTTCTTTAATAGAAATCTTGTGTCCTTTTTAGAAATTGATGAGGATGATTCTTTAAATCCCATTCGTTTTCAATTTGAACCATTTTGGGTCCAAGTCAAGGTTTTGAATTTCGTTCCGTTCCGGCCGGATTGGCCGAAATTTGCCGTCCCGGTATAGTGTCCGGTACACTCTACCACCCCATTCCGTTTTGCTTCAAACTCTGGTCAATTCGGTCCCGTTTCGGCCATTCCAGTCATTTCGGCCGAAATTGAGCATTTCGGTTTCCATTCTGTTTCAGACAGTTTTTGTAATTTTCTTATACTTAGATGGCATTTTTATAAATTTTAAATCCAAATGGTATTTAATTCATTCTAAAATATAAAATATATTTATATGATTTTAAATATATCCCCTCATTCTCTATTTTTAAAGTATTATTATTTTTAATAATTTATCTATTCTTTAATTTTTTTTTCTTTATTTTTGTGTCTTAACTCAAGTTTGTGATTTTTTTTCAATAAATCTTCAATTGTTCTATATATATACACATATATATATATAGAACCAATTGCCATAGGGGGCAATAACAGATGAAGTGGGTAGGCACTTGGGTTCCTCGGTTGGCCGTGTCATTAGAGTGGATGCTGACTCTGATGGTGTTGCATGGGGGAAATGTATGCGGATAAGAGTTGCAGTGGATTTACATAAACCTCTTTTACGTGGAAAATGGGTGGAACTGAATAACCGTAAACACTGGATCTCTATAAAGTATGAAAGGTTACAAGCGTTCTGTTTTCATTGTGGTATTATTGCTCCAACAGCGGGGTCCTACACATGGCAATGATCCTAAGCCTTTGCAATTTGGCCCATAGCTCTGAGCGCAACCAATGAACTGTAAGATTTTGTATGCTCGACAATATGGTGGTACATCTGGTGGTCTGAACCAACAGCAGAGACAACAATCTGAATCTTCTAGTGGTAATGATAAGGAAACCACTTACGGTAAGAAAGAGGGTGAGGAAGAAGTCATGGCCACTTTTGAGGACTCAACTCAAACATTTTAGATAAGGAAAATAGCACTAAAAATGGGAATCAATCTAAGGAGGGGTTTGGTCATTCTAATTTTGGAAACTCATTAAAGACAGAATCTCCGATTGCACCTGTGCTGGAGGTATTTACTGTCAACTGTCAACCCTCTAATCTATTAAATTCCAATGATAATAAAGAATATACTGCAAATGAAATGTCATGTGCTATTGATGTTGAACCACCACCATTTATGGAAAGAGCAACAACAAGATATGTCTAATATAGATATGGTTATGCCTAGTAATACTAGTGTTATGACCAGGCAGAAAGGGGCCACCTGGAATAGGAAGGCTAGGGAGGTATTTCACTCTATCCCTATGGACACGGCCTCAAAAAGCAGGGGGAATAAGAAAAGAGGTTTGAATAATCAGCTGGAATTGCCAATAAAAATGAAGAAATCAAAAGGTAATCAAGACTTAAATGTAAACAGTTACAAAACTGAATTGGTGGAGGCTGCTATACAGCCCCACCAACAACAATGATAGGCCTTAGTTGGAACTGTAGGGGGATTGGGAACTCTCGTACAGTTCGAGAATTAAACCTCTTAGTGAGGACAAAGTGGCTCGAATTTATATTCTTAATGGAAACAAAGTGTGGAAGAAAAAGGGTGGAGGAGGTGAGGAACAAACTAGGATTTGATTGCAGTTTTGTGGTGGAAAGCAGAGGTCTTAGTGGAGGTTTAGCTTTTATATGGAAGGGCAATATGGATTTCAGATTAGAGAATTATTCTCAAAACCATATTTCGATGACTTTCACTCAATAGGAGAATATGCAGCAGATATTGCTCACTGGCTTCTATGGATTTCCTAAAACAGTAAAACGAGGGGATAGTTAGAATTTGATGAAGATGATCAAACCTAAGGAGAACAAACCATGGCTATGCTTCAGAGATTTCAATAAAATCGTGCATCACCATGAAAAAGTAGGAGCAGCCAGTTGACCATACTTTCAAATGGAAGATTTCAGAACTGCTATGGACTGGTGTGGCCTAAGTGACCTAGGTGACCTAGGTTATGAAGGCTCAAAATTTACCTGGTGCAATAATAGAGAGGGAATCCAGTTCACCAAAGAAAGATTGGATTGAGTCCTTGGAAACTTTCTGTGGACTAGTCTGTTTTGTGAGTGCAGCATTAGTGCTCTAGCAGCCCAAACTTCTGACCACTGCCCCTTATTGATTAATGCAAGAAGAAGAGGTAGGAGGGGGCCTTTCATAGAGACTAAAAGTGAGAAGATTTTCATATCTGAGGCAAGCTGGCACCTTCATGAAGCCTGCAACAGCATCATTAACTCTAGTTGGTCTTGTCAGGATACTCAACAGGGTTTTAAGGTTACTTCAGTCATGAGGAAGCTTAATAGATGCAAGAATTCTTTAAAACATTGGAGCTCAACTCTTTGGAAAAAACGTAGGGACATGAGAACTCAATTGAACCAACTTTCTAAGATGCAAGACTTAAACACTGGTTCAAATTCAGTAGCTATTAAGGCCCTAAAGAAGGATATTGACAAAGCTCTTGAGGAAGAGAATTTGAAATGGAAGCAGAGGGCAAAACAGGCGTGGCTTAAAGATGGTGACAGAAATTCTAAGTACTTTCATAGGTGTGCTAGTTAGAGGAGGAAAATAATGGAATTCAAAAGCTTGTAAAGGCTGATGGCAATGCAACTACTGATTTGGGAGAAATTTCTGCCTTATTTTCCCAGTATTTCCAAGAGCTCTTTACCTTCTCAAATCCAAGTGGTATGGATGCTTGCTTGGGTCATGTCCATCATCGAGTGGATAGAGAGAAGAACTCCAATCTTTCCAAACAATTTACAACTGAAAAGGTAAAGGCTGCACTGTTTCAAATGAATCCTATGAGTTCTCCTGGTCCAGATGGTTTCCCTGCTTTCTTTTACCAATCTCATTGGGAAGTTGTAGGAGATGATGTTACTAATGCAGTTATGGAAGTCTTAAATGGAGGTGGTGAGATTGCTCCTAATAATAATACCTTCATTGTTTTAATACCAAAAGTCAAAAATCCTCAAACAGTTCTGGACTTTAGGCCTATTTCTCTCTGCAATGTCATTTATAAAGTGGTTTCAAAAGTTCTTTCTAATAGACTGAAGGAGATCCTTCCTCTTATTATTGTCCCCACACAAAGTGCTTTTATTCCCGGGAGGATGATCCTTGATAATGTCATTGTAGCCTTGAAACATTTCACTCTATGTCCACTAAAGGCAAAGGGCAACAAGGCTACATGGCCATCAAGCTAGACATGAGCAAGGCCTATGATAGGGTGGAATAGGAGTTTTTGAGGAAGGTCATGGCAAAAATGGGGTTCAACAATAGGTGGATAAATCTGGTTATGCAATGTGTCTCTACTGTCTCCTACTCTATCCTTGTTAATGGAAATACTCAAGGCAACTTTAGTCCATCAAGAGGGATTAGACAGGGGGATCCCCTCTCTCCCTACTTATTCATATTGGTAGCTGAGGTGTTAAGGAGCTTATTGAACCATGCTGAAGTTGCCAAACTAACTCATGGGTTTTCAATTTGCAAGGGGAAGCTTAGCATCAACCATTTAGTTTTTGCAAATGACGGCTTGCTTTTCTGTCGAGCAAATGCAAGGGAGTGGTCCTCTATCCATGTTTTGTTAAACTTCTATGAAGAAGCCTTAGGCCAGAAGCTTAATAAGACAAAAACTTCTATTTTCTTCAGCCCAAATACAAGATCAGCAACTAAAGAATGCATCTTGAGTCTTGCAAGTACTGGATCCTCATCTTGTTATGAAAAGTACTTGGATTACCAGCACTTATAGGTAGATCCAAAAATGCTGCCTTCAAGGGTATCATCGATAGAATCAGAGCAAAATTAGACAACTGGAAGAATAAGTTTCTTTCTCAAGCAGGTAAAGAAATACTCCTCAAGACTGTGATACAAGCCCTCCCTACTTATTGCATGGGGGTCTTTAAACTTCCTAAGTCCTTATTAAGTGATATTAATAAAGTTATGCATAACTTTTGGTGGGGCCAGCTACACATTGAAAACAAGGTGCACTGGGTGTCTTGGGGACAGATGGGAAGATCGAAAGCTACAGGAGGGCTGGGTTTTTGAGACCTTGAGAGTTTTAACTTGGCTTTGTTGGCAGAGCAATGGTGGAGGCTTATTCAATATCCTAACTCTCTAGCTGCTCAAGTCCTTAGAATGAAATATTATCCAGAACTTGATTTCTTCCAAGCCAAGGTGGGAGCTAGACCATCTTTCATCTGGAGGAGTTTTTGTGCTACAAAAGGACTACTTGAAAAAGGCTCATTATGGCGTATTGGAAATGGTCAAAAAACCAGAATATGGAAGGACAGATGACTGCCCCAACCTACTAGTTACATGGTTCAATCTCCAGTACACATTCTACAGGAAGATGATAAAGTTGCAAAACTGATAAACAATGAGACTAAGCAATGGGATAGAGGCTTGATTACAGATGCTCTTGGCTCTGATATAGCTGCAGTGATTCAGAGAATTCCCATTAGCTCTTCGGGTGCTGAAGATAGACTAATATGGCTGGGCACCAAAGATGGTTCATTCACTGTTAAGAGTGCCTATCATATGCAGAAAGAGTCTCTTGAACTGTTCAGGGGACAATCATCCAGAGGGACACAAAAGCTAGAGAAATTGGACTGAATGTTGGAAGCTGCAAGTTCCTAATGCTACTAAGACCTTCCTTTGGCGATCATGTCTTGAATCACTTCCCACCATGCTCAACTTTTTCAAGAAAAAGATAGTGGATTCTCTTATCTGTCCTATTTGTTACAGGGAAGAGGAATCTACCACTCATGCTCTATGGAGTTGAAGTTATACTATGGATGTTTGGAGTCAAGGTCATATAGTTTTCCAAAAAAGCTCTCTGAGGGAAGTCAATTTTAAAGAGCTATATGAGCACCTCATTATCTAATGTGATCAGAAATTACTGGACCTGTTTTCAGTTATTGCTAGGAGCATATGGTTAAAGAAGAAACAAGCTACTCTTTGTGGGGTCTTTCTTGCACCCAAATCTGGTTTTGAAACATGCATCTCAATCCCTGGAAGATTACAAGGCTGCTCAAGTTAAAAAAATGGTTACAACTCAGGTGGCCTTTATTCATCCTTCAGTGTGGGTTCCTCCTCCAACAGAATTTATTAAAATCAACTGGGATGCTGCTGTGGATGTGCCTCAAGCTAGAATTGGCATTGGTCTGGTGGCCCGAGACCATGAAGGTACTGTTTTGGTTGCCAAGAAGCTCTCTATCTCCAGCATTACTGAACCTATTTTGGCTGAGCCTTAGGAGCTTTTCATGCGGCTACCTTGGCAAAGGAATTGGAGTTGAATTCTATTATCTTAGAAGGTGATGCACTCCAGATTGTAAATGGAATCAACCTCCATGTTGAAAGATGGGGATAGAGTGGGTATGATTTTGTTAGATACTAAGTTGTTGCTCTCTAGTTTGAATCAATGGAAAGTAGTTTTTGTTAAGAGAAGTGGCAATCATTTTGCTCACAATCTAGCTAAGGAATCCTTAGAACTAGCTGAGAATTCGATTGAATTGGTCTATCGACCACATTATAATCGTGTTCCATCATTCCCTTGAATAATATGAAAGTATGATGTTTTATTTCAAAAATAAAAAAAGGAGCTTATTACCACGTCATCCCAAAATATTTCTTTGATCCAAGACCAATCCTTTTAACTCAAATATCATGCTTTATTATAATAAATAATTTCAATTTATGTCCAAATCCCGACTTTAAAGTCAGGATAGTGGCCGGGTAGTTTTTGATTATTATTTAAGCGTTGTTCAAATATCTTATTCAAATTAATGTTTGTCTCCGGACTATTTCCCGCGACTTTATACATTTGGAAGGTGAGATGAAAGGAATAAAATATTATTTTTTAATATTATTATTATTTTAAATTTTTAAAAAATTAAATAAAAATTTAAAAAAAATCAAATTTTTTATTATATTTTTTATAAAAAATTTAAAAAAATTATAATTATAAATATAAAATAAGATCCGTATTAATTATGGGGGCCAGATCTTAGAAAATATAGATAAGTTGTACCCAAAACCACAATACGTACGCAGCCGCAACGGTCATGGCTACGTGGATAAATGTTTAACCAATAAGAGAAACATGCACTAGTACGCTGTTGGAGCTTACTTTGACTGCTTGCTTTTATTTATTTAATGATTAAAACAGTATTTTAAGTGTATTAATATATATTTTATTTAATAATGAAGAAAATGATTAAAATTTTTTTAAAAAATAACTTATAAGCAACACGTACGTCCAGCGTTGTGCTCCAGGCAGCATAATAGTTGCACCCTTAACAATAAAGTTAAACCTAATTATTAATTAGGTAAGTATTGTGTATTTCTTGAAATTTATTATTAAAAAATTAATTTTTTTAATATAAATCTTATATGTACTTATTTTTAAAAAATAAAATATCCGATATTTACATATATACTGTAGCACTGAATATCTTTCTTTCCCTCGGACGTAGTATCATTTGGGACAACATATATGGTTGTTCATAACTTCATGAGATGGAGTTGTCATGACAAGCTTATTGTACTGGTATGAAATACGTACATCCTCAACAATATGTATATAATTAATGTCACTACAACAAAATCAACTTTTTGCCGTGACAACTTTTGCCGTAATATGTATTAAAAACTGCCATAATATACCAATATTGACAAAATTTGATGGCCGCACATTTGTAGATAATAAAGTGCCAATTTAAGTATTAAATTCGGCAAAAGTTAAATTTTGTCACAAATGTTTACTTATTACGGCAACTCTGGTTGTTGCTAGTAAGAAAAAAATTTGTCAAAAATACCTCTATCAAGTCATTATACATCACATGAGAAACTTTATTGCCACGCTAATATGTTGCCACAAAATATTTTTTGCATCAAGAAACCTTGTCGATATTTCTTTTCCACTACAAATAATAATCACCACAAATATATTATATTGGCAGGATGCATCGCCACAATATATTATATTCCCGTGAAGAGACATTATCAAAAAAAGAGTTTAAAGACTAGAATATCTTTTGATAATTTCTTTTCTCTTCAAATAGTTATCATTGCAAATTACTATACTAGAAGAATTCATCGAAAGCCTCTCTTAAAAATTTTTGTGACAAGAATTTTTGTCGATAATTCTTTTTCTTTACAAATAGTTTTGCCAAAAATAACCTATTTTGGTAAGAAAAAAAATTGCATCCAATACATGTTGCCGCAAATAGGAAAAAAAAAAATTCAAAAAAAATATATATATAAACTATAGAACCGATGAAATGAGAATGAGACCCAAAGTAGAAAAAGAATGCCATAATATAAGCCTAAAAGCAATCAAGACTCAAATTCAACAAAATGTCATATAACAATTTCAAACAAACATGTACAAACTATGCTACCAATTTCACCAACTCATTGTCATCAAAACAACTCTAATCCATACAAAAAAAAAAAAAAACTAAAATAACATGATTAATTACATTTATTAAAGACCATTATAGGAGAACTATATTCAAAAAGGTCTATAGCTGTCAGTAATCTTGTGATGTTCCCTTGGTGTATTGCTCTACCTCAACCTATATTTATGTTTATGTTGGCATCTTCTCAACACAAACATAAACTCATTTTGCATGGAAAAACATGACCTCCAAAATTCAGAAAACAAAGAGAAGCAATTACTAAATTGAGACATACTAGAAAACAAAGAGAAGCAATTACTAAATTGAGACATACTTAATTGCGATCAATAGACTCATTGAAGAATAAGCACTTGGAGTAAAGACAAAGGAAACATGCATACTCTATAGTCATTATTCTTGATAAGCATATCCATCTTGTGCAAAGAAAGCCAAAATCAACTTTCTTAAAAATTCTCCAAAGTCTGTTAATTGAACAGCTAAATATAAGGTGTTTCCTCTGTTTGTTGTAACTTGCATGTATGTTCTTTGTCATGTTGTACTAGATTTAAACTATTGATATAGAATTTGATATGAGGAATGTCATTAGATATTGGTATTGTTGCCCAGATGACTAACACAAGAGGGGGGTGAATTGAGTTGTATTAAAAAAAATAACAATTATAAATCAAATATATAATATAAAATATAAACAAAATATGAAATAACAATAAATATAAAGAGCAAGGGTAAGAGAGAAGCAAACTCAGTATGTTAACGAGGTTTGGCCCCACTGCCTACGTCCTCGCCTCAAGCTACCCCTTGAGGATTCCCAAATTCACTATTCAACCTCCTTCAGGTGGAGATAGAAACCTATTACACCTTTGAACAACACCGCTACAAATGATCCGTGTAGAACACCCTCTACACTTGCAATCACCTTACAAGTGGTGATTCAACTATTCCCCGTATAGAATACTTTCTACACGTACAAGGGTTATACGCATCCTTTTTCTGATACAAAAACTGATAGTGGGTAGGTTATCAGAAAACACTCCTCAATGAGTAAAATAAGAACAATACAGCACAAACTATATCTCTCAAAATGAATAAGGATTAAGGCTCAATGCTTAGAGAAGAGAGAATGAAAGCTTTGAATGAATGTTGTATGCTTTGGATGTTGTAAATGTGAAGCTCTCAAATGATCTATTTATAGGCATATGAGACTTCATATTCAAATTTAAAAAGATTCACATATCAAAGACAACATCATTCACTTTTTCAAAAAATTCAAATAAAATGTTCTTCTTTTTCAATTGTCAAAGACAACATCATTCACTTTTTCAAAAAAATCAAACCTATTCTTTTACTTTTGGCATATGACAAAATGAGCACACTTTCCTTTTCAAAAAATTCAAACCTAATCTTTTACTTTTTGTATATGACAAAATGAGCACACTTTACTTTTCAAATTTTTCAAACAAAATCATCTACCTTTTGTATAAGTCTAAAAAAGCATCAATCACTTTTGAAAATATTCAAATAAAACATGCACATGTGAAATATGACAATCAATCATCTTTAATATTTTCAAAGTTCAACCCTTTAATCAAGGCATGCACATGTAAAAGATGACAATCAATCATCTTTCAAAATTTTCAAATTTAATTTTCAAAAATATTCATGCACATGTGAAAAATGTATTTTAATGCTTTATGATAAAATATTAATTTTCAGCATTAATCCTAATTTCGAATTTTGAAGAGATTTACAACATTACTCTATAATTTTAATGTGAACTTGTTCCCTTCTTCCTCATGCTTGTTTCCTTGATGTGCTTGACTCCATTCTGTAGACAACTTGAGCTTAAGACTTCTTTATTCTTTAAATTCATTTGTTATCATCAAAATCCATGTGTAAATATATAATTACACAAAACTTGAAATCTTGGATTCAACAATCTCCCCCTTTTTGATGATGAAAAATACTTGATAGAACCTGAAAGCTGTATTAATACTTAAGTTCCCCCTGAGAATGTGCGTTAGTTTTTCAAGCAAAAGTATAAATATAATTCCAAGCATATATAATAAGTTTAGCAATTCAAACAATGTTAATGTTCTAGTCTAATACTTCTCCCCCTTTTGGCATCATTAAAAAGGATCCGCAACAAGTAAATAGACTGAAGAAAACGGTGCGTTAGTAGACACTATAGATAGTTGAAAAATGGAGTCGTCCATGACCCAACAAGTGCTACAAAGCCTCGAGGCCTAACTCTATGAATTTAATACGGCTGAAGATTTAAACAATCGTCTGATGTTGTTGACAAACGGGATTGAAGGCTCCGAGTTTCTATAAAAAAATGATCATTTTCATCTATCGGATACCAAAAAAATAATCGCTTCTTGACTTGAGTTCTGTTTTTCCACAACGATAGAATGGCTGAGCAATTCTCTTCCACTAATGTTCCAGACTTGAATCAGGAACCCTTGACGCATCAATCATCAATCTTCTCTCCTGAGGCCGTCAATACCATGATAGGAGCAGTGAACCGTTTTTCGAGTAAGGCTGATTCTGAGATAATTGCAGAATCAAGAATGCTCAGTAGTCAATATGCTGCCTCTGTTACGATCATGTCTCGGAGGTTAATGGCGAGAGTGAGTGAGATTGATCATCTTAACATGCAAATATTTGAGTTACGACAGAAGCTTGCTAATAAGGATAGTGAGAATAAAAAGCTAAAGCAAGAAAATCAAAAGTTAAAAAAATTTACAGATTGGTATGCTCATGATCTGCAACCACGAATAGAGGAGCTGGAACGAGAAAGGGTTCAGATACAAGGTCAACATCGGCAGATAAGAGCAAAGGTTCATCGTTTACTAGAAAAATAGGGACAATCTACTGTTAATCTCGCTGGGTTAGTAAGAAAACTTTTGACAATGTGTGTCCAGCATATCTTGTATTTCTTTTGACTAAATAAGATTTGAAGAGACAATAGTTTGTCTTATTCTTTATGCTATCTCTATAAAATCAGTCCTGAAGTTCATCTAATCCGTATCAAGTTTTCTTCTTATCTCTATAACTCATCTGCATTCCTTCAACATTCTCGTTTTAAGCTTTCTATTCTTTTCTCAATGGCTCATTCTTCTAACATTTCTCTAGATCCATCCATGAGGCATTCTGCATCTCAACCACCTGTCCTTTCTGCAGCTGCCATTGGTGCCATGTTGCAGCAAGAAAATAATAATCTGACTAATAAGTCAAATTCTGATGCTATTTATGACTTAGTGAGTTTTGGGACTCGCTACTCTTCCTCTATTGTTGCTTTTTCTCAGCGGCTACAAGCCAAAAATCATGAAGTTGAAAAGCTCAAAGAACAAATTGTTGTACTTCAACGAATTGTTCAAGAGTCTCACACAAGGGAAAGAATCATTCGGCAGAAGAATAAACAGTTGAAATCTTTATTAGATTCTTCATTCCGCTTGCCAGTTCCCATAGATAAGAATGACATGATATTGTATGAAGAGAATGAGCGTCTCAAACATGAGGCTAAGAATCTCAAGTTTATGTAAAAGTATTTAAAAAATCTATCTCTATTTTTATTGATTCTCGTCTATCTTTTAAGAGATATTCATAGCATGGATCATATCTATTTCTCTTCTGATCATACATAATCTATCTTATGATAAAGGCTTTGTGAAAATATCTGCTAACTGATCGTGTGTGTTTGTGAATTCTAGTACTATATCGTCTTTCTGCACATGATCTCGAAGAAAATGATATCTTATTTCAATATGCTTAGTTCTAGAATGTTGTATTGGGTTCTTTGAAAGATTTATAGCACTTGTGTTATCACATTTGATTGGAATGTGATTATACTTGAGTTTAAAATCTTCAAGTTGTTGTTTCATGTATAGAACTTGAGCACAACAACTACCCGCAGCAACATATTCTGCCTCAGCAGTAGATAGTGCAACAGAATTTTGTTTTTTACTAAACCAGGAAATTAATGCATGACCTAAGAAATGGCATGCTCCACTAGTGCTTTTTCGATCTATTTTACAGCCAGCATAATCTGCATCTGTGTAGCTGATTAGATCGAAAGATGTATGCTTAGGGTACCATAATCCTAAGTTAATTGTACCACTAAGATATCTAAGAATGCGCTTAACTGCAATTAATGTGATTCTTTTGGAGATGATTGAAAGCGTGCACATAAGGACACACTAAACATAATATCTGGTCTACTAGCTGTTAAATATAATAAGCTACCAATCATACCTCGATATATTTTCGAGTCAACTGGCTTACCGGATTCATCTTTATCAAGTTTAGTTGATGGGCTCATTGGTGTTCCAATTTCCTTAGCATTTTCCATCCCAAACTTCTTCAGTAATTCCTTAATATATTTTGATTGATTGATGAATGTCCCACTTTTTGCTTGCTTAATTTGCAATCCGAGAAAGAATGTAAGTTCTCCCATCATGCTCATCTCAAATTCTTCCTGCATAGTCTTAGCAAAAACTTGACACATATTTTCATTAGTAGCACCGAAAATTATATCATCAACATAAATCTGAATCAAAAGAATATCATCATTTTCATATTTAATGAAAAGAGTTGTGTCGATTTTTCCTCTTGAAAAACCTTTTTCAATCAAGAAACCACTGAGTCTCTCGTACCAAGCTCTAGGAGCTTGTTTAAGTCCATATAGTGCTTTTGTGAGTTTGAAAACATGATTTGGGGAAATATGATTTTCAAAACCTGGAGGTTGCTCAACATATACCTCTTCATTTACAAAACCATTTAAGAAAGCACTTTTAACATCCATTTGAAAAAGTTTGAAATCTTTATAACAAGCATATGCAAGTAGCATTCGAATAGCTTCTAATCTTGCGACTGGTGCATATGTCTCATCATAATCGATTCCTTCTTCTTGATTAAAACCTTGGGCTACAAGTCGAGCCTTATTTCTAGTTATGACTCCGGACTCATCTTTCTTATTTCTAAAAACCCATTTTGTTCCAATAATAGTATGATTTTTGGGTCTAGGAACAAGTGTCCAAACATCATTTCTTTCAAATTGATTCAACTCTTCTTGTATAACTAGAATTCAAGATTCATCAAGAAGTGCGTCATTAATATTTTTGGGTTCAATTTGAGATAGAAAAGCAGTATGATTGCAAATATTTCTAAGAGATGATCGAGTACTCACACCTAGTGAAGGTTCTCCCAAAATTTGTTCCACTGGATGATCTTTCACAAATTTCCACTGTTTGGTTGCATCTTGTATTAAATTTTGATGATCTTTCCTGATGGCTCCATGTTGAACTTCCTCTATTGTTTTCTCTTTGTTGAGATTGAGACTTTCCGTGTTATTTATACCTCCTATTTCTTCATCAATAGATTTCTTGGAGAGTGGAGAATTAGATTCATCAAATACTACATGCATAGATTCTTGTACAGTCAAAGTCTTTTTATTGAATACTCTATAAGCTTTACTATTAGTAGAATACCCGAGAAAGATACCTTCATCAGATTTTGCATCAAACTTGCCTAAATTATCCCTGTCATTCAAAATAAAACATTTGCATCCAAATACATGAAAGTAACCAATGTTGGGCTTTTTCTCATTCCAAAGCTCATAGGGGGTTTTATCTAACTTAGACTTTAGCATAACTCTATTTATAACATAACATGCAGTACTTACCGCTTCGGCCCAAAAATAACTAGGCAAGTTGTTCTCATTGAGTATTGTTCTTGCCATCTCTTGAAGAGATCTATTTTTCTTCTCTACTACCCCATTTTGTTGAGAAGTTCGAGGAGCAGAAAAATTATGCACAAAACCGTTTTCATCACAAAATGTTTCAATATTTTTATTAACAAACTCTTTTCCCCTATCACTTCGGATACTTGAAATAGTATAGCCCTTTTCATTTTGAATTCTCTTGCATAACTTGGTAAAGGCATTATGTGCCTCATCTTTATGAGCAAGAAAGATGACCTAAGTATATCTAGAGAAATCATCAACAATAACAAATGCATAATATTTTCCTCCTAGACTTGCAACTCTATTTGGTCCAAAAAGATCCATGTGTATCAGTTGCAATGGTCTAGTAGTGGAAATATGTTTCTTAGTTTTAAAAGAAGTTTTTGTTTGTTTACCAAATTGACATGCATCACAAATTTTGTCTTTAAGAAAATATGTTTTTGGTAAACCTCTCACAAGATCATTTTTTGAAAGTTTGGAAATAAGTTCCATGTTGGCATGACCTAATCTTCTATGCCATAACCAACTAATTTCATTTTGAGCTGAAAAGCAAATAGCATCTTGTGAGGTAATTTCTTCAAAATCAATTGTATAAACATTATTGTTTCTAAAAGCAATAAAATAAATATTACAATCATGATCATTCAAAATAATGCATTTATCCATTTTAAAAGTAACTGTAAATCCTTTATCACATGATTGATTTATGCTCAAAAGATTATGTTTTAGACCTTCAATAAGTAGAACATCTTCAATTATGAGAGAAGATTCATTACCAATTTTACCTATTCCCACGATCTTCTCTTTCGAGTTGTCTCCAAATGTCACGTGTCCTTCTTCTTTAGATCTAAGATCAAAGAATTTAGACTTGTCTCCCGTCATATGTCTTGAACATCCACTATCTAAAAACCATTTGTTTTTACTTGTGGAAGATTTCATGCATACCTATAAAAACAATTAAAATGATTTTTTTTTGTACCCAAGTTCTTTGGGTCCTTTATTTATTAGTATTAAAAGAAACAAGATTTTTAGGTACCCATATGGCCCTAATAGTCATTGTATGATTTCTTCTAATAGGACAAGTATGATAATTATGACCATTTCTATTACAAAAATTGCAAATAGCATGTGACATATATGAAAAACTTGAATGATTATAATAATATCCTTTTTTGACAAAATTATTTTTATGAAAAGAATTTTGAATATTAGTCTTTGATGTAGAATGATTATCAAAGAAATTTTTATAAGATTTGTATTTTTGTTTTGGCATATATCCCAAACCTGCCTTGTCAAAAACACATCTTTGACTACCAAGAAGTTTTTCAAAATTTCTTTTTCCATTCGTAAAGTTTTCAACAATATTTTCATCTTTCAAAATGATACTTTCTTTTCTTAAAATTTCAATTTCGTTTGTTAAAGAAGAATTTTTCTTTTTCAAAGCAGTATACTTGATACCCAATTTTTCAAATTCCTCATATACCTCTTCTAAAACATTTTGCAATTCTTCATATGAAGGATCTTCAATATTATCAAGATTTGTTACCTCAATGTCATCTTTAGCCATAAGACAAAGATTTGTTGATTCTTCATTGCTTGCTTCACTATCCGAGCTACTTGAATCATCATCCCATGTAGCTTTCATTGCTTTCTTGCCCTTGTTTCGATCTTTCTTTAGCAGAGGACAATCTGGCTTGATATGACCAGGTTTATTGCATTTATAACAAATTAAAGTATCATTTTTACCTGAATCTTTCTTGGAAAACTTTTTGAAGGATTTCCTCGGACGAGTTCTATTTTTCTTCAAGAACCTCTGAATTCTTCTTGTTATCATCGCAACTTCTTCATCTTTATCTTCATTTTTCTCATCTTCATCACTTTCATTTTTATGAGGAACAGCTTTAAGTGCTAAGCTATTCTTTGGCTTTCTTTCTTCTTCTCCTCTTTTCAATGTGTACTCATGGGTGATAAGTGATCCGATGAGTTCATTGACTTCGAGCTTCTTGAGGTCTCTAGCTTCAAGAATCGCTGTAACTTTTGATTCCCAACGTTTTGGTAAAGAGTTGAGAATTTTTCTTACTATCTCCACCTTGGAATAAACTTTACCAAGAGCTGTCAAGCTGTTTATGATGTTAGTAAAACGAGTGTGCATACTAGAAATTGATTCATCATCATTCATCTTAAACATTTCATATTCATGAGTAAGAATATAAATTTTTGATTCCTTGACTTGCGAAGTTCCTTCATAAGTTACTTCCAAGTTATCCCAAATTTCCTTTGCCGTAGCGCAATTCATTATTTTATTAAACTCATTTCCATTAAGAGCATTATATAATAAATTCATAGCAGTTAAATTTAAAGTATAAAGTCTATCGTCTTCACGATCAAACTCTTCTTCTTCCTTTTTGACCTTTACTCCATCAACCACTTTTGTTGGAATATAAGGTCCATTTACAATACATTTCCAGATTTCTCTACCTTGAGCTTGAAGAAATATTCTCATTCTAACTTTCCAGAATGAGTAATTATCTCCACAAAAGAGTGGAGGCCGACTGCTAGATTGACCTTCACCAAATGAAGCTGCAATGTTAGACATAAGATCTTAACTCAAAAGATAGTTAATCTTATAATAGAGCTCTTAGCTCTGATACCAATTGTTGCCCAGATGACTAACACAAGAGGGGAGGTGAATTGAGTTGTATTAAAAAAAATAACAATTATAAATCAAATATATAATATAAAATATAAACAAAATATGAAATAACAATAAATATAAAGAGCAAGGGTAAGAGAGAAGCAAACTCAGTATGTTAATGAGGTTCGGCCCCACTGCCTACGTCCTCGCCTCAAGCTACCCCTTGAGGATTCCCAAATTCACTATTCAACCTCCTTCAGGTGGAGATAGAAACCTATTACACCTTTGAACAACACCGCTACAAAGGATCCGTGTAGAACACCCTCTACACTTGCAATCACCTTACAAGTGGTGATTCAACTATTCCCCGTATAGAATACTTTCTACACGTACAAGGGTTATACACACCCTTTTTCTGATACAAAAACTGATAGTGGGTAGGTTATCAGAAAACACTCCTCAATGAGTGAAATAAGAACAATACAGCACAAACTATATCTCTCAAAATGAATAAGGATTAAGGTTCAATGCTTAGAGAAGAGAGAATAAAAACTTTGAATGAATGTTGTATGCTCTGGATGTTGTAAATGTGAAGCTCTCAAATGATCTATTTATAGGCATATGAGACTTCATATTCAAATTTAAAAAGATTCACATGTCAAAGACAACATCATTCACTTTTTCAAAAAATTCAAATAAAATGTTCTTCTTTTTCAATTGTCAAAGACAACATCATTCACTTTTTCAAAAAAAATCAAACCTAATCTTTTACTTTTGGCATATGACAAAATGAGCACACTTTCCTTTTCAAAAAATTCAAACCTAATCTTTTACTTTTTGTATATGACAAAATGAGCATACTTTACTTTTCAAATTTTTCAAACAAAATCATCTACCTTTTGTATAAGTCTAAAAAAGCATCAATCACTTTTGAAAATATTCAAATAAAACATGCACATGTGAAAGATGACAATCAATCATCTTTAATATTTTCAAAGTTCAACCCTTTAATCAAGGCATGCACATGTAAAAGATGACAATCAATCATCTTTCAAAATTTCAAATTTAATTTTCAAAAATATTCATGCACATGTGAAAAATGTATTTTAATGCTTTATGATAAAATATTAATTTTCAGCATTAATCCTAATTTCGAATTTTGAAGAGATTTACAACATTACTCTATAATTTTAATGTGAATTTGTTCCCTTCTTGCTTATGCTTGTTTCCTTGATGTGCTTGACTCCATTGTGTAAACAACTTGAGCTTGAGACTTCTTTATTCTTTGAATTCATTTGTTATCATCAAAATCCATGTGTAAATATATAATTACACAAAACTTGAAATCTTGGGTTCAACAGGTATGTTAACTAGATTTCAATTATTCATGTAGAATTGGATATGAGAAACATTAGATATTAAATCACTCAATTGAAAAAATAGATTATACTAGCACAAATATTCACAGTTGGTCCATTCTCAAACTTGAAATCGTAATTAACATATATAGAAACCTTCTTTGTGCATTATGCCTACCCAAACAACATATATATGCTGGAACATTTTGGAATAAATGTAGCTAATGATTGAATAGAAAATTAATACAATAGCAAAAAAGGTCAATCCCATAAAAAGCATTAACTTTATTTGGTGAACTTCTATTGCTGAAAGAGTTTGTAGTAATTTAAATCCCTAGCACAAGCTATAAACACACTTCTTGCAAACTAATCAAGCAAATAGCTTCTAGGTAGTTATAAAAAATGAAAATAAGAAACAACTTCTTCTTGGAAAGTTTGAAAATTACTGCAAAAAAAATAGCCTAATGGGAAGTACCTTTACTCGATTAAGGGGACTTTACCAGTAGATAGCGTACCCTTCAAATAATACTGAAAAGGAGGTAACATAAGCATCCCTTGCATAAGTACATAAATTTAGACAACTTATGGCACAAAAGAAAGCTATGAAACAACAACTAGCCTAAGATGAACTTCTCAAATAACAAATGCTTCTGTCATTCTGACATTGTGTGTATTAAAAAATTTTGACAACAAGCTAGAGTTCAAATATATGATACTTTTCATTTAGAATAGAGACAAACTAGAGTCCAAATATATATTAGAGAAACAACTTCCACTTAAACCATGAAAAATAGCAAAATCTTTATTAGGTACCTAACCAAAGAGCACTTTTACAACATGTAGATAGTCTTTGCACATTAAAAACCAGAACATGTAAAACTATAAACGCTTACAAGTGCATGTACAAATTTATATTCAAGTATGCTACTTTCCTTTCCTGCAACCAGATAAGAAGGCACCAAAATAAAACCACATAAGTCAAAGTGCTAAATGAAACATCTGAATCATTCAAGGGTCATTGACTTCTAAATATAACTAGTTTTAACCAATAAATCAAAATCATAAATAGCTTCTTTTTGGAAAGTTAGAAAATAACTACAAAAGAAAAGAGTCTACTGGGAAGTACCTTTACTCAATTAAGGGGACTTAGATATTATAACCATCAAATGATATTGGAAAGTAGGTAATATAAGTATCCTCTGCATAAGAACATAAACATATACAATTTATGGCACAAAAGAAGGAAATGAAAATCAATTCAACTGACAAAAAGAGAACAATAGATTGTTAAAATTGTTAAAATAGGTAAAGCATAGATCCACCTCTCAATCATGAAACCAAGACAAGCAATAGATGAAATTATTGCTGAAAACTATAAAAATGCATTCAATGATTTAGGGCTAGGAGCGGAACAATAATTAGAACCTAAAATAAAGAACTAGTTTTGCATTATGAACAAATGTTACATAAAGCAAAACGAAATCATAAGGAATAAACTAATTCACTGTAAAAACAATAAACTAACTCCCTCTGATTCTCATAACGAGACATGCAAGTGTTCATCAATTTCTCATCATCTTTAAATTGGTTCTTGAATTCTAGTAATTTAGATCTCAGCCACCAACATTGATGAAGGAAGAATAAGAATGTAAAATTAGAAAGGAAAAAAAAAACAAAAAAGCAAATAAAAAAGAAACCACAAAGTAGAAAGCCATGGTTGTGATCTCTAACATATATACGTTAGACTACGTCTTATATAAAATGATACTTCACCCCGGATTAGTGTAAATTGGAACGTTAACTTACCAACTTGGGCATCCAACTAGCTAGCTAGGAGTGTGCATGATTTTCCCATACCCAGATATATAAAGTTAAATTTCCAGCATGCTTCAAGAATTCTAAAAATAGAATAAAATAGAAAGTCTTAGTTTATTAGTACAAACCAAATGGAATTAATTTAAATGGAAATGGAGCAAATGGGATCCACACTAACTTATGATCCAAAGAATTTTTTTAGAGTTCCCTAGCTACCAGCTAACATATTTGAAATGTCAATTGCTATAAGCACAGTGAGATGCACATGAAACAAACCCATTTGTGCATTTCATCTTAGTCAACATAGTTGAATCTATCATTCAAAAATTAGATTTTGGTTGATGGAACTTGTAGAATATTAAAAAGATCTAGAAGCTATAACTTTATGTATGGCAACATGGTGGAGGGAAGGAGGAGAATGTGGTTTTTCTTAAGGGAAGCAACATGTGAATATTGGGGGAGTGAGGAACTTCCATTGTATGATGTTTAAGAATATTTTAATATTTGATCTTAGTGTAAGGTGTTGGTTGTCGTTATGCTATCTTAAAGCCTAACTGTTAAAAGAGTTCTAAAAGCTTCACAATCTGCCTTGTCCCAAACTTTGGATATCAGAATATTGCTTGGGTTGTTTAGCTTGAGTACTTTCCACAACCAAATTCACCCTGGATATCAGAAAGATAGAGCCATGCTCTACACTACTGTCTCCCCAATCACGTATGTCTTATCTATAAACTCTTTGTTCAGATTTTCTTCAAAAACTCAGCCAAGTTCAACGAAAAGATCAACAACATATGAATCATAAATGGGAATATCTAAAAATTTCCTTTTTGTAGCTCTAGCATGAGATATATTGGAATATAGTTTATCCCTTCCTATATTATATAAGCTGTTAGGGACATAAAACAACCTACGAGTTGGCCATGTCGATTAGCAATATGATTATTTCTCCATCCTTGATGTAATTAATCTTAAGCATGCGATACTCTATTAATGGAAGTAACATGATGAGTGTATACATTCCTGTTAATTAATTTCAAAATTAAAAAAAAAATTACTACTGAAATTGTTTCAGTAGAAATCAAGAAGAATGTGCAAGGCCAACATACAAACAATGAGCAAATAAATCGACTAAACATGTGGTCAAAACCCAATGTCAATCATCCGAAATGGACAATAGGCATACCCTGCCATTGTACCCTTTCATTATCTTTTTTGATAAGCAGTAAGTCATTAATAAGCAAACAAGTACACAAAAATGTATAAATAAATTTCTATGAATAAGATAAAGATATAAGAAAGTCATGTATGTTTAACCCATTAAGATCTGTAGAAGCAGTCCAGGATAAGAGAATATTGATAAAAGAAACAAAAAAAAAATATTCCAGTTTCGAGCTCCTCCAACGTCCTTTTCCATTCCTCAAAGATTTTGTCTTTCAGTTCCTTTTACTATCCTCGATGGCACCAAAACACCCACTGGATTAGTCTTAGATAATCAAAATCTTATATGTTCTTACAACCTACTAAACCAATCGGTTAAACCACATAGGGTTTTAGTCAGATACCCCTAAAATTACTCAAAATATTATTTGAGCAATTGCATAAAGCTATGTTGTGCATGAAATGTAACTGTGACATGAGAAATGAGATTTTATAACAATTTAGTGCTGTGAAACTCACAACAATATTATTTCCTGGCACCTAACAAATGCCACACCAATTATGGACCATTAATGGATAAAAGAAAGTAAATGAACATTTTTTCAGTAAATTACTACTGAAAATTTTATGCGGTTCATAAGGCAAATGTCATGGTGGCAAAACTATTCAGAATAACTCGAAGATCAAAATATCATGAAATCATAGATATAAAGCAAAGTAATTTGTCTCAAAGTTCGAAGTCAACATAATTAAACTGAAAAGACTTTAGATATGGAGGGATGGCAACCTCTCTTTTGCATCTTCAACATTGCAAAAAAGCCAAACAACATGCCTAATGAGTCAACAACTCAAAGTCCCAAATAACATGGAAAAAGAAATACTAGCATTAAGGCATTATGATAACAAGCTGGGAGGATAGTATTATTCAGTTTAAGATTTGGACGCATAGATTCATCTTTACAATAACTTTTCACTATTATTATTTACTTTTTGGATTATCTTAATGGGGCCCAATGCAAAATGACCAGACTTCTTGCAAGCATTACATAATATATAAATGGAATGACATGAGTGTATACATTCCTATTAATTAATGCTACAAAATTATTTAAGGTGATTGGCTCTAGCTAAGAGCCAAGACGTACGGGTGCTTTAACTAATTCGTGTCAACTCCAAAAGTCTTCATTTTGGAAAATATATGCAAATGTCTTCATACAATTTTATGCAGATAGAACTTCATTAATTAGTAGCAAAAGTTTTGCAACTGAACTAGTAGCAAAACTTGCAGTAGAGACTATAACAAAGCTTGCAGTTTTGAAGATTTCTAGATTAGAGATAGCTAAATTTAACACCAATGATGGGTTGATGAACTGGATATCAAAACTGAATTGGTTCCTTCTAGTCTAGAGTGGATTTCAGATTTCATATATCAGATCCAAACTGTCACTATCCAACCTGTCAAGAAAATCAGACCACAAACTTGCAAAATCAGCATAACTCCCATGCCATTTATTAACAGGACTATCTCTATCCCCCCACACATGTCTTGCTACTGAACATTCCCACAATATATGTAAAATAGTAACTTCCTCCATATTACATATAGGACACTAAGAAGAATCTATAATTAGGAATTTCTTAACAAGGTTTGAACATGGTAGGTAATAGATCAATCAAAACTTTCCACATAAACTGTTCACCTTGCCAGTAACTCTAGTTTCCAAATTAGATTATATTGAAACTGATCCTATTTTACACCAGAAGGCTCTCCATATACATCGTTGTATTCTTTTTATACCTAAATCAGAAAATTAGGCACTCTTAACAGAGAAAACACCCTTGTGAGATATCCCCAAATACGTTTGTCCCCTGAGAAGATTCTTGAACTAATAGGAATACTACAGATTAGTCTTGCTTCTTCTTAATTAAACACCTCATCAATCAACGACTTCTTCCATATTAACTCCTACATCTGTTTCTTAATAATGCATGTAGAGTTTTCTCAACTATATAAAATGCCACTAGCAATTTTCATGTGATATAAATCTACCAAGAAATACCTCTTATCCCCTCATCATACATCTAAATAAAACTGAGACAAACAGAAAAATATAGCAAAACAGGGCCGACAATGGAAAATAACGCCCAGCATTTTACCTGACCGCTGCTTCCAACTACTCCCCTTGCTAGCTCACATTAAAGGCATAAAAAACTGTTGATTTTAGTAAGATCAATCAAGGGATGGGGAGGACTGAGCAGTGACAGCTAGGGAGATAGAATCTCCTGATACTATCGTGAATCAACCAAAAAAATTGATCCCAAACCATCAACAATCTTCACCGTCGAAGACGAATAAGTGGTTGCTGGTTCAAAGCAAGATTACAGCAGCAATGATTCTCGATCTGTGATAATTAAGCTGCACGTTTTCTCAAAGGATGCTGTGGGTTTTGCCCAAAACTCATATATGCTATGGGTTTCGACTGATGAGAAGAAAGGAAAAAGGTTCCGTGAATTTTATATAACCCAGTTATAACAACGATTTTGACTCATCACAATAAGATTGAGTCACTTCAATAATGGGAACTACAGCTGCGGCAACAGCAACTCGTTATAACATATACAAAATGTGCCGTAACTGACTTCTAATGTCAAGCTTATTTGCGGTGAAATTTTGTTGCCGAAAATAATTCTTTTTATTGACAAATTCATTGCCTGTTTCTGGAGACGTAATTTTTGACAAATAAACATATGTATCAGCGGCAAGTTATGATCCGTTGGAAAAATAATGGTGGCAAAAAGCTGAATTTGTTGTAGTGACAACTAAATTACGTACTAAGGAAATTTAATTTAGTGAGATGAAGTTTGAGAATACTTCGAACCAATTGTCGCTAAAACGACATACGATGGACATATAATATATAAGAAATAATGGCACACTGCTATTTGTGAAGACTTAATTCAACCTATATAAAATCCAAACTTAGATCTCTAAAAATAGATTTTTAGAACTTAAAGTACTGTTTCTAATTTAAGTAAGCATGATGATCTCAAGAATTTTATTATTATTATTATTATTATCATCATCATCATCGTCGTTTACAGTACTGCACACTTTATAAATGACTACGTACCCACTTCATTATAGCATTCTCTCGGAAAAGAAAGGAGCAAAACCACACTGACAATAAAATGAACGCCCCAAACGTACGTACAGGGTTTGAAAGAAAATAAGATAAAATAAAAATGTCAAATTATTTGGAGATGGTGATCTTTCTTTCTGCAGGTACTGATAATTTATTGAGAGATTAGCTCAAGCAAAGTTTTGAAATCTTTGGAAGCAATCCCATCAGGTCCGGCAGCTTTCACTACAAGCTCTTTAAGATCTCTGATCTTCTCCCTCATCCTCCTTCCATGTTGATCATGTCCCAGAACGAGCTCCAAGCTCTTGACCATTCCCTTCTTTGTAAACACCCCTCCCTCAACCCTAACCCCTATCTCCCACACGTCCTCTACCATCCGTCCGTTCATCTTATTGTCGCCTAAGATCGGCCGGCAGATCATCGGAACCGCTCCGACAATGCTCTCAAACACAGAGTTGTATCCACAGTGTGTAACGTACACACCTACTGCTTTATGTGACAAGACGTGAGCCTGGGGTGCCCAGGGAACTATTTTTCCTTGCTTCCTTGTCCTCTCGAGGAACCCGTTCGGCAGAAATGCTTTGAAGTTTTCCCTAAGAGACCAAAGAAAAGGAACGCAACTCGCTTCCAGCGCCTCTGCTAAAGCTGCAAACTCGTGGGGTGGCACCGCCGCCACTGTGCCAAAGCTTATATATGCTACTGATGTTGGCTTTTGCTCGTCCAACCATGGGAGGCAGCCTGTGGCGTCTGAATGCGATGGTGGTAGGGGTGGAGTTGGGACTATTAATGTGAGAAAACCCACGTACAGAATGTCTTGGAACTTGGACTTGAGATCATCGGTGAGTATGGTTGAGTTTAGTTCTTGGAAAGAGTTCATGACAACAGCATTTGCTCGTGGCAGGACCTCCCTCATTCTGCGCAGTGTGCGTGCGAAAATTGATGAAGAATTTGAGTGATTACCTTGAAGTATTTCTTGGGGTAAGTCCCAGAAGCGCATTACGGAGAGTCCTGGAATGGCATCTAAGGTTTTGTCAATAGGGTTTAGATCTCCCACTGCACCGCCATTACCATGAGCTTCACCGCCACCGCAAGCTTTAGCATAAGTCTCGTGGATGAGAGCACTGTAAATGTGGGCAGAGAGGTCGTAGGGTGCGGGAACGTATAAAGGGACCCACTTTACATGCATGTCCGCAGCCATATCGCAGCCAAAGACCAAGAAAGCATCGTTCAAGATGCAGGTGATCTTTCGCTGCCCGGACTCGGCCACTGCCATATCCATGCCTTTTCGGAAGCTCTCAGGTGCAGCCTCAAGGAACAGCTCCACTTCCTCGAGGGGATTCCCGGGAGTGAGGACATGTCCCTCCGGCACTCCATCCGCAACATCGTAGGATATAAGGTTGTGTGGGAGGTGAGCTCCTGAGGTGGCAAAGAGCTTTTGGTTGGATTTGGCAGTGTTGAGGAAGGAGAACCTCACGTCAGGGGCGGCCGATGCTAATCTGGAAGCTAGGTTGAGTAAAGGCCAGGGATGGCAGCCAAATGGAAATGCCAAAACTGCAACATGTTGATTTTTTCCTGAGCTTTGACTCATTTTTCTTGGCTTGATTTGCTGCTAGATAATATATAATATTAGTACTGTATATAACTGGTATTGTGGGCATGCACGCAAGAATCGTGAGATATTTATAAGATATATTAATAGCATCACCTGCACATTCCAAACTCTTCGCACTTGACTGTTAGCAACAGATATTATTGAGCACGTTCTGAACGGTAGCTTTAAACCTAAGTCTGACTGTTTGCCAGACGTTAGGTTAGAACTCCGGCCAACCAACGTTGCTCTAATCTTAATTAGTAGGAAAATGATATAATAACAACTATACTATAAATTATTTACAATTTAGTGCAAATTTTTTTTTATTATTTTATTTACATTAAAATGTTACAAGTACAGAAATTTGTTTTTCCATTGCAATCTTTGTTTTTCCTATCCATGGTGGCTTCCACGCATTCCCGGTCATTTCCAAACACACAAATTAAGGGTTTGTTTACAAATACTTCTCGTTCCAAAATTTTCATTTTATCTCATCTCATATCTTATTATTTTCAAACATAATTCAAATACAAAAATTTTAAATTAATCGTTACAACTTTTTCCAAATAATCATTACAGTTTTCTCAAACTTTCAAATAAAAATAAAAAACAATTCAACTTTTATAAATTATAAAATAATAATAATATTATTATTATAAAGAGAATAACTTCTCACCGGTACATCTATAAATGCCTGAAATTAGCCACCAATGTACACCTGCCACGTAATCCACCCATCAGACCCAAGATACATCCACGTACGTCGGGCTCTCTCTCTCTCTCTCTCTCTCTCTCTCTCTCTCTCTCTCTCTCTCTCTCTCTCTCTCTCTCTCTCTCTCTCTCTCTCTCTCATTGTGTTATCCCAAGTAGATCCCTCACCGAACCCACCACGCAGGCACCCGTTCGACGCCATGACCGCAGATCCCTCAGCTCACCCTTGTCTCTCTCTCACTAACCCCACGAAGCCAAATCCCTCACCTTCCCTCATCACCCACCACCCAGGCACCCTCTTGACACTGTGACCACAGATCCCTCAGCTCACCCTTGTCTCTCTCTCACCTACCCCACGAAGCCAAACCCCTCACCTCCCCTCACCAAACCCATGAAGCCAAATCCTCATATTCCCTCGATGCCGTGAGTGCTCACCTCCCCTCACCCTCATTTGAATGTCTCCGAACCTAGATGGCCAAAGATGGAGCTCGAAGATGGCCGAACCAGAATCCTATACATGGTTGGGTATGAATTTAGCATCGGTTTGGACTGTGAGATCAATTAAGGATGGTTGGTTGAGGTGCCCTGCAATTTGTTGATTTGTGTTGTTGTTTGAGGGGAAGACATATTCATTATCAATATTTGGGAAAGTTTTACCAATTTCTCTAAAAAAGCATATATGCGCATGCATCTCATAATGTCTGGGCTAGCATGCATATTGACAATGGAGAATGAAGATGATAAGGTGGGTGGGCTGAAGCCTAAGCAAGAAACATTATCCACATTGGTGAAGAACACACGGTTCGGAGAGAGAGAGAGAGAGAGAGAGAGAGAGAGAGAGAGAGAGAGAGAGAGAGAGAGAGAGAGAGAGAGAGAGAGAGAGAGAGAGAGAGAGATGAAGGTGAGGGAAGGGATATGGGTTCGGTGTGAGAGAAAGACGATGGTGAGGGGAGGGATCTGATGGAGTGGTCCTCATATAATTTTTTACTACAATACTAATGTGTCAGTTATTAGATGATACTACTCTAGAACGGTTTTGTATTATAAAACTATATTCTAACAATATTTTAAATTGATATTATTTTTTATTCAATTTTTCTCTCTTATTTTCAGAAATTCAAAAAATATTCAACTCAAACTATTTTATTACTATTTACAAACTATTATACTACTATTCACAAAATTATTATCTCATCTCACTCCCCAAATGAGCCCTAAAACCCAAAACATTTTAAAATGAAAAGGAAAATAAATAGCTCTAAGAACAAAAATCCCAAAAAACTCTTTCATTTTCAAAGCCCAAAAACTCCTACCTGTATAGAAGCACCAATTGATAAAAACTGCATTTCCATTTCTAAGTAAACAAACACGCAGATTAAAACATCACTAAAAGAAAAATGAATATTTGTAAAGGATTATTTGTGACGAGAATGATTATTTGTAATAAAAATAGACTCATTTTAGTATAAAATAGTAATTTTCGCAGGAATCAACTGGATACAAATAAGTAATTTTCTTGTAATACCCAAAACATTTTAAAACCAAAAGAAAGAAAAAAAACTCAGGAAAATATCCCATTCGGTAAAGCATTGATTGAGGGCTGAAAATAATATTACTACACGAAATCGATTTGGTTAATAGGAAATATCCTATTATTTTTGCCACAAGACCCAAGCTAGACCCATTAGGGAAATTTCCTTAAATTGTTCATTTTTATCTAAATACTTTTTTTTAATTCAAATGGAAATATATCTATTATGTAAATCTTACTGTATAAAATATGGAAAATGCTCGCTGACTCGAGAATGATGGTACATCTCAAAGTGACCCATACTTCTTTTTTTCTTTTTCTTTTTTACTTAAAGAAAATGATATTCCCATGGAGATTTTGTACCGCAAAGTGAATTTTTTTTTTTAGATTTATATTTGTTAATTTATATTTTTTTTATCTTGTTGTATTTTTCAAAATACATAAAAATACTTCAAACAAAAGAAAAAAAAATACATTGCCAGTACCGAATTCTATTGGTCTATAGCACCACCCTTTATTTAATGGTTAAACAAGTGATTTTTAATGAGTTTGTTCATTTTTTTAAAATGTTTAGAGGTGTTTAAAAGATAATTAAAAAGAAAAGAAAAGTGTATTTACACTTACAGATACAATGAGAGTGCATCTTTCTCGATACCCTAACATTTTTCATAAAGTATTGCACATGTGGAATGTGGAACCCAATAATATATATATATATAATATCATATCACTACAAAAAAAGGGCAGTTTGCCACGTCCCATAAACACCGACAATTTGACTATAAACACCGCTAATGATTTTATCGGCATTTGTTTACTGACACATCTCAAGCGCCAACACGTAAGGGTTGGAAATATTATTTTCCGGCATTTATGTAAAGGCCACCATCCCATTTTTTGTTACCGGCATTTTATGCATTATGTTGCCGGCATTTGAAAATGCCGGCAATCAATCGGTTTGTCCCCAATAATTTTTTTATCGGCGTCTACAAGTGCCGTTAATATTTGATGTGCCCAACATTTTGTGTACTATGTTACCGACACTTACAAATGTTGGTAACCATTTTTTATTTTACTGATGCCTACAAACATTAGTAAATTATTTTGATACTTGTGTTTTGTAGATTGTGCTACCATCGCTTACAAATGCCGATAATCGTTTTTTATTTTATAGACGTTTACAAGTGCCGGAAAATTATTTTGGTATTGGCATTTTGGAGACTATGTTATCAGCACTTACAATTTACAAATGTCAGTAATTGGGTAGTTATTTTGTCAATGCCAAAATAGGCACCTACCAATCGAGGTAGTTTATTTCATTGGCATCTACAAGCGTCGGCAAATTTTTGTACTCCCAGTTTTCTAGACTGTTTTACCAGCACCTTCAAATGTCGAAAATGAAGCAATTAATCGATTATTTATTTTTTCGATACCCATGAATAGATGTAGTTTTTTTTTACTGACGTCTACATGTGCCGGTAAATTTCTTTGGTCCCAACGTTTGGAGATTGCATTATCGACGCTTACAAATGCCAATAGTTGAGCATTATTTTATCAACTTCTACAAATGCCGATAAATTATAGTCCCAACATTTTAGAGATTGTATTATCAGCACTTACAAATATTGGTAGTTGAGCAATTTAAATTGACAATATATCATCCACAATATTAAAAAATGCACAAAAATAGGCACACACAAATGGAAACAATTTTATTTATTTAAACTCTTTATGAATTAATACAAGTAAAAAAACAAAATCTTTCTAAACTTATAAAAAGTATTATCAACCTCTTCTTTTTGCTATTAGGAAAAAAAAAAAAAAAACAACTAAGAGAAAGTAATGCCTAAACGGGTCATTCTCCAAGTAATACACAAACTATAAATTTCCTAAATACAATGAAACTATCTAATTTTCAAAATGTAATACAAAGGAATGATCCGTATTCTAGTAACCCAAAAAGAATACCACAAT